>NC_135314.1:66309174-66624174 GCF_048772815.1 Callospermophilus lateralis
TTTCCTTTTCAGGATGAAAAAAAAATTCCATAAGCAAAACTTAAAATAAAATGACATCAACCTTTTTCCGTATAATATTTATTTCCTTCCTAAAAGCAATGGAGCAAAACTTATATTGTTTTGAGGGAAGACTAATATTCATGAATACTATAGTCAATCAAGATATTAGTTCATTAACAAGTACATTAGAACACTAATAGTAGGTCCTTGAAGAGTTTACCACTCACATGTGTTGCCTAGCAAAAGAAAAAAGTACAAAAATTAAAAAGTATCCCAACAGCTTGGGAGGCTGAGGGAGGAGGATTGCAAGTTCAAAGCCAGCCTCAGCAAAAGCAAGTCACTAGGCAGCTCAGTGAGATCCTGTCTATAAATAAAATACAAAATAGGGCTGAGGATGTGGCTCAGTGGCTGAATGCCCCTGAGTTCAATCTCCAGTTACTCCCCCCAAAATTAAGAAGTAAACCAAAATATATATTCAAAAATGAAAACTGTATGAACAATGAATACCTTTAAAACTTAATTTTGTCTAATTAGAATTTTTAAATATATACATATATGTAATGTAAAAGATATCACAAGATAATCAAAAAATGTATTTAAGGGCTGGGGATGTGGCTCAAGTGGTAGTGCGCTCGCCTGGCATGCGTGCGGCCCGGGTTGGATCCTCAACACCACATACAAACAAAGGTGTTGTGTCTGCCAAAAACTAAAAAAATAAATAAATAAATATTAAAAAAATTCTCCTCTCTCTCTCTCTTTAAAAAAATGTATTTAAACATGTTCAAACAGTTCTAAGCAACTAAAATATTTCATATTATTTTCATGTACACATTTTGGAAGGGAAAAATGTAAATTAGAGGACAAACTTTACTATTTAAGTGATATTATAGAAAGCAAGTGACAATTTTCACTGACTATAGTTAACAGCTATGGAAGAAAAAATTTTGGTTTTTTAAACCACTGCTCCAAAATATTTGAGGTTCTCATGATTTTACTATCGTTCTTTAAAACTTTCAAGTATATATAATTAATCATTAATCCAAGATACACAAAATGTGGTAGTATATCAGGAATTACATCAAGTTATCATGAGCCTGGTATTAAACCAGAAAATATGCAAACTCATGAAAAAGTAAGTTGTGCAAATATTAATAAAAGCATTTAGTAAAATATAATATTCACTATCTGGTTTTATAAAACATCTGAGAAAAGGATTGTTAATAATATAACAGACTTCTCAAACAGTGGCCATCATCACAGTAAAAGTACAAAAAGAGGCAAGGCCATTAAAAAGAAATATCATGACAGCATGGTCCATTATCACTGCTATTGTTCAAATGAAAACAAATCCAAAGCAGTGCATTAAAAAAAAAAGAGAGAGAGAGAGAGAGAAGAAAAGAAAAGAAACAAGAAAAGATAAGTATTATAAAGAAACAGAAAGAATTACTATCTGAAAAATCTAAAACCAAGGTCCAGTGATAGGTTATAAAAACCAGTAATCTGACTGTTTATAAAACCTATACAAAATACATATGAATCAAATAACCAAAATAGTAATAATATTTTTATAATTTTTTTGCAAAAAAGGCTTAATTAGTATTTATAAGCCATAAGTATATTATATTATTACAAGCTATTGGTCTGTTTAGGTTTTTCATGTTTTCTTGATTCATTTTTGGCACATCTATTTTGTCTAGAAATATATCCACTTCTTCTAGGTCTTCCAATTTATTGGAATATAAATTTCAAAACTAGTCCCTGATATGATCCCCTGAATTTCTGAGGTGTCTGTGGAGATTTCTACTTTTTCATTTCTAATTTTATTATATGGGTTTTCTCTCTTTTTCTTTAAAAGAAAAAACTTTTTTTGATTTTTCAGAAAATACCAAAAACTATGAAAAAACAAGCTGAATATCTGGATGTACCAAAAGCAAAATTAAAAGTAAAAAATAACATTTAAAAATCATGTTTTAAGCTTTGAGAAACATTTTAACACACCAATTTTAATTAGTTTTCAATAAAGCAAAACAAATTCACTAAACCACAACAACTGGAGTACTATTTTTTAATGAGTGTAATTTTTTACAATTATAAAATATAATAAATAAAAGCATTTGATTCCACGCTTCTCTGCTTCTCTCTTTTTCTTTTGGTTAGTTTAGCTAAGGACTTATCAATCAAAGTATCCAACTCTTGTTTCATTGATCCTTTGTATTTTTTTTTAATTATTCTCAGGTTCATTGATTTTGTCTCTGATCTTAATTATTTCCTTCCTTCTACAGGTTTTAGAATTAGTTTGTTCTTTTTCAAGCGTCTTGAAATGCACATTATGTTGTTTATTTGGGATCTTTCTGATTTCCTTCTGTAGGAACACAGAGCTATAAACTTTCCTCTTAGAATTGCCTTCATGGTGTTTCAGAGGTTCTGGTATATTGTGTCACTATTTTCATTTGAGTTTAAGAATTTTGTCATTTTGCCTTTGATTTCTTCTATCACCCATTCATCATTCAAGAAAGCTACTGTTCAATCTCCATGTGTTTATACAGTTTCTATGAGGTTTTGACCTGATGATTTCTAATTTCACTCCATTATGATCTGATAATATGGCAAGGATTACATAATTTTTTTTCTAATTTCACTCCATTATGATCTGATAATATGGCAAGGATTACATAATTTTTTTTCTATTTGCTAAAAGTTGCTTTGTGACCTAAAATATGATCTGTTTTGGAGAAGGTTCCATGAGCTGCTGAGAAGAAAGTATACTTAGTCATTGTTGGATGAAATATTCTACAAGTGTCTGTTGGGTCCATTTGATTAATAATATTTTTCATGTCCAAAAAGTCTTCTGAATTTATGTCTAGATGACCTATCTAATGGTGAAAGAGGTGTGCTAAAATCACCTAATATTATTATACTGGGGTCTGACACGTCAATTTGAGTAGTGCCTCTTTTACATAGTTAGAGGAACCCATGTTTGGGGCATAAATATTTATTGTTGTTGTATCTTCTTGCTGAACTTATCAAATACCTTCTTTGTCTCTTCCGACTGAATTTGGTGTGAAATCTGCTTTGTCATGTACAAGAGTAGGTATACTCCTGCTTGTTTTCAGGCTCCATTTGCATGGTATATCAATTTCCATCCTTTCATTTTCAACCTGTGTCTGTCTGTGCCTGTATGGTGTGTCTACCACATTCAAAAGCAAACCCACCAAGAAAAAGGCTCATGAGTTGACCAAAAAAGTAATCCTCTGATAAAAATGTAAGAATCTTTCAAAACTTACAAATGGATATTTTCATTAAAAAGCATTTGGTTTTAAAATAATTGAAGTCAGCATATGACCCATGCATACCCATGTTTATATGTGCAATTCACAATGGCTAAGTTACGAAACCAGCCACCATGTCTGTCAACAGATCAAAAATGTGATATATATACAGAGTTTTACTCAGACAGAAAGAATTATGTCATTTGCATGAAAATGGATGAAACTTTACTGCATTAAGTTAAACAAAATAAAGCCAGACTCAGAAATTTAAGTCATGTTTTCTCTCATGTGGAATTAAGAAAGGGAAAAAAAAGGGAGAAGCAGGGGAGTCTCATGAAACTAGGAGACCATGAAAGTACGGTGGAAGGCAGGGGTGCAAAGGAAAGGGAGGTACTGGGGAACAAAACTCGCCAAATTATGTTGCATGCATGTATGAATATGTCACAACAAATCTTGTGTATAGACATAATTCACTCATAAAAATGTATTTAGTTTTACTAGTAAAAAAATACTAATGTTAACTATCAAAAGTTTGTTTTAATTAATAGGAGATAATAACTGATTTTTCCACAAAAATATTCTGAGTAATTTTTGTAAGTTTTGGTGTATGTTTCTTTGTTTCAAACCCATAAGTCTTTGAGCAAGATTTTGTACTACTTTTCGAGAATTGATAGTTTGGTTCTCCCTTATATTCTGTGAATTTCTAATGATATTACTTTTGCATTTTAGTTAGATTAGAGCTCTGTTGCTTGCAAATAAAAAAGTCTAATATATTTCTATTCCAGGCCCAAACTAAAAAGCTAAAGACAACTTGTAAATAAGATTTTCTCCATGAAATCTTAAAATTGGAGGAAAAGATCTTTTGTTATAATTCTTAAACCAAACTCCTTCAGGGTACAGTGGTGCATGCCTCTAATCCCAGCAGCACAGGAGGCTGAGACAGGAGGACTGCAAGTTCAAAGTCAGCTGCAGTAACTCAGTGAGATGCTGTCTCAAAATAAAATAAAAAAGGGGCTCTGTACATGGCCCAGTGGTTAAGTACCCCTGGATTCAATCTCCAGTAGCTGACCACCAAAAAAACTCGCTATCAGAATGCCTTATTTTTGAGGGATTCCCAAAATCTTTAGCCTATTTCATTCCTCTGCTTTCAATCTGAAATTAAGTTTAACTAAAGAGTAAAGTGACACATTTGTTACAAAAGACCTGAAGTTCATCACTAGTTGTGATGTAAATGTGGACTCCAAAGAGATTAAGGAAGTGAAAAGAAATGGATCATTCTCTATCTGCCAAGAATTCTAACCATATCATAAGGTGTTCCAAGCAACTTTCACACTAGGATTCAAGGGAAACCATATCAAAATATGCCATTTATGTAATAAATAAAAGCAATAAACTAGTTATAAAACAACATCTAAGTATTCTCAACAACTTTGGCATACTTCAACATATTTTACTTGATTTACAAGTTAGTCATTAGCTAATTAATTAAACTAAACTTATTTTTCTTTTGAAGAATGGGAGTGTTTCTTCCCCCACCTGTAATTCCATGAAAACATTTTGACAAAAACATAACTTCTGAAGTTTTCATGTATATCTGAATGGTCATTCAGTATTTAGAGAGTGCCCAAAGAATACAAAGTATCTGGAAACATCTATCTAAGAAATAACTTGTGACAGAAAATATAAGATCTTATATTCTATAACTACTACGGATTTTTTTGTAAAAAATAAAAACTTCAAATTTATATTGGAGATTGTGCTAAAGTGCTTGAAATGAAAGTATGAATAAAGTGGCAGCAGTTCCCTTTCCAGTCCCATTTCCACAGCTATGAACCAGAAATGGTAGGCTATCAGCACTCCAGGCACACAGAGCTGTGGCTCTGAAAAGCAGCTGCAGGAAAGCAAGGCAGGTGATTGGTTCTAGATACTGCAGATACTTACAAGGAAGGATTTCAAATGGGTTGCACAATAAGAAGTATGAGTTAATTTGGGAAAATGAGTAGGAAAGATAAGTGCACAGTACAGCAGAATACAGACTTCAGAGATCTCCAGGGGTGAGTGTATTTTCAGGGAGTGGGGGTAAGGGGAATGGAAGTAGCTGAATTTGGAAACCCTCTCCCTGCTCTGATGTTAGCACCAGAATGTCTCCCTCCCTTTTGCTGTGATAAGGAAGGTTTCAGGGACTAGGAAAGAGCTGAACCTGTGAAATCTTGTTTTCTTGAATCCTGAATCTTTGGTCAGTATAAAGGTAATAAAAGTATACTCCGCCCTTTAGGGTAACTTGAGTCTTTGGGCTGCATTTCTCCTTCAGATAACAGGTTTTTTACTAAAAATGTAGCATATCCTATCGATTTACAACAGGACAGGGCCAAAGGTAAGCTGCCTTTAAAAAAAAGCTGAGGGTCAATGCAATGGGCCCAGTTTACAGAATTATTCTCTCCACCTCAATTCCCATAGCTATGTCTGTCTGTTACCTATCATTAAGATCTACAAAATATGTATATTCTACAAATTAAACATATATTTTTATCTGTGTCCAACTACATATAGTAAATACAACTTTGAGCTATAGACACTTTCAGATATCTTTAGAATAATTTTCTGAAGCAACTATTAAAATAAGCACACATTTTCAATAAACTAGTTATAAAACAACATCTAAGTATCTTCAACAACTTTGGCATACTTCAACATATTTTAGATTAATCAAACTTCTCACTGGAACACTGCATAATTAGCTTGAATTATTTTGAACTTATAAATGTTTAAGTCATGTCAACTTCAAAAATTTAAAAAGGCTTTCCAACAAAATCCCCAAGCAATACTCAAAACAGAAATAAGCATAAAGGAATAGTCAAGAGAATTAAAAAACTTATTACAAAAACTATAAACTGCCTACTCACATCTCTTCTCATGTCCTAACTACAAAACATAATTCTGGGATTATAGGATGTTCTATTCTATATTCTAAGGAGAAACCTGGGTCACAATAGCTAAATTTGGTTGAGAAAACCAACCATTCATTCAGTATGTATGAGGCACTTAACTTCGTGCCAGGTCCTATTACAAGTGCTAAGAATAGCATGGTATAAATGTTTCTGCCATTGAGAAGTTTACACTGAACACTGGAAACAATTAGGAAGAAAGTAAAAATATATAATATAACTCTGGAGAAAAATAAAACAAGTTAAGAGGATGTTTTGGTTTAAATTGTATGGTGGCCCCCGAAACTCACATGTGAAACAATGCTAAGAATGCTCAGATGTAAATGATTGGATTAGGAATTTGTGACCTAAATAGTCCATACTAGTTTGAATGGACTGGCTAGGTGTAACTGTAGGCAGATGGGGTGAGGCTGAAAGGTGGATCACTGGGGCCTTGCCCTGGAAGAGTGGATCTTCTCTGGGATCCCTCTCCAACTCCCCATTCTCCCCACCATCTCCCCATTTCCTTGCTGTCAAGAGTGGAACAGCTTCCCTCTCCCACACCTTTCTTCCAGGATGTCCTCCCTTACCCTGGGTCAATAGATCTGTCAACAGACTGATAAGGACCTTGAGTCCAAATAAGCTTTTTCTCCTCTATGTTGTTCTTGGATACATTTATCACAACAATGAAAAAGCTAACTAAAACAGAGGGATTACTTTCAGATAGATATAGAGTAGTTTTTCAATATACGGGTGATTTAATAAAAGAAGGCATTTTAAGATGAAAATGAAGCAAAGAGTTAAAAAAAAAAAGTGAGGGAGAAGAAAGGTCCTTTTAGTGACCCTGGAGTGAATAAGTGAGAGATTGAATGGTAGGAGATGAGGGCACAGAGATAGCAAGAACCACGCAGGTCATTTTAAGAATTGGGTTTAATCCTGAATAAGATGAAAAACCACTAAAAAGTTTTAGCAGAAATATGACATTTTAACCTATCTTTTAAAATGACCTTGCAGCTCTGTTGGGAAAATAGCAGGAAAGCCAAGACTAAACACAGATACCAGTTAAGAATCTGTTATATTAACAGAGGAGAAGATGGAGTTTGAAATAGGGCAATCAAGATGATAATCTTAAGAAGTCAGATTCGGGACAATTATAATTTGAAAATAATATGGAACAAACAGATATAAGTGGTTAGGAAAATGAGATTAAAGGAATTAAAGGAAATCTATAAACTGACCCACTGTGCAGTGTGTAAAATTCCAGGTTACAAAGAAATTTTAAAAAGAAATTTTCCTGCAGCTCTGCCTAGCTCAAATCCAAAGGACATGTTACATTCCTCAGCAAACTACATGTCATCTGCAGGAGAAATGCAGGCCCAAATGCCAATAAAAAGAACACAAGTTGCTCTGAAATGGGACAACTTTGGTAACTCTTACACAGATCAGATCCCATAACTTAGGTAAATATGGATAACCCCCCTAACCATAAAATCTGTAAGAACAGATACCAATTAAACCAGTCAGCATGGGCCAAAGTGATCTAGAGTTGTCATGACACTAGGGACTTAAAAGTCTGACGTCATCCTTCAATCAGTCGAAAGTCAAGAGACAGACTTAGGCAGGACTCTGGAAACTTACTGGAAGCGTGGAGAGCCGACCATCTTTCTCCTCTGTGAAAGGACACACTCTGTCCATTCAGAGTGTCCCCTTTTCCCTTCTATTATCCCTTCTAATAAACTTGTGCCTGTTACTCTAAGCAATATATCTGAAATATTTCTGGCATGATTTCAGGAATTGGGGTAAAGAGGGGACTTGTGTTACCTCAGTTTCATGCCAGGCCTTTGACCTGTAACAAAAGCTCAGCAAACAAGATTTTTTGTTTTTTGGTCTGAGCAAGTAGAATGATGGATTTCCATTTACCCAAATGAGAACTAGTAAGTGGAATAGTTTAAGTGTTGAAAAGAAGAGGAACTCAGAATATACTGAATAAGGAGATGGATATGTGAAAGCATGACATTTGAGAAAGTGATGGATTTGAGATATAAATTTAGAGTAATCAACGGACAAAATTTTATGAAGTCATGAGACAAGATGAACTCATCTGTAGAGTATTAATATCAAAGAGAAATGAGGTATTAAGAAAAGCATCTGAGATGCACTAAAACATTTAAAGATCAGGAAGTAGAAAAAAAAAATTCAAAAAAGATAGGAAAAGATTGGCCAGGGGAGAAGGAAGAGAACCAAGAAGGTATTATCCTGCATAGTAAGTGAATAAAGAACCTAAATAGAGGGAGTGATAAATTATTACAAATGCTGTTAACAGGTCAAAAAGGAGGACTGATAAGTAACCACTGATTTTAGACACTGTTTGTTGGTAGAGTGGTGAAGATAAAAGCTTGATTGGAAAAGATTTAAAATAGACTAAGGACTTTTGCTTTCAGACCAAAAAAAAAAAGTAACAAGATTCATCCTCCTGTCTGAAATAACTATTTAAGACAATGGTCAACAGGCAACAAAGTACAGTGTGCCCTCTCTATCCACAGGTCCTACATTTGTAGACAGAAAATATATACAGGGGGAAAAATTCCAGGTTACAAAAAGCGAAATTTGACTACCATGCACCAAGCACTACACTGAAAGCATGTGAAGTGATGTGTAGGTATAACCTGAAGTACCACTTCATTGATGCCTCAGTCTCTCCCTAGAACAGATTAGTCATTGTTGGCCTTGCTTTTCATTTGTGTACTATATAGTTAGCCTTATAATGGTTCCATGTGTACTAAACATGTACAGATTATTTTTCTTGTCATCATTCCCCAAACAATACAATTATTTACACAATATTAGGTATGATGATAATCTAAAAATGATTTAATGTATACAAAAAATCAAGAGTAGATTATATGCAAATACACTACCATTTTTTTATATTAGCCCTCAGCATCTAAGGATTCTGGTATCCATGAGAGGGTGAAAGAGTAGTTATGGAACCAATCCCCTGAGGATACCAAGAAACTGTACGATTCCTGAGAAACAATTAAACCAAGTGAGCCCTGGGACTGGCCTTAGCTTACTACAACAAGAGAATTTCAAAACCACAGCATAGAAACAAAGAAACTAAATAGAGGCAGGCACTCCTCCTGAGCATTATGGTTTAGACTTGAGATGTTCTCCAAAAGCTCCTGTTAATGGGAATATTCAGAAATGAAACGATTGTATTACGAGAGTGGTAACTTCATCAGTCCATCCCAAATGAATGGACTGACAAGGTGGTAACTTTAGGCAGGTGGGGTATGACTGGAGGTGCACCAGTAGGGGCTTGCCCAGAAGGATGCAACTTCTGTGTGGCTCCTTCCCACTTTCTCTCTCTGATTCCTGATCCTACCATGAGCTAAGCAGCTTCCCTCAGCTGGGCTTCTTCCCCATGATGTTCTGCCTCATCTTGGGCCCAGAACAATGGAATCATCATCTATGGACTGAGACCCCTAAAACCCTGATCCCAAATAAACTTTTCCTCCTCTAAGTTATTCTTGTTGGATCTTTTAGTTACAGTGACGAAAACACTAACTAAAACTGTGCTGAAGATTCCAGACACTACAATAAAAAAAAAAGAAATAAAAGGTATCCAGATCAATAAGAAAGAAATGTCTTTATTTAAGAGAAAACAAATATCTACATAGAAAATTTAGTGAAATCTACAAAAAATAAAAAGGCTACTATAATGAGATTGATCAGCAAATGCAGTAGTAGTCTTCATGTAGGTCCTAAAAGCAATAAACAGAAATTAATTGTATTACCATGTATTAACAGTGAAACATTAGAAAATGAAACATTAACAATACTGCTGTGGAGAATAGTATCAAAAAAAAGATAAAATAGGGATAAATGTGAACAAAGGTATGAAAAACATAGTCAAAACTACAAAATTTGCTGAAAGAAATTAAAGATGTAAATAAATTGAGAGATATACACCTTATTCATGAGAAGACTCAACATTCTTGAAACATTAATTCTCTCCAAACTGATCTACAGATTCAATGCAATCAAAATTCTTTTAGGCTTTAATAGAAATTGACATTTCTAAAATTCATACAAAAGAGCGAACCTTATTTATTCAGTGTCACTAAAAGCATTACCATAAGACTTCATCAAAATTAAAAATTTCTGCTCTTCAAAAGACACTCTTAAACAAGCCACTGACTAGAAAATGTCTGCATAACATATATCTGAAAAGGATATCTGAAAAGGACCAAAAACAGACAGACAAACAACAAACAAACTCACAAAGCCCCATATTAAGAAAGAAAACAAACTAATTAAAAAAAAAAAAAAAAGAGGGCTGGGGTTGTGGCTCAGCAGTACAAAGCTTGCCTAGCACATATATGCATGGCCCTGGGTTCGATCCTCAGCACCACATTAAAAAAATAAACAAAATGAAGACATTGTGTCCAACTACAACTAAAAAATATTTAAAAAATGAATAAAGGAGCTAAACAGAAATGTCACCAAATTAAAATACAAGAATAAGCAAAATATGCTCAACATCAGGTAAATGCAAATTTAAGAACACAGTAAATATCACTGCATACACACTAAAATGGATAAAATAAAAAGGTTGGCAATACCAAATGTTGAAGAGAATGTTGATTAACTAAACTTCTCCTGCATTACTGGTTGGACTGCAAAATGATACAACAACCTTGGAAGATACTTGGCAGAATCTTAAAGTTAAATAAAGAGGCACTATTATGAAGCAACCATACCACTCCTATATCTTACCCATTAAAGTATGTGTCCACATACTAAGACTTGTACGTAAATGTTCATAGAAACTTTATTCATAACAGCTCAAAATTGGAAATGATCCAAAAGCTCATCAACAAATGAATGAATAAAATAATTATAATCATACAATGAGATATTACTTAGCAGTAAAAAAGAAAAACTATCCAACCAGAAAAGAGAAACTTCCTCAACTTGATAAAGAACATCTGCAGAAAAACTACAGCTACCATCATATTTAATGATAATAAAGTAGAAATTTTTCCTCTGAAGATCAAGAACAAGGCAAGGATGTCTACTTTTATAACATCATACTGAAAGTCCTAGCTAATAACAACAAAAAATAAATAAATAAATAAAAGGCATATATTAGTTAGGAAGGAACAAATAAAAATATCTTTGTTCACAAAGGATAAACTCGTGGAACTAATAAACAATTATATCAACATTGCAGGACACAGATGAAAAAACAAGACAATCAATTTTCTATATACCAGTCATAAACAAATGAAATTTGAAATTAAAAGCAGAGTAACACCTTATCACCTCTAAAATGAAATATTCAAGTACAAACCCAATAAAATATATCTGTATAAGGCTCATATGCAGAAAATCATAAAATTCTGATGTGAAATTAAAGAAGTAAATAAATGTAGAGGAATCTTACATCCATGGATAAAAAGACATGATATTGTCAAGATGTCAGTTCTTCTTCAATTGAGAGATTCAATGCAATCTCCATCAAAATATTAACAGACTCCTCTAGGTCCAAGGTGAGGCAGAATATCATGGGAGAAGATGCAAAGTAGAGGGAAGCTGTCCCCTCATGATATACAGGAAGCAAATAGAGGAAGAGGGGGAAGGGACCACAGGGAAGAATAACACTTCCAGGGCACATCCCCAATAACCCACCTCCTCCAGCCATGCCCCACCTACCTACAGTTACCACCCAGTAACTCCATTCAAACTAGGATAGACCTGATTAGGTTACAAATCTCACATTCCAATCATTTTACCTCCAAACATGTCTACATCCACATAGGAGTTTGGGGGAAACTCCTCATATCCAAACCATAACAAGTTATACTGTAGATGCCAACAAAGTGGTTTTAAAGCTTATATGGAGAGGCAGAAGAGCCTGAAAAATCAACACAATATTGATGGAAAGGTGCAAGGATAAAGTACTGGCATAATCTGGTAAACAGTAATCAAGACAGTCAAAGAGATACAGGAATAAGAACAGACAAATATGGGGCTGGGGATGTGGCTCAAGCGGTAGCGCGCTTGCCTGGCATGCGTGCGGCCCAGTTCGATCCTCAGCACCACATACAGACAAAGATGTTGTGTCCGCCAAATACTAAAAAATAAATATTAAAATTCTCTCTCTCTCCCCCCCTCTCTCTCACTCTTTCTTTAAAAAAAAAAAAAAGAACAGACAAATAGACTAGTGGAATACAATGAAGTCCAGAAATAGATGCACCAAATACAATCAACTAATCTCTGGAAAAGGAACCAAAATAATAAATACAATAGGTAAAAGTATTCAACAAGTGATGCTGGAACAAGACACTACTCAAATAAAAAGATAAAACTTGACACACAGCTCTCTTACACTCTACACAAAAATTAAAATGGATCAGAGGCTTAGATATTAAAGCAAAACTATGGAACTCTTAGGAAATCTAACACTGAAAAAGTCTAAATGACCTTGGATATAGCAATGAGTTTTTAGATAAAACCAAAGATATGATACATAAAAGCAGTAGGTGGCATGCTGTACTTCATTAAAAATTCTTGTTCTGAAAAAGGCACTATATCAAGAGAATGAGAAGACAAGATAGAGACTGGGAGAAAATGTTTGCAAAAGAGATAGTAATAAAGCTACTTCCAAAATATAGGAAAACACCACCAAAGAAGATATTCATATGACAACAAGCATATGAAAAGATGCCCAACAGCCTACGTCACTAGGGAATTGCAAATTAAAAAAAAAAATACCTCTAACACATCTATTAGAATGGCCAAACTCAAATATTGACAAATGCTGGAAAGTGGAAAGGATATGGAATAATAGCACTCTCATTCATTGTTTATGGGAATACAAAAGAACTTTATTTATAATTATCAAAACTAGGAAGCAATCAATACATCTTTCAATAGGTGAACAGATAAACTACAGTACAAAGAACACTGTTTTATTCAGTGTTAGAAATAAGTGATTGAGTAATAAGAATCAAGAAGCAATCTTAAATTCATATTGCCAACTAAAAAAGAAGCCAATCTAAAAGACCACCTGTTGTACTCTATTGAGATTATGGGAAAAAAACAAAACTATGTAAAGAATAAAAAGATCAGTGGTCACCAGTGGGTAGGGAACAGGGAGAAATAGGAAAATACTTTAAGGACAGTGAAACATGGATACTATAGAGGTGGGTTCACATCACATTTGTTAAAACCCACAAAATGTATACCACCAAAAACCAATCCTAATCTAAATGATGTACTTTGGGTAATAATGATGCATCAATGTGAGTTCACAAATTAGAGCAAATGTTATACTCTGTAACAGGCTGATATTGGAAATGGTTGTGTTGCTGGTAGAGGGGAGAGGAGGTAATACAGGAACACAATATCTTCTGTTTAACTTTGCTAAGATAAATACAACTTCTTCAAATAAATGAATAAGTCCAAGGGCTGATATTGTGGCTCAACAATAGAGTACTCGCCTTGCATGTGTGAAGCCCTGAGTTAGATCCTCAGCACCACATAAAAATTAACAAAACAAAGATATTGCGTCCAACTACAACTAAAAAATAAATATTTAAAAAATAAATAAATAAATAAGTCTATTTTTAAAAAGGAATGGCATGTCCCCACAACAAATTACTATGTAGCAATAATATAAATCTATACATGCCATAACACTGATGAATTTAAAAATAATAATGCTAAAAGTAGACAGAACAAGTGTTTATAATATGATTCCATTTACATCAAACTCTAGAAAAGGCAAACTATAGTGACATAAAGCAGATCAGTCTATGCTTGAAAAGAAGAAACTGAACAAAGTGTGATGGATGAATTAGAGGGCTCAATAAAACTTTGGAAGATGATGAATAACATTCACCACTGGGACTACAGTAATGGTTTCACAGGTGTATACTTCTGTCAAAACTTACCAAATTATACATATATCACAAATATGCACAGCTTATTATGTCACTTATTCCCCAATAAAATTGTTTTGGTAAATAAAAGAAGAGAAATTCAAGAATATTTTTTGCATAGGGAATTCTGTGAGGATTTTTATTATGAAGATTTTTTATGAGAGTATTTTGTTTTCTTTTTAAGGAGATATATTTGCATGTGATGGAAATGACCCAAAAGGATAATTTATGATACAAAAGAAGTAAAGGCCAATTGCTGAAAGGAGATCCTTGAGGAAATAGTATAGAATAAATTTAGGATGAAAGGGATGCTGTTGGCCTTTCCTTATGTATCTATTACAGCAGAGCAACAGTATAAGCACAGACAGATAAATGGTAATGAAAATCCTCTTTTTACCACTATTTGCTTTTGGGAAAAGTAAGCAAAATTTTCATCTGAGAATAAGAGGAAATCTAGAGGCTTAAAAGGAAATGAAGTATGGAACAGTTGTAGAGGAAAAGTATATGGATTGATGATGCAATATAGATTAAGTATCCCTTACTGAAATGCTTGGGGCCAAAAGTGCTTCAGATTCCAGTGTTTTTCAGATTTTGGAATATTTGCGTAAATTTTACCTATTAAGCATCCTTAATACAAAAATCTAAAACTTTTTGAATAGGTGCTGAAAAAGTTCCCAGTATAAGATTTTCAGATTAGGGACACTCAACCTGCAGTTCACCAAGTTTGGATCTCTGAGAATCCCCAAGACCTTCTTAGACATTTAATAAAGTTTAAAAAAAAACAAAAAACTATTTTGACAGTTACATTAGAATGTTATTTAATGTCATCTAAAAACGTTAACTCATAATTGACTACTACTTTTTAATGAATAAGCATTTTTAAATCTCTTAGTCTTTAATTTTTAGCAAAGCAAATAGGTAGTATCTGCATTAACAAAAAAATTCATTGTAGTCCTCCCTCAATGATTTTTCAGAGTGTAAAAAAGTTTTGGGACTACAGAGCTTGAAAACTGTTGATTAGGAAAATGCAGGGTTTCAGGATAATTCCAATGATCACATGAAGTTACTAATATTGAATTATTTCTAACATTGATATCTTTCAGCAACCTGTGGAGTCATGAAGAAAGCGAAGAATAAGATTTACACTTGTTTCATAAGGCAAACAATTATATGAGAACTGTACAGGCAAAGAAATAATTTTAATGATACACTATGGATTTTAAGGTGGTCAAAAAGGAAAGAAAAGGAACTATGATCTAAGGACTATAGACCCAATATATTAAAGAATTACTGGAATTCAGTGTCAAGTAAAGTAAGGTATGTAGTAGGAGATGATGGCTGAATGGTGGAAAAAAATGATTTCTCTGGGATTTAATCTTCATAGAATGTCTAATCACTTTAAAATTATACATTCTTAAAAACTGCCAAAAATAAACTCTTACACATACACCATTTTATTTGATCAAAAAAAAAATCACCTTTGGAGGTACATAGCTAAGAATTTCTTTTCCAGGCAGATTAAGAATCAAGATTTATCCTATGTCATACAAATAATAAGAGACAATGCTATTTGGCATAATCCAAAAGATTCAGAAAAGCTTTACAAGTAGCACCATAAAAGCTATTCCTTGAAGGCTAAACTTTTCATAGGCTGAGAAGACTACTTCATTCCACACTAAGCAAAGATCTAGCATGAAGTCAAAAGAGGGTAGTACAAATAAGACTGGAAAGAAAGGCTGAATCCAAATGAAAGGAAGGACAATAGTAAGAAATGACAGGAAATTAGAACTAAAGTCTTCTAAATTACCATCTGATACAGTGCTTAGCATTCTTAGAAATCATTGTCTAAACCACTAGCCTTATGTGGTTATTTAAATTTAAATTAATTGAAATTAAATTAAATTTCACATTCAAGCTTTTGGGTACACTGGCCAAATTTTAAGTACTCAAGTTTGACATGTGGCTAATAGGTTTAATACCATAGTACTAAAGCATATAGTTATATAACATTTGCATCACTGCTGAAAGTTAAGATAGCATGGTTCTAGAATAGTTCAATAAAGGTTAGCTTCCTTTATATAGCTCTAGAGTTTTCTATAAAGCTTAAAAGATTCATCCTCTAACTTAAAAAAGTTTACATTTCTATAATTACAACTTACATGTAATCAACATAGTAAATTACATGTGTAGGAAATAGTAAAATTCTCCTAATATCTTTTACATATCAAAATTAAATATAAATTCCATCCAACTTTATCGCTGCTCTGGTTTGGATATTGTTTGTTCTCCAAAAGTTCATTTTCTATGAGCCTGGCCCTCATGTGGCAATGTTAGGTAGTAAGAAATCTTTAAAAGGTGGAACCAGGCAGAAGTCCTTAGGAATTACAGAACTCCAGTTGCTCCCTGGCTTCCTAAAGATGTGATCTCTTCCTCACATGTGTACTCCCACCATAACGTGACACAGTCAAGAGGGCCCTCACCAGAGCTGAGCAAATGACAAAGCCTGCACTGAAACTTTGAAAACTACAAGATACAACATTTTTTCTTTAAAGTTAGTCTGTATCAGGTATTTTAATAAAGCAATGACAAAACTACAAAATCATAGTATTTTTAATGACCTTTAAGTTGCAATTTCAGGTTCTATAAAATTATGTTTGTAAAATGTGTTTTTTATCATCTGTTCTCAATTACTACCCTATAATTTCAAACTAGGACAGTATCTTGATTTAACCAACATAAATAAAAGTTCTCTTTCATGGAATTTACATTATGCCAAAAAGCATAATTTCTTCATGTTTTCAGAATAGAAGCACAAAACTTTGGATCAAAAAGGGAATTTACAGAATATCTGATCCAAGTACATGTTACAGAACCAGTGAAGTAATTTGCACTTTTCATATGGCTAGCTAGTGGCAAAACAGACAAGAAGCCGCCTCCTGGATTTGAAAAGTCATTTTTCCAATTTCATCATGCTAAGTACAAAAAGTCTGACTGTTTCACAGAAAGAAAATCTTCTATTAATCAGGGCATTCAAAAGCTCAGTGGTTTTTTAAAATAAAAATGCAGGAGGGACTATGGTTACTAAGTCAGTATTTCTTCAACCACAGGCAAAATGCATGAACAAAGGTTTCCATAACAATTACGAAAAATATCTTTGGATTGCCCTTTCATCCTATGTAATTCTTGCCATTTTTAAATATTAACAAAGTCAGTATTTAAAAATGTAAAGGTGTTTTAATCATAATGATAAAATTTATATTCCAAAATACTATAGTAATTGCATTATAATAAACAGCAAACTATTTTCAAGCAAAGGAATTGTTTTTTCCACCAAGGTATTTCTGATACTTTAGTTTACTGTAAACTTTCTGTAAGTGAAACATAAAAACAGGAGTCTGTGATTGCAGATGCAGACACTGTAAAGAAAGAACTAGTGCTGTGAACTAGTCAACTATCAATTCTCATAAATACTAACCTATAATCCAGGTTAAAATTTTTAACCACATGTATGCCAACATGCATGAATAACCAAAAAATCTCAAACTTGCTGTTTAAAGGAGGCATATTTTTTTCAGACCTGTGAATGAGACATAAAACTGTGGATGAATAAGAGGGTGGAATAAAAAAGCATGAACTTGGAGCTGGGTTTGTGGCTCAGCGGCAGAGAGCTCACGTAGCATGTTCAAGGCCCTGGGTTTAAGCCTCAGCACCACATAAAAATAATTAAATAAAATAAAGGTATTGTGTCCAACCAGAACTTTGAAAAAAAAAAAAAAAAAAAAAAAGCATGAACTTTCCAGCCCAGACCAACCTGTACTCTAGAAACACAGATCTTTAAATTATTACTTATGTGAATCTGGTACTTGAGCCTAGAACTATTATCACCTAACTAAGCAAGTTTTAATTAAAAAGTCAAAGAGACTACTCAAACATGGTACAGGCACTGAGCAGAAGAAGGAATTACCAGAATTGTTTGAAGTCAGATACTAAAACCTGATTCTGTAGTCTCACCAAACTGCATGGTTATGTGATCCTTCCAGCCCAACCCCAGCATCACAAGCAGTTGGGAGGTATGTGCAAAGAATATGTAGAGCTTCACGGGTCTAGAGTTGATTTTGCAAGGCTGGGAAAACTGAAAAACCATAGGGCAAATGATTAGGGTACATACATAGCACATATTAAGAGCTCAAATATTTAAGGAATTTCATTCATAGAATATTAACTACTATATACTGTAAGGTAGAAAATAGTATAGTAGCCTGACACCTCTAAGGCTGAGAATCTAAAAGAGAAAATACAGATACCAGAAAATATATGTTATAGGCAGAATAACTGTATAAATTGTTCTATAAGCCAAAACAGTTTAAGAATGAAAGTAGCCTAGAAGAACATTATTAATTGTAGAAGAACATTATCAATAATTATGCTGGAATAAGATTTGTAGTCCTAGACATTCCAAGGCAAACTGGGACATATCACCTTATAAGCTAAGGATACAAAATTAAAAAGAAATGGGAGAGGAAATGAGAGAGGTGTGTAGAATAAGAAAAACTACATCTTGAAAGTGAAATTTTCCTTTAGCTAAGCCACAAATTGTGATTCTAATTTTATCTGTGTAATTTATGTGGGAGAATAGTGATGTGTAAGCTAGATCATAGTAGACTGGGTTTTGTTTTTGTCTTTCCAAGGCAAAGAGTGAGCACTAAAGGGCATGTAGTGTGCGGGGGCCGGGAGGAAGAAACAGAAAAGGCAAGCAGTTTGTAGATAACAGAAAAAAAAAATTCAAGTATAGGTAACAAAGTAATAAGAGATGATGTCACAAAGGCAATTTTTAAATTGAGTTTTTAAAGATATACTGTTTTTCCCCCAACTAACGTTGATTTAACAACAAGAGAGGAGGCATCCTCCTTATACATCAAGAGCTTTAAAGTATAGTCAGAGAAACTGTAAATAAGAAAGAAAGGAGACAGGAAATTGTGCAGGTTGAAATTACAGGAAGTCAAAAAATTTGCAGCATGGTAGGAAAATTCATCTAGCATCTCATATGCATTCTCTACCACTACCAGGGGAAAAAGCACAAATGCAGAAAACGAAATTGGTAGATAAGATCCTGTGACCGTGATCTTATTTGGAAAAAGGATCTTTGCAGTTATAATTAAGCTAAAAGTCTCAGGATATCACCCTGGATCACCCAGGTGAGCTGAAACCCAATGGCAAGTGTCTTTATAAGAGACATAAAAAGGAGAAAGCAATGTGAAGACAGAATGAGTCAATGAAGTTATGCAGTCACAAATCAAGGTAAAGCTACCAGAAACCACAAGAACAAAGAGAGAAAAATTTCCCCTATAATTTCTGGCAGGAATGTAGATGGCCCTGCCAATATCTTAATTTTGGAGATCTTCAGTCTAGAAATGTGAAAAAATAAATTTGCTTTAAGGCAACAAGCATATGGTAGTTTGTCACAAAAACCCTAGGAAACTAATACAGAAAACTACTGGCCAAAACAAGAAAAGGGACAATCTGAATAAAAATAGTTAGGATGTTTAGACTTGTAGACAGCTCAAAAGTCCCAGAATCACTATTAATTTAGTAGTATTTTCTCTTCTCTGCTCCAAATCCAGAGAATAAATTCTGGATTAAGACCAAAGAAGCAGAACTAAAAACCCAATTGATAGGAATCTATCAGATTCCTCATGTATAGAAGAAAGAATCAGGACTAGAAAGTGGTTTTCAAATTGTTCTCCATGTCCACTTCTAATAACATAAACTCATCACCCTTTGATGAGCAAAAAGATTATAAGAGGATTTCAAAGGAGATGACTTGAAGCACCTATCAGAGTAGCTTCACTTTTCTATACACAAAATTGTTTTGAAGAAAGGGAGGGAAAGGGGAATGAGGCTGAAAATTACCAAGTTAGATGTCTAGAATCCTTTTTAGCACTATGTGGCAATTTGTTTCTTCTGCATTCTAGACCAAAAATGGTTCAAAGTAGACCCTGAAAAGTTATACTATCATCCAACCACACTATTTTCTTCCACCACAAATTCCACAAAGCATGTCAACAGCAAATGATCATCATAATTTGAAACTGGTTAAACACTTGAATACAGCATACAGTATTATAAAAAATTACTTTTTTATTTTTAAAGTCAATTTTTCACTATTTTTTTCACCCACATCTCTAAAATATAGGGATGTGGGTGCTCTATACATATGTCAACTTGTTTGTTATTCCTGATGGCATGAGTGATAGTGTGTAACTCTATGACCCGTGACCTTTAAGGCTACAATGATAATATTCCACTAATTCCTTCTGGTAAGATCAAGATTACATCAGAATGAAAACTTGTGGAATAGATAACAGAGGCTTATATGAAGCCTCAAAGAAGACAGTCTTTTAGGTATTCAAGAGTCAATATAACAAGTCTAAATTTATGCTATTTTTGAAAAGGCCTAGTGCCTTGAGTGGCTTCAGAGAACTTAGATTTGGGGAAGGTTCGTACCATTAACTAGTAAAAGTGAGTCACTGAGTCAACTATTTGAAAACAAAATGGTTTTTGCTAAATATCTCTACTTTCCTTCTAGGAGTATAAAATTTGGGTATATACTAAGCAGGGAATGTCTTTATAACTGACTCCCAGTAAAAATTCGGTGGACATAGTTATGCAGTCACAAGTCAAGGTAAAGCTACCAGAAACCAGGGTAGAAACTTTCACAAAGACTGTAACAACTTGTTCCTGGGGGAATTCACTGCATCCTGTGTGACTCTGGGAGAGGACTCTGGAAATTTATGCCCGGTTTTCCCCTGACTGCCTTATGACTCTTTGCTTATAGTGCCTGTATCCTTTTGCTGTAATAAATCACAGCATTGAGTATTATGATATGCTGAGTCCCAAAGAATTACTGAATCTGAGGATTTTTGAGACCTTTCAACCTGTCTTTTAAGAAAGAGACCATTCAAAGAGCTCTTTCTTTATAGCACTGAGGAAAAGTATAACACACACAGGCAAGAAGCAATACAAAAAAGATTCAATGTGAAAAACTAGGAAAACCTTAAACCTTTTCCACTTGTATTTTCCTTTTCATATATGTATGCAAGTTATGATGAGTTAAGTTTTTTTAAAACTATGCTTATGGATAAAATATTGAAAAAGTAAAAGTCCACTATTATAAAATAATCAAATATATGTAAAATAAAGTGTAAGTGATAAACTATTCAAAGCTTGATTGTTTTTTTCTTTCTTATATAGTATATAAAATCATAATCTCGTTTTAATCAATGACAGCTTATATTTGATGAAATACAGTAATTGTCACCATTTGATATTCTAAAGAAATATATCAAAAACAAATAAGAAGGTAATACAGTTATTACTCAAAATACTGAGTAACAATAGAAAAAACTGTTTATATTGTCACTATACTCTATGCACTAAATATTTAACACATTTTATTTACATGAATCAATATTTATAATTCTAAGTTTCTAGAATAGCATTAACATAGACATTTTCCATTTCATCTGGAATGGAAAACTACCATTTAAGAGACCCATAGAACACATATTACTTAAATTCTAATCTTGTGCAGGAATATCTTTGAAATTCCTTTACACTATGAAGATGTGTGCATTATTGCTTCTGAGCTCCAAATATGCCCTTCTGCATATGCTATGCAATAAATGAAATTTCTTTAAGTATCTCTCCTTTAATGTGGATCAGTATTAGGCCCTCTCAGGAGATGGTGCAAAAGGGACAACAAAAGAAAAGGCTATTAGAATTAAGAGTTCAACAGGGTTACAGGAAACAAAATGAATGAACAAAATTGAGTTGCAATTCTATAAACCAGCAATGAACAATCTGAAAAATAAAATTAAAAAGATAATTCCACTGATAACACCAACAAAGTAAAAGCTTTTACAAAACAGTGTTAAAGAAAACCCAAATAAATGAAAAGATATTCCAGATATCCCATGTTTAGAAATGAAACAACATACCACTATTAAAATGTCAATAATCTACAAACTGATCTACAGATTCAAAACAATCTCTATAAAATTCAACCTCAGATACTTATGAAAAGTAAAGGGACTAAGCTAGCAAAACACACTTAAAAAAAATAACAAAGTTAGAAGAAGACTAACACTTTCCAACTTCAAAACTCTGCAAAACCATGGTAATAAAACTACCATGCAGCAAAACAGTAATATAATAAGAAGGAAGATATGAATCAATAGAATAGTAAAGAGTCAAGAAATAAAGCATTGTGTTTAAGATCAATTGATTTTCAATAAGAATATCAAGTCAATTCAATAGAGAATGAATAATCATTTCAACAAATAAATTTAGCACAAACTAGATATTCACATTAAAAAAATGAAGATGGAGCCCCCCTTCCTCATTCTATTAAAAAAATCAAAATAAATCACAAACATAACTATATGAGCTAAAACTATAAATCTCCTAAAAGAAAATATAGTACAAAATCTATATGAACTTCGTTAGGCAAAGCCTTCTTACCATGACACAAGAAGCATAAAAAACTAAGAATTTAAAAAGAGATAAGTTGGACATAGTGAAAATTAAAATATTTTGTGCTACACTGGACATCAGAAAGTGAATACAACCTACAGAATGAAATAAAATACTTGCAGATAACATATCTAAGGTACTTTTATATAGAATATTTTTGTTAAAAAAAAAAAACTCTTACAATTCAATTATAAAAATTAACAAACCCCAACTGAAACATCGGCAGAGAATGTGAACAAATATGTTTTCAAAGAAACTATTATATGTAGCCAATAATAAAAATTATCAGGGAAAGGCAAATGACTTTATACCAACTGTGATGACTATAATCAAAAAGACAGACTAATAATTAAGTTTTGAAGAATGTAGAGAATCCTATACAACGCTGGTGGGAATATAAAACTATAAACCTTTGGAAAATAGTCCAGTGGTTCCTCAAAAGGTTAATACACAGTTAGAAAAGAACTAAGAAATTTGAACCCAGGGTAAATTCCAAAGTGAAATAAAAATATAAGGCCACATAAAAAATTTGTACATGCATGTTTATAGCATATGTAGTATGAAATCTTTATGAACTTCCTTTATTTATAATAATCAAAAGCAGAAATAACCAAATGTCTATTCATAATAATCAGATATTATGACCTAGATAAATATGATTCAGCCACACAATATTATTAAAATTTTTAAAAATGAAGTACTGATATATGTCACAACATGGATGAACCTTGAAAACACTAAACTGTGTGAAGTAAAACCAGATACAAAAGACTGTATTTTATGAGAGCATTTACATGAAACACTAGAATAGGTAAATCTGGGGTTGTGGCTTAGCGGTAAAGTGCTCACCTAGCGCATGCAAGGCCCTGGGTTTGATCCTTAGCACCACATAAAAATAAATAAATAAAATAAAGGTATTGTGTCGAACTACAACTAAAAAAATAAACAAACATTTAAAACAAAAAAAGAATAGGTAAATCTATAAAGACATACTAAATCAGTAGCAGCCTAGGGTTAAGACTCAAGATGCTTTTTTTAGAGGACTTATAAAATTGACTATAGTGATAGCTGCATAACTGTGAATATGTTAAAAACCACTAAATCATACACTTTATCAATGAATTGTACAGTATGTGAATTATATATATTATGTGTGTGTGTGTGTGTGTGTGTTTGTGTATGGGGGGGGCAAGCACGTGTCAAGCACTCGCTCTACCACTAAGCATAATCCCAGCCCTATTATTTTAAAAGAAAGAGAGAAATTTCCAACAAAAATCAGATTTATACTAAAGAAAATACAAAGAATGCTCGTCAGGAAGAAGAAAATGAATTCCATATGGAAACTTTAATTTATCATGAAGAAGGAAGAACCAATGAAATGATGATGATGCAGAAAAGGGAAATACATAAAGGAAATAAACATCTATTATATAAAAGAATAAAAATGCCTTATGTATACACATACACAATAGTACTAAGGATGGAACAGGGATAAAGTGTTTCATAGTGCCTATATTCTTTGAGAAATAACATATATGTACAGTCAGCCTTCCAGATCCAAGGAATCTACATCTGTAGATTCAAACAAATGCTATGAAATTTGAAAATATTTGGAAACAAAACTGTACTAAAAATGTACGCATTTCTTTCTGCCTTTATTCCCTAAACAAAACTGTACAAGTACTATTCACAAAGCATTTATATTATATAAAGGAATTATAAAAGTATCTAGAGATAATTTAAAAGTAGTCAGGCACAGTGGCACACACCTGTAATCCCAACAACTCAGGAATCTGAGGCAGGAGGATCCCAAGTTCAAAATCAGGCTCAGCAACTTAACAAAACCCTAAGCAACTTAGTGTGACCCATTTTAAAATATAAATAAATAAATAAATAAATAAAGGCTGGGGATGTGACTCAGTGGTTAAGCACCCCAGGTTCAAAAAAAAATTAAATCAAAGTGCATGTGAGTACACGTAGGCCAACACTATGCCTTTTTATAAAAGGAACATGAGAATTTGCACATATTAGTTTCTGAAGGGTGGGATAGAGTACTGGTATCCTTTCTTCTATTTCAAAGACCCTCTCTCTAGAATTATTATATCTTATATTCTCTAGAGTAGCCACAAAGTGAACAGAATAAGAATATAACACCTACAATTTTAAAAGAGGGAATGAAAATTAAAATAATACTAAGGAAAACAATGAATGAATGAATGAATGAATAGCAAAAAGAAGGACAAATGGAAAACAAAATTTCCGATGGTACAGTTAAACTAATATACTTATATATAATTATATAATTATATACCAAATACAAGACAAAGTCTACAAGACAAAATTTCTAAAACTACATTCTGCTAATGCAAATTAAAAATATACTGAGATTGCTTTTCACTCCAGTCAGAATAGCAATTATCAATAAAATAAGCAACAATAAATGTTGGAGAGGATGTGGGGGAAAAGGTTTACTCATACATTGCTGTAGGACTGAAAACTGGTGCAACTACTATGGAAAGCAGTATGGAGAGTCCTCAGAAAACCCAGACTGGAACCACCATTTGACTCAAGTTATCCCACTCCTTAGTATATACCCAAAGGTCTTAAAAATAAGCATACTACAGTGACATAACTACAATAATGTTTATAGCAGCTCAACACACAATAGCTAAGCTATGGAATCAACCTAGTTGCCTTTCAATTGATGAACAGATAAAGAAAATGAGGTATATATACACAATGGAACATTATTCAGCCATAAAGATTACAATGAAATTATGGCACTTGACAATAAATAGATGGAACTGGAGATCATCATGCTGGGTGAAATAAGCCAATCTCAAAAAACCCAAGGCCAAATATCCTCTCTGATATATGGATGCTAAACCACAATAAGGGTAGGCAGAGAATAGAAGTACTTTATATTAGACAAAGGGGAATGTAGGGAAGGTAAGGGGGAGGGGAATAAGAAAGACAGTAGAATGAATCAGACATTATTTTCCTGTGTTCATATATGAATACATGACCAGTGTAACTCCACATCATGTAGGACAAGAATGGGAAGTTATACTTCATATATGTATAATATGTCAAAATACATTCTACTGTCATAACTAAAAAGAATAAAAAAATTAATATTAGTTTTAGGTAAAGTTGGATATTAAATGTCAAACTTGATATTAATCTAGAAACAGGTATAACATGTGAAAGAACATAATTTTGAACAATGTAATTGCTAATAAAAGAGTCTGAAAATTGGGGACTAGAGTTGTGGCTCAGTGGTAGAGTGTTTGCCTAAGCATGTGTGAGGCCCTGGGTTCCATCCTCATCACCACATATGAATAAATACAGTGAAAAATCCACTGGCAACTAAAAAATATTTTTTTAAAAAAGTCTCAGAACTGAAAAAAAAATACATTCTGCTTATAAAGAAACATGCCTTAAGTTTAAAACAAAGAAAAGTTGAAAGGTCAGGAAAACAAAAAATTACAAATGTTAACTAAAACAATGGTAAATGTAGCTATACTAGAATCAAAGTATCTTTACAGCAAAAAGTAATGCTAGAAATAGAGGGCAATTCAGTAATGATAAAAGAATCAAATCTTGGGGAGAAATAACAGATTTGATTATACTTCATAATCTAATCTCAAACCACAAACTTAGAATTATAAATATTGATTCATGTAAATAAAATGTGTTAA
Source organism: Callospermophilus lateralis (assembly GCF_048772815.1). Taxonomy (NCBI): domain Eukaryota; kingdom Metazoa; phylum Chordata; class Mammalia; order Rodentia; family Sciuridae; genus Callospermophilus; species Callospermophilus lateralis. The sequence continues at coordinate 66,335,550 of NC_135314.1, forward strand.
ATATTTAGTGCATAGAGTGTAGTGACAATATAAACAGTTTTTTCTATTGTTACTCAGTATTTTGAGTAATAACTGTATTACCTTCTTATTTGTTTTTGATATATTTCTTCAGAATATCAAATGGTGACAATTACTGTATTTCATCAAATATAAGCTGTCATTGATTAAAACGAGATTATGATTTTATATACTATATAAGAAAGAAAAAAACAATCAAGCTTTGAATAGTTTATCACTTACACTTTATTTTACATATATTTGATTATTTTATAATAGTGGACTTTTACTTTTTCAAATTACGCAAACCCACATTATGGTAAATGATTTTAATACACTTCTTATAATTAATTATACCAGAAAATAAAAATCAGACAAGATTTGAACAACAAAACCAACTTAATCTAATTGAAGTATACACACAGAAAGAGCAAGTATGTTCACGCACATGAACTAGCACAAACGCAATATCCCACTGCTCCCAAAAAGAGCAATGTCCATTCTTTTCAAGTGTACATAAAATTGCCAAAATTGAATGCAGAGGAGTCCCCAAGACTGAAATCACACATAGAGCAAATTCCTTAATACAATGTAATTAAGCTAGAAATAAAAATAACTTATCCCCATCTTCCCCTCATGTTAAGCAATAAATTTCAAAACAATCAAAAAAACTCATATGAAAAAGGTTAGAATGTTTTGAATTGAATACACATGGGAGTATACAAAGTCAAACATAAAATCTGAGTGTGTGTGTGTGTTTGTGTGTGTATATACATATATGTATATATGTATGTGTGTGTGTATATATATACACGTGTGTGTGTGGATGGATAGATAGATAGATAGATAGATAGGCTGAATTGAGAAAAAAGTGAAAATCAGTAATCTAACCACATATTTCAAGAACTAAAAAAAAAAAAAAAAGAGTAAGAAGTACCCTCCCCTCAAAAGAGTAGTGAAAATAAAACAAAAATTAAAAGAAAATAATGTAAAACAGAAAATAAGAATCAACAAGTTAAAGGGGGGTTCTTTGAAAAGTCTGATAAAATAAACTGGAAAAGACTGACTCAGAAAACAATAAAAGGCACAAAATGCCAATAGAAGAAATGAAAAACTATGGAATGACTATGATTCTCCTATAAAGATAATAAAAGGTCTGGGGAAGTAGATCAGTGGCAGAGCATATGCTCAGGGCCCTGGGTCCAATCCCTAGTACTGCAAAACAAGACATGCTCTATAAAAATAAGTTTATTATAAACAATTTCATGTCAACAGATATGAAATTATAAAATTAATAAATTTCTACAAAAATGTCATGTGCCAAAACTGATATGATAAATCTGACTAGTATTATATTTATTAAAAAGTTGAATCTTCAACTAAAAGCCTTCCTATTTAAAAAAAGAAAAGAAAAAAGAAAAAAATGAAAAAATTCCAGGCCAAATGGCTCTGCCTATGAATTCTACCAGTTAAAGAAAAACAAATAAATAAAACCAATCAAACTATTATAGTAGAAAAAGATACTAGAATTTTTTAATATTTATTTTTTAGTTTTTTTAGATGGACAAAATATCTTTATTTTTTTATGTGGTGCTAAGGATCGAACCCAGTGCCTGATGCATGATAGACCATTTGAAATGCATGAGAAACATTACAGAAGATTTTAGTATTGCTTTAATCATTTCATCTGTAGGTGGAAAAATCCTATGTTCTAACAGAAGGAAACTTGTGCCTCACAAATGAGTGTATGATTTAACTCTGAGTTTATGGCTTCATGTAGTAAGTGTCTCACCTTTCTAAAACCTAGTTCATGCTTTTTTTTTTTTTTGGCTACTGGGATTGAACTCAGGTACACTTAACAATAGAATTTTTTAATGAGTCCTGCATCACCTTAATACCAAAACTTGGCAAAAGCATTAAGGAAGGAAAATTATAGGCCAGTATAATTTATAAACATAAATGGAAAAAATAACAAATTCAATCCAGTAATATTATTCAAGAAATACAATAATAGTTTAATGTTTTAAGAATGTAATTCACATTATAAAAGGAGAAATATCTTATGATTATCTTTTAAATAAAGTGTTTAATAAAATTAAACACCCACATTCATGATAAAAATTCTTAACAAATTAGGAAAACTAGTAATGCAAACAGCCTCAATCTAATAAAAACTGTTCTATTAAAAAAATAGCAAAATATCATATTTCATTCTGAAATGTTGAACAATTTTTTTTTTAATCTGAGATAAAAATGAGACAATGCTTGCAGTCACTATATGAAGTCAATATCATACTTGAGGTCTTCATACAAAAAGGCTAAGTAAAAGAAAAAAGTATAAAGATTGGAGAAAAATAGGCTTTAATTATTCACAGATGTATGACAGTACAGATGGAAAAATCCAAAAAAACCTACAAGGAATTAAAAACAAATCATGTTTAAGAAATATCCTTAGATATATGTGAAAAACAACTATCTTTTTATTTGCCTGCAAACAACAACAGCATCAAATAACAAAATAGATCTGTAATTCAAATGATTAAATTTAATCTACAGTTATACTTATGTAAGATTTTAATACACAAAAAGCTAATTCGTTTTTTTAAGAAAATCTAAGTAAACAGAGATTAACCAAGTTCACAAATTAGAAGACATGCTTTATTATAAAGATGTCAATTCAGTTGACATAACTACATAGATTTAATGTATTACCAGTAAAAGTTCAAGTGGCCTTTTTGTGCAAATTGATAAAATGCTACTAAAATTTATATGAAAAGGGACCAAGACTAATAATAATAAGCACAATAAATTCTGCCAAATAAATAGACTTAATCTACCCAATATCAGGATATAAAACCATATGAAACACTATGATATTTGTGTGAAGAAAGAAAAAAATGATCCAATGGAACTGAGTCAAAAAAAATAAGGTCACACATACAGGACTACTTGATTTATTAAAGGCAGCACTGCACAGCAGAGGTTTTTTTTTCCCATGAATGGAAATAAATAGTTGGCTGGATGGTAAATAAAACAATTTGGAGCCCACCACATATAATTACAATAATTAATTCTAATGTAGTATCCTACCCTAAAGGCAAAATAGGAAACTTTCTAAGAGAAAAGTTTCAAGGTAGTGTGTTAAATATAAATTTTGTAGACAAGAAACAAAGAAACAACTGCAAAGAAAAACATGGGTTTTGACTAAATGAGTAAGACATTAAGGAACTTCTGTTCATCAGGACACAATTAATAGAGTGAAAAGTACAACTTGGAAGATATTTGCAATACATATAACAAAGGATTCATACTTAGGCACACATAAACAATTTCTACAAATCCAAAAGACAACTCAACTGAATAAAAAGGACAAGAGAATGAACAGACACTACAGAAATGAGAATATTCAAATAAATCTCAGGCCTCAATTATTAAGAAAATGCAAATTAACACCACAATGATACACCATTACAAACTGACCAGAATGGTTAAAAGAAATATACTGGTATCACAAAGGGCTGGTGAGGATATAGAGCAAATGAAATTCTTAATACCCTATCGGTGGAAGTATAAATTGTTATACACACCTTCAAAAGCAAACCATACAAAATATGAACAATTCCACCACCAAGACAGGTACAATGAAGTTCACAGCAGTACTATTCATGAAAGTCTTAAAGTGGCAGGCACAGTGGTGCCCACCTGTAATCCCAGCAGCTCAGAAGACTGACGCAGGAAGATCACAAGTTCAAAGCCAGCCTCAACAATTTAGCGAGGCCCTATGCAACTCAATGAGAACCTGTCTCTCAGTAAAGTGTAAAAAAACACTAGGGATATGCCTTAGTGGTAAAAACCCCTGGATTTTATTCCTGGTACAAAAAAAAAAAAAAAGTAAAAACATTCCAAATGTCTGTCCAACATTAAAACTGATGAATCTCATGAAATATTCATGGAACCAAATACTGTACAGTATATTTTAAAAAAAGAACTACTGTTGAACAACATGGATGGATCTAATAATTTCAGCAAAGTATTGTATAAAGTTCAAGCACAATTAAAACGAATTTGTGATGTTAAGAGAATTATGGTAATTTCCAAAGGAAGATTTATGATGGAAAATGAATGTGAGAGGGACTTCTGGAGAACTGATTTTTTTTTTTTAACCAGGGTCATCATTTGATGGATATATTCTCCTTCTTCATCCAACTGCACAATTATGTATATGTCAATAAAGAAGTTTTAATATTTCATGAATCTGTCTCAAATCTTATTCAAACCAGCTTATATCTCATCATTTTTTTTTTGAAATGTTGTATTTATCTGGTACTCTGACTTAAATTAAACCCCAAATCTCAGCTTACAGTGAGAAAATAAAGTCATCACCCTTTTTTATGAAATGAACTCTGTCCACCCAAAAACATGTTGAAGCCCTGACTCCTACTACCAATGAATATGACCTTATTGGGATAAGAATTTCTGCAGATGTAACTAAGATGATGGAACTGTAGGGTGAATGAACCCTAATCCAATATGGCTGGTTTTGCTTATAAGAGGATAATGCCATGATAAACATAAAGGGAGTGTCATGTGACAACAGAGGCAGATACTGTAGTAAGACAAATGCAAGCAAAAAACATCAAACATTGACAGTGGCCACCAGGATCTATGAAGAGGCAAGAAAAGATTCTATCCAGAGTTTTAGAGGGAACATGGCCCTACTGACACTTGGTTTCTGACTTCTAGACTCCAGAACTATAAGACAATACATTTCTGTTATTTTAAGCTACCTTATTTGTGGTACTTTGTTCTGGCATCCTGAGAAAACTAATACAACCTTCTACAATACCTAATTCTTTTTTCAACCTCTATCAAAAGGCACTTGGTACTGACTCTATATTGTACTTCCTTTAATACGTAAGTACAATTAATTTCCAGGAACATGTTATTTTTTATCAGCTAATTAATGAATATTTTATCCTTTCACAAATACCAAGAATAATGTCCCACAGACTCAGTGCTTGATTAAGCTTGATTAAATATTAACAGCTACCAGCACAAACTTATTGTTATGAGTTGAACTTCTACTGACTACTAAATTTATTTATCAAGTTTCTTGGATGATTTCTCTCCTCTCTGCCTCTCTGTGATAATTTCTCCAATCAAAATACAGGTCTCAACCCCTACCCACCAATACCCATACCCTGTTCCCTTCCCAGGTTTCATTATCCTTTCCTTCTCTTCCTCTTCTTCTTTTTCTCTCTACTGTGTCCTCTCCTAACGCCTCATCCAATCCAAATACCTCAATCCTGATAATTCCCAATTTCACTTCCTAACTCCTACTCTGGCTTCCAACTATAGCTCCAAAACAAGTCACAAAAGCACAATTTAAAAGCCTCCAAAAGTTTTCATGGCACGGTGCCACATGCCTATAATCCCAGCATCTTGGGGGGCTAAAGCAGAGGATCAGAGAGTTCAAAGCCAGCCTCAAAGACTTAGCAAGATGCTAAGCAAATCAGTGAGACCCTGTGTCTAAAGTAAAAAATGCAAAACAAAAGGCGGGGAGGCTGGTAACGTGACTGTGCCCTTAGTTAAGTACCCCTGAATTCAATCCTGGGTACCAAAAAAAAAAAAAAAAAGCCTCCAAAATTTCACTAATTAGTCAATTTATTCACCATCCTTTCCTAATCATTTAAGAGAGAAACCCAAATTAATTCTTATTTAACTCCTTCTCACTCGCAACAACATCCAAATGCCATGTAATCAACCTCTGAGATCCATTCTTACCTTCAAATCCCTCTCTACCATATTGCCACTTATTTGTGTAATCCTCTATTCCCATGGTTCATTGCAATGGTTTTCCTTTTTTGCCTGTTGCCCAACTAACATTGCTGCCAGAGCTACACAATATTCTCAAATCACCATTTCCTCAATAGTTACTTGTCTTCAAAAGCTTCTCATTGCTCACTGCCTCCAGAGTAAACACCTCAGCCAAAAAAAAAAAAAAAAAAAAAGGCAAGCCATGACTTTCCTCCATGAAGCTCACACTTAAAAACCAAGGAACACTAAATTTCTTGGAGTCCTCATCCCAGTGGACTTTTCAACTTGTAATGTGTTCCTTGTTTTTCACTGAACTTACCTCAAAAATATAAATCTAAACTCTTCCTTCAAGTTTCAGTCACAAGATTAGCTGCTCTTTAAATTTTCTCCCATCCTCAGTTAAACTGTTCCTTACTCCTTAGTCTATAATCCCACAACACTTATACTTCTAAAATAAATGAGATCATTTTCCCTTACATTTCTGTTAGTTGTATTTGTAAGAGTCCTTTACTGCATTTTCACAGCAATTCTGTGACAGAAGTATTACTTAGCTAATTTTATAGTGGATGAAACAGGCAGAGAAGTAACTGGATTTAAATTCATCCCCCACCCCTAAAATTTTACATTTCTTATGGGCAAATACTTCAAGGGACCTAACAGAGTCCTCCTGAGTAAAAGATGCTTTGTGTTTTAAATATTACCTCTTTACTTTTGGAAATGGCCCTGTTTTGCCTTTTTGAATTCTATATATTCTTGAAAACAGTTCCAAAGTTTTCTCTCTTCTAATTGGCTTTCCTTTGTTCTGGAAGACCTTACTGTCTTTTAAAAAGCTGTGTCATACCACTTGTATGCTGTTACAAATACACACACACACAAACACACACACACTTAATATATACATATATACAGACACATTTTTTTCTAACACACCATTAGCTTCACCATTTTTTTCTAGCACACCATTAGTTTTACCAATAATAAAGCTTTTTTTATCAGCTTCAGAGCAGCTACTATACCTTTTTCTACCATGGTTTCCTTTATACTGCCTGGCAACATGGTTCACACTCTGTCACCTGTTTCTCGACTAATGATCAGTAGAACTCAATCTATACCCAGCACTATTTTCTATGTCCTTTATTTTTTGGATAATAGATCAACTCTTGTGATTGACTAAACTTCACCATATTTTTACAGTAAACATTACTCAATTCATTCCTGAAATTTAAAGCTTGGAGGTCAATGACAGAACTCTAATCATCTCATGGGAGACAAATCTACAGAACTACTATTTTATATGACTGTAGAGGGCAGCAAAGCAACAGCAGTATTCTCAGAGAAAAACATTTCTTTTTCTTAGGGAACTTTAGATTTGTATTTATATTTTAACATGTTGTCAGGATTAAAGCTTTATGAGGACAAAAGATTTTGCTGTACACAAATTTCACCAGCTACTTATATATTTAAACATTTTCATTGTCAACTATTACATACAATGAAAATTCATCAATGTCCAGATACATATAGAAAATTAGTTTGACAAACAATGTATGGCTTTAAAATACCCACCATAATTGATGACTCCTTTAAAAATCTAAAATTTGAAAATACTTTCTTATTGAAAAATATAAAATTAATCTACTTTCCTAATTTTATTTTCTCAAATACAGAAAATAATGTCAATAGTCTAACTAGACAGTGTTATTTAGTGATAAGAACAGATGACCTGGGCTGGGGTTGTGGCTCATTGGTAGAGTGGTTGCCTAGCACACGTGAGGCCCTGGGTTCGATCCTCAGCACCACATAAAAATGAAGTAAAGATATTGTGTTCACCTACAACTAAAATATATATATTTTTTAAAAGATGTCTTCATTAACATTGCTAATTCCAACCTTGATATACCTTGTTTTAGTTATTCAAAAATTAGTCAACTGTAGGATCTATACCAACTTTAAAAGTAAAAAAAAAAAAAATGAATCCTTTGCCATTATACTAATATACAAAAACAAAATAGAAGGCAACAACTTGAAAAAAACAGATCCCTACTGTTCTCTGTGTGTGTATGTTACTAGGGACTCAGTACTTTACATCTCAGACTTTTAAAATTTTTTTATTGGTATGGGATCTCACTAAGTTGCCAAGGCTGGCCTCAAACTTACAATCCTCCTGCCTCAGAGTCCCTAGTTGCTGTGATTATAGGCATGTACCACTATGTCAGGCTCCTTATTATTATTTTAATACTGAAGTTCAATCTGTTTGTGAACTAGACAAACTGCATCATTAGATGATCAAAGATTCACAATTTCAACATTGTTTATAAGAATGGGGAAGCTATCATAAATGTTGATATTGAATACAACTACATCATTTGCATGTTTCTTAGTTTTGTGTCAGTAATTTTTCATCTCCTTTAACAAGCAGAACTGCAGAGATTTAGCATGGCTGTTACAGCCTTTAACATAAACCAACTCATGAATTAGTAAAAAATGCTGCTCTGACATTGTAGCTCTACATACTTAACAAGGATAGAACTATTAACTAACTATATACCTTCTCCTACTTAAATCTCGTCAGGAAAAAAAAATGGTTAACAAGAATTTTTTCTAATTTTGTATTTGAAATAAAAGAGCTAGCACAACTCTAAGCATGTTTAAAAACTAGGCAATTTACTGTCACAGTCAGTATCAAGTTGAACTTACAGCCAATTTAAATCAAATTAGTAGACATTTGTAAAATCCTAATCTGGCTCACAGTGCTATGATTTAATTATAAATATTATTAATAAACTTCAAATACAACCATCTAAAATATTTTAATGACAAACCTGTCATGGGTAACTCACAGAAATAGTTACTATATGAAAGTAATCTTGCCATAATTTATGAATACTAACATTTCATAATATTTTTGTTTTCCCTCTTAACTGAAATAATTTAGAAGAGTCAAGCACACTCATAATTATAATGTTCTCAAACACTGAGTTGAAGCCATAGCTCTGTACACCTATTTTTGTATTTGCCCAGTGGTGTTTTCAAGTCTTTCCTAATAGCAGCACTGGTATATCTCCATTAAAAGATCACTAGTTATCTTAAATGTATCCACTTTATTCCTAAAACTAAAATCTAGAATGAAATTTGCCATACATAAATAAAATACTTCTCACAGAAGTTGTGTGAACTATATACATACTTGGTTAAATAATGCAAAACTGATTTTGCAACATTAAAGAAACTTGTATTCTTCCTAAATGGTCAATACTGCAGACACTTCAGATTCAAAATGGGTAAGATGATAACAAAAAAGAAGAAATTAAAGAGGGCAGACAGAATTTTTTTTTTAAGGAAAAACCAGTATAGTGCTATTTCAAGTAAAATATTGAAGATTATCAGTTTATACCTAAAATTTAAAATATGCATGCTTCCAAGACAGAAATAATATCAAGATGGCCTACCTAGCTGGGTACAGTGGTAGCAGCTCAGAAGGCTGAGGCAGGAGGATGGCGAGTTAAAAGCCAGCCTTAGCAAAATCAAGTCGCTAAGCAACTCAATGAGATCCTGTCTCTAAATAAAATACAAAATAGTGCTGGGGATGTAGAGCTCAGTGGTTGTGTGTCCCTGAGTTCAACCCCTGGTATCAGAAAAAAGAAAAAAAAAGACATACCTAACAATGCTTCCCATAGTGTTATACATAGTACAGCTTCTGCAACACGTCAGTAGGTATTACACACACACACACACACACACACACACGATTTTCAATTAAAGTAAAATATTAATCTCATATACCATTAATAAATTAGTGCATATTATGACTTTCTAAGGATCAGTTTTTCCCATTCCCAAATATATTCAATTATGGTACCATAATTCGCCACATAATTGTTCCAGATTTTATGCCAATTTTTTATGAAAAAGTGGTAACTATTATGTGAGGCTCTTTAAAAACTGTGCCAGTATTACTTAAAATACATTTATTACTAAACTGGTGCAAGGGCAGGATACTTGGAATACTCAGGAATATACATTAATGTGGTTGTGACAATTATGTGATGAAATACGGAACTTTCTTCCAAAAACTTATTTTCTAAGACTAGTGTACTGTGGAAGTACTTTGACAAACATTGTCCCATACCTCAAAGAGTAAAAAAAAAAATGGAGAGAATATGCAATGCTCACTGTGTGCAAGATGTGCTGAGGGAAATCAATCTTACGCCATGCGCTTCAGAATTTGACTAGCTAGGAAGGAAGAGCAATGTCATTCCAGGCCTTATGAATAGGACTGGAAAAGAGCATAATCAACTTCAAAGACAATAAATACTTGATACTTAACACTGACCAAAGTGGTATTCAACATTCACAATACACTTGACTACTGGATATACTATATGGCTAGTCCAAATTGAAATGATCTGTAAAGTGTAAAATATCCACAGGATTGCAAAACCTTCATATGAAAGAAAACATAAAACATCTAAATTTTTAATGTCAATTAAATGCTGAAATTATATTTTAGTTATATTAAGCATACTAGGATTAATTTCATTTGATTCTTTTTTTTACATTTTTAATGCGGCATTAGAAAAACAAAATTATGTGGTTCCCACTGTATTTCTATTGTATAATGCTAGTATAAACTAAACTTGATTTTGCTACTAACCTCACAAAATAAAGAAATTTGAGTATCAACTACAGGGCAAACACATGCAGAAACAAAATTGTGAATAAAATGGTGGAGTGTAGTTATTTTAAAAGTATGATCATATCTGGTGAAATATTAAATAAAAATGCTGTCAAAATAGAACAGTTTGGGGGAAAGAATCATCTGAAAATGTATCTCAAAATACATCTCTACTCCTCAACAGTCTTGCAAAAACTACTGATCCAATAAAACCATAGTGAAGCCTGGCACTGCTATTTTAAGGAAGATTCCCTAATATCTATGATTTAAATCTATCCATATACCTTATTTTTTTTTTTTGCTAACCTTGGTAATCTAAAAATAATGACTTATAGAGCTCCACACCTCCCCACTATTGTTGCTATTTTATTTCTTCTGAAGAAGCCTAGGCTGTGAACTTAAAGAGCTTCTACTAGGAGCAACGGTCAACCCATTTAAAATAAAAACATTTTTTTAAACCATGAAATTAAAGGAAGCCAAATAAAGTTTAAAAACATGCAAAATTATCGTAATTTTATCTATAGAATAACATATACAAAATACTTAAACCCACAGGCAAAAGTGTTGAAAACATACTGCCATTTTTCAGCTTTTTAATCCAATTATGAGCTGGTATGTTTTTATATGGCTCAAATTCCAATTTCTGAATATCTACTCACAATTTAACAGCTCTTCCCTTCTTAATTAGCAGAATGAATAGTAGGCAATCAACAGGCTTGCCAAAAAACAAACAAACAAAAAAAAAACTTTCAGTATGATGCATTAAAAAGACCAGATAAAATTAACATTTTATAAATTAACATTTTCTAAGAAAACTATAGTAACTACAATATACAGACATCTAGACTCATTGGACAAACTTTCTCTAAAATTCTAATGATGACCTACTACATTGTAAGTGAACCATTTAGGGGAAAAAAAAATCTAAAGTCAACTCTTGAAAAAGGCTAGCAACAAACTTTACTTAAATAAATGATTAAATTAGTACAAAAATAAAAAGTTCACTGAAATTCAGGAAAGGAATGTGTCCAAGAATTTAAAGGAATTTCTAAATATATAAGGTAATCAAAAATATGACGAGCTGGACGTGGTGGCACACACCTGTAATCCTAGCAGCTCAGAAAGCTGAAGCAGGAGGACGGAAAGTTCAAAGTTGGATTCAGCTAAAAGTGAGGTGCAAAGCAACTCAGTAAGACCCTATCTCTAAATAAAATACGAAACAGGGCTGGTGATGTGGCTCAGCAGTCTAGTGCCCCTGAGTTCAATCCCCAGTACCAAAAAAAAAAAAAAAAAAAAAAAAAAAAAGCATGACAGATCAAAAGTATGACAGATTAATGGTACCCAGATTTATAGATGAGTGTGTGCCACATGAGTGTGTGCTACATAAAATCATCTTTAACATTTCATTACAGATAGGAGGGTTACTTGATTTTATCCCACCATTTACATATTAATAATATTGTCACATTTTTTGCAGATCAAATAGTGTTTATTGTCAATTTTTATGAAAGCTTTCATAGAATACAGAATATGTCAAGAAATATTGACTAATTTTTTAACAGTAAATCATAGAATGTCAAAATACTATTTTTGGTAAGGATATCATAACTAGCTTCTTGTCAATAAATTTCAAATAACTGATGTTTTATTCCTCAACTCTACAGATACAAAATGTATCTGAGTTTCTGAGTCATTAAATTATAAATATATAAATATGTAGGAATGGGTTGAGCATCCCTAATGTAAAAATCTGAAATCTGCTCCAAAAATCAAAAACATCCTGAATACACATGATGCCACAAGTGGAAGATTCCACACTATGAAACTTTGTTTCATACACAAAATTATTTAAAACACTATATAAAATTATTTTCAGGTTATATGTATAAGGTATATAAAAAACATAAATGTATTCCATATTTTACCTTAGATTCCCAAAATACTTTATTATGCATATGAAAATATTCTAAACTCTAAAAAACAATCCAAAACACTTCTGGGCCAAAGCATTTGGAATAAGGGGGAAGGGGTATTCAGCCTGCCTAACAAGTATGTGTATATACATAATACACACAAAAGTGCCCCACACATTTCCAATGCTATAGAAAGGAAGATCAAAGGGGAACAAAATTGATCAAAGCATATTGTTATATTATGTTGAGGTACATATACCTAATTACAACACCCCAAAAAAATTTAAAACGAAGTTTTTATTCCTTTTACTTGCTTCTAAATTTGGTTCACTTTCTAATAATACATGTTTAGGATGTGGAAAGATTCATATAGGTAACAAATGTTGTTGGCCACAAACTGATGCTACCAGAAAATAGACAAAGTAGAAGTTAAATTATGACTCCCTTTTCAATCCCATATTTTCAATATAATCCTATTATTTCTAAGTGACTTTACAGAACTGCCAAAATCTTAAAAATGCACTCAACATCATTAAGGGAAGATTCAAATAGTTTCCATATAGAGAGACAATAAAATCAATTTGACTATATTCTAATATTTTTAAAATTGGTCATCAGTATACTTATCTGAAGTAAATTTAACAAATATTTTAAAAACACTGATTGGGCTATAAACTCCATACAAAAAGATGTAAAGTGTAAATACAGGTAGTCAATTAATGTGAAAGCTCAATTATTCAGGACAAGAAAGTAGAATTAAGAATCACCAATACCATGTCAGGTGCTCTGGCTCAAGCCTGTCATCCCAGTGACTCAGGAGGCTGAGGCAGGAGGATTGAGAATTGAAACCCAGCCTCAGCAAAAACAAGGCGCTAAGCAACTCACTGAGACATTGTCTCTAAATAAAAAAATACAAAATAGGACCGGAGATATGGCTCAGTGGTCAAGTGTCCCTGAGTTTAATCCCCAGTACCCAAAAACAAATTTTTTTTAAAAATCACCAATATCAGACAAGATTGTTTATGATGTGCTATGTAATAAATATCAACATTCTGTTTTATTTTATCCTTTCACTTAATTTTTTTAAAATGTTCCCTATTATCTTGGATCTTTCTATCATCTTCTAAGCATCCAACTTAAGACAAAACCTTGCTAAAAATGCAAACAAAGAACCATAGAATCCCAGGGTCAAAGGGACCTTATAAAAAGTCAAGTTGTCTATCTTCTTAGTCATCAATACCATATCCCTGCTAATATTCTCTACCTCTTAAGATAAATGTAGGAGAGAAAATTCAGATAAATCTGATAATCTATGAATTGATTATTTGCTTTTCCTTTGGGTACCAGGGATTGAACTCAGGGGCACTTGACCACTGAGGCACATCCCTAGTCCTATTTTGTATTTTATTAAAGACAGGGTGTTCTAACTGAGTTGCTTAGCACAAATTGCTTAGCTAAATTGCTGATGATGGCTTTGAACTCATGATCCTCCTGCCTCTGGAGCCACTGGGATTAGAGGCATGTGCCACAGTGCCCAGCCTATGAATTGATTATTTTCATCAAAATGAAACAGACTTTTAGAATTAAACAAATAAAGTCTTGTCAGTGACTTGTTGTAAACCTAGTCCACTTGACTTTATACCTAGGACTTTCTTAGACTTAAAAAAAAAAAAATGAAATGAAATCTGGTAATTTGTCAACCTGTAAATGTCTCATTTTAAAAGTTCAAATCTTCAAATAAGATAATGTATAACACAAAACAAATAGCATATCTGATATAAATTTTTATATTTTCAGAATATGAGGTTTACCAGTTGTGAGGGACATTTTTCCTAGTCAATCTAACATGATAACATTAACCATAACTAAGGCTATACTAAAAATAAGCAGTGTATCAAAAATAGCATGGAAAAGAAAGATCTAAGTATCATAAATAAAACAAAGCATTCTGAGTAACAAATCAGTAAACTCTTGAAAACCTAAAAACCTTAGCAACTCTAAAACTAGTTCTACTCAAACAGAAGTACATGCCAAATCTCCGAAGTAGTACTATACATGTTAGCACTACTAGCATTAGTAGTCAGATCAACAGGTTGTTAGATCAACAAATAGCTTGCAAGAATAAAATTCTATTTCCATACTTATTAAGTATCCCCAGGTCACAACAACTGTGTCCTATTCAAAGACTAAACTCTAAAATAAGAGTTTAATGGAAAAAACTTGTCACAAGGGTTCACAAATTAGGGTGTTATAACACTATAAGCCAAAAAAGGAAGCTCTTTAAATGAGCAGTGCACAGTAACACCAAGTGTCTATGACTACAACTACAAGCAGAGCTGACTCTTAAAAACTTCAATTTACACTTCCTCTAAATCACAGTCCACAAGTCTTAACTTCTGAAGTTTTTAGGCTCTAAAACAAAATATCAAGACCTCTAATAGCATATTATTGAACATATTTTTAAGAAACCAAGGTGCTCCTTCAAAAAATAACCAATTCATTTTTAAAACTGTGAAATTATTATGCAAATTATATATCCTATATCAGCTGTACATATTATTCATTCTTCCTTAACAAATGTACTTCTGTGGAGGTACATATATTCTTCCCATCATAAATATAAACTGAATAGTCAAGACAGTAAACTGTTAATGTCCTTTTCAACTATCCTGGAACTCAACTGTAAGCTTAGTGGAACATAAAAATATCACACAAATTCAATCAAGAATCTTATATCAACGTAAAGGAGTAATAGCTTTAAGATCTGCATCTTGGAACTAAACATATGAGGAGTGGCAAGAACACTAGACATTAGATAACACGTCATTTTTCATTACTACATTGTGTAAATCAGAAACTTTCATTACACTACTGATGGTGAATTGGTAATGAAAATTCTCAGCCTATGAGGGGCACTCAAATCTCATAACTTTGTCTACCTCATACCCATCTACCTTAACTCACCAAAACAGGTTTCTCTTCCTTTCACTTCACACTATCCAAGAAATTCCCACACATTTCTCCCCCTTTTAATAAATGTTGGTAAAGATTTGGCTGGAGATACACTAAAAACCAGTCTTTGATCAAGTGGGAAGTTCTGCCCATCACCTTACCTTCCTCACCAAGAAAGAGCTTTTGAATGAATAATGCCCTGCAGTATTTTTATATTACCCAAAGGCATTTTGCGCTAATCTCCAAAGACTAGTCGTCTTATTTTCCCAAATCACTGTAGTCCGTTAATTACTATTTAGGATTATTTTTCTTGCATAAAAAGCATTTTTTATATAATCCTTAAAAAGTAGGCCTCTAGTCTGAGATATTTGCGAACCGAACTTACAAAGAGACTAGACCAAAATGTGCCAGGAAAACTGTACTAAAACAAGGGAAAGACTAACATTATTAATAGGTATGGAGTTGTTTTGATTAAAACAGCCCAGCCAGCGATCGATGTAATCAAGTATTTAACATGTACGTCTCGGTCCTGGAGACAAACAGAATGTCCTAAAATAAGCAGGGGCAGACACGTCCCAAAACTGGAAGGCAGCGACCGACCTCAATCCGAGATGATCAGAGGCTGCCAGGGCAGAATAGGGCCCAAGGACCTAAGAAAACTGACTGTAAGGGATGCTGCGGCAGGGTGGGTTAAGATGGTGCCTTCTCCCGGGTGGAAGGCCATGAGAGGAGGACAGAAGGCTTCATTCCGTCGGACTCGGGTCCTTAGGGTTTCCGGGATCACAGCTCAAGTTTCACCAGGGGGAAAAATAGGAGGCGGCAAAACGTGCATCCCGGCATCTTAACCCCAGCCCAGAAGTCCGCGCTCTCCGCTGGCTTCCCGAAGAAGCTAGGAAGTAACGGTCCCCACAGCTCCGCGCACCAAGCACCGTCGCCGGCTCCGGCCATCAGCACTGAGACCCGCGCGGCCGCTAAGACGGACGGCGCTGCAATCGCCTGCCCGGCCCTTTCCGGGCCTCGCCCGGGGCGCGGCGAAAAGTTTCCAGCCAAAGTCCGCGGCACACGCTCGCGCACCCAACCGCCGAATACAACCGCCTCGCCGCGCCGGAAAGCGGCCCACGAGGGCCGGGCCGCCGCGCCGGGACCCTCGGTCGCGCCTCCCTCAGCCCGCGCCGACCGCGGTTCACCTACCACAGAGCCGGGAGAAGAGCAGCAGCGGGAAGAGCAGCAGCAGCAGCGGCGGTGGCGTCGGGGGCGGCAGCAGGAGCCCGGCCCCGGGGGGAGAAGCGGAGGAAAGTTGTGCTTTGCCGCCTCCGGGACACAGCGGGGCCGGCCCCGGGGTCCGCGCCATACCCCACCCTCCCCCCGGCCCGCTCTCCCGCCGGCCCCCCGGCTCCCCGGGCCCCGGCGCCTCAGGCTCTGGGTGGTGGCAGCAGCGGCCGCGGCGCGGCGGCGGCGGAAGGTCCGGCGCGCGTGTCCCTAACTCCCAGCTCTTGCGCCGTCGCCGCCGGCTGACACTCAGCCGAGCGCTCGCGGGTGCCTCGACTCCGCCGTCGCCGACGCCACTGCTGAGGTTGAAGCGGGAGCCGCCCGCCGCCGCCGCCGCCGCCACTCCCCTCCCCCCGGCACCCGCCCGCCTCGAACTCCTGGGAACTCGGAACGCACCACCCCGCCCTCGCGGGAGGGGGAGAGCAAGTCGACCCTCAAAAGCCGGCACCGGTACTCGCTCGCCCTCCCCGCAACTCCGGCTCCCGTCTGATCCCGGGGTGCGTGCTGCCTCCTCCCACCCCGCCCTCCTACACACGCTCCTCCCCCTTCAAAAGAAAAAAAAAAAAAAAAAAAACTCTTCATCCACTTTGATAACGGGGTTTCTCCCAAAACAGAGCTTTAAAAAGGACAAGAAAATCTGGAATAGGTTAGCCGGCCCCGCCCCTCGTTCCTGCCTCGTTTCCCCCCCTTCCCAGCTTTTCCAATGGTATCGCCCACTCCGCCCCTCGCGGGTCCACAGCGGCCCCGGCGCAGACGGAGGCGGAGTGCTGCGGGACAATCGCGCTCCCGGCTCGCCTCTCAAGGGCAGCGTTCTCCCTCTGGTGGGGACCTGGGTCATGGAGGGGGTGGCGAGGAGAAAGCAGGATGAGGCT
This sequence comes from Callospermophilus lateralis, assembly GCF_048772815.1. Taxonomy (NCBI): domain Eukaryota; kingdom Metazoa; phylum Chordata; class Mammalia; order Rodentia; family Sciuridae; genus Callospermophilus; species Callospermophilus lateralis. The sequence continues at coordinate 66,353,045 of NC_135314.1, forward strand.
GCCCTTCCGTTGCCCAGGCTAAAGGTTCATGTCTGGGAAGCTGGACTCAGCCTGCTAGACTAGTCGCCTTCCTCCTTGCCGGGGCGCTGGGACTGAAAGAAGAGACTTTCTCCTCCTTCCTGTTCCCCGGGACAGCTGTGCTCTCCGAGTCTCTCCCTTCTCTCTAGCCCCACTCCCCACCTCGCCTCTTGCTGTGGCATATTTGCACAGGCGTTTTTCTTGCGCCTTTCTTTGGGTGGGTGGCTTGGTGGAAGGGTCGGCGGAGCTGGCGAGAGGAGGGACCCCAGAAGGTTTGATTTCTCACTCTTGATTCTCTCGTGCTGCCGGCTTGTCCAATTTCGGCGCCGGGCGATTGGCAACAGGAGGCCGTGGATAATTCCCCATCGGAGGGGCTTTGAGGGCGATGGTGTTCTTCTTAGGTCATTTGCATGTTCGCATGTGTAATCTTATTTTTGCTTGTTTTTCATTGAACTAATCGCAGAATAGCGACCTCGGGAAGTATTAAACATTTGCCCGTAAGTGAGCGCCTGTAGTCCACTAAGACCCTCCCTCAGCCCAGATGGCTCTCCGCCCAGCTCTCCTCATCTACTCGCCACACACTGCCCGGGTGCCTTGACCTTGAAACCCCAGACACTCGCCTTTCTGCGGAGGAGGAAAGGATTAAGTTTGGACTGTCCACGGGGGTGAAGTTGGGAGAGGATAAGGATACCAGTCTACAGCCTTCACCATTCATTTTATGTAGTCTTGTCATCTCAACCTGATAGTCACAAATGTGCTCCAGTCAGATGAACAATAATTAGCCACCCAGAGATGAGCCTGTCACAGCTAAACTAAAGCTTGCCTGCGGCCAAGACCACGTCACTAGGGTCCCCCCACATTCCACCCACTGGCTTACAGTGTTTTACTCACCTCAGAGGATACACATCATTCTACACCCTGCCCGCCTCTCATTTTCTTTACTTCTGCCTCCCATCCAGTCTCCCATCGCTTGGTCTTGTACCTCTTTTATCACCACCCTTCTTTCTACTCTCTCCCTCCCTTTTTCTGCCAGCCACTGTCATCTCCTGTAAGCCTGTCTCCTGCAGCCAATGCTTTGTATCACCTATCCTCAGGATGCACTTATGAATAAACCTTGTCCTGCATAGCATAGGGAGATCCCCTGATGATGTTCATAATTGACGGAATGTAGCTATTGTGACATTCCTCAGCTCTGTTGACAGTAGTTTCCCTTGAGAAAATGTCTCTTCCTATTATCCCATACCTAAATCTAATTTTACTGTTAAATTTAGAAAGACCCACTGAGCAAGAACTAGCTAATTATCTGTTTAGATAGCACTGTAATACTACGTTGTTGAGACACAGTTCAATGTTAAACAACCAAAATTTTAATATCGCTAGCCAATTTCATTCCCCCATCATTTTCCCTGATGGTTCTAGTCTTCAGGAAAACTAATTCAGTCAACATTTTAAAAATGTGCCAAAGGCTTAATATGGGGTCTATCCATGCAATTTGCTACAGAGACCATGAGGAGTTAGTTTCTCAAAAAAAAAAAAAAATGATATGAGCTTTAAAAATATATTTCCTATATGTTTTGAGAAATTAAGTAATGGCATGCTATGATTCTATTCTCTCACCTACAGTATAAAGAGTATGGAACAAAAGCATTTATAGATGTTATATAAGTACTAAAATAGCAGCATGCTGTTGTTTTACCTACATGTATTATGTTCTAATAATAATTTGTGTTGATATATCATCTTCAACCAGAGATGGCAAAGCTCATGCTCACTTCCCAGGGAAGGTACCAATTACTATTATCCCTACTTGACAGCCTGAATAACCTGGGCACAGAAGTTGAGTACTGTGCAAACACTGCCACTATAAGCAGTGGTTTTTCCAGCCAGAACCATGTTCTTGCATTCCAATAGGCACCACTGACCACTTAATATTCTTCTTTAAGTTAAAAACAAATTTACTAAGACACCTCAAATTTCTACCTCCTAAAAAGTGTCCAGTCTTAAATTATATTTTCATCAGATAAAATAAGCATAGACATACCCACCTCAAGCTTTCCTGTTGGAAATTATGACTGGGTACAAAAAAAAAAAAGATTTCATTTCAAAGTAAAACCCATTTTTCCAAGGACAAGAATTACTGTTGATTTTTTAAAATCTTTTACAGTATTCTTGGATTTTAGACCTATTTTTCACTTTCCAACTTTATAGATAAGTTCATGTAGCAAACTAATTAAAAGAATAATTATTACTAATTTATTAATATTTCTGACACCAATGAATACTAAATGCATTTATTTACTTCTCAGAAAAATAATATTTGAACAAAAAGCCAAGTGATCAATACCAGAAATGATTTCATTGTTTTGGGTTAAAAGTTCTAAGGGTGGGGGCTGGGGATGTGGCTCAAGCGGTAGCGCGCTTACCTGGCATGCGTGCACCTGGGTTCGAGCCTCAGTACCACATACAAACAAAGATGTTGTGTCTGCCGAAAACTAAATAATAAATATTAAAAATTCTCTCTCTCCCTCCTTTCTCTCTCTCTCTCTCTCTCTCTCTCTCTCTCTCTCTCTTAAAAAAAAAAAGTACTAGAGTGAAAGAGCACTTCAGGCATCTATTTTTTTTTTCACTGCTAAAACCCAAGCACCTAGAATATTGCTACATAGATTCCAGATTGAATGATCAAATGATAACTATAGTGACAGCATATTCAAGTGCACGTCTAATGGCAAACAAACTCAATAGAAGTATATTAATGTTTAATATCCTGAGTTTATCATTAATCATCTGGCACTTTTTCAAGCTGGAAGTTGGTTACACTGACCATTGCTTAAGACTGATTTAATTGCCATTGGTGCTGCATTTTAAACTATTGCTTCTCCATTCTATATTCATTGTTCTGCATTCTGCTTTGAAATTCTAGGGCTGGGACTGTGCAAACTACAGTTCTCCTTTACCAGTTAGCTATCTGATATATTCTATCAATAGAGGTCACTGGAGAGAGAGAGTGAAGGCAGGAATATGGGAGAAAGGACTATTTCCTTTCCATTTTCCTCTTGTTCCTATCAGCATCACCTCAGCAATAATAGCCTGTCATTTTGTCTTTGCCCGTTGCTTCCAAACTCTCACTTCCTTTACTTGCTAAAAAAGCTCATCATAACCCCTAAATGGTACCAGCCCCAGCTAAACTCAAGAGTTTCCCCATTTCATAGGTCCAATTCTAAGCTCAGCAGGGTCTCTCCTCCAAGCTTCTGAGTTCTAATAACCTTTTCCTTTTGCTCCCCCAGCTCTAAAGGTGGTAACATCCTCCTTTTCCAGCACGTAACTTCATATCTTTGCATCACCTCAAAGTTACCCTTTTTGATCTGGAGATTCCCTCCAAACCCTGGTAATATTTCTCTATAATAAGTTCCTTCAGATACACAGTATGGTATCTGTATTCCTCACTGAACCTCAATTGATACTCTATTTTTTAGTGACTATTTCCTAAAAATTTTCCTTACAACAGTTATTTTTCTCTACATCAAACTGTGTAAAATTAAAATCGCACTACCATTCCAACAATAAATGTAAGTAAAAGCAAAATGAGCAAAACTTTTTCCATTTCCTTGGCACTAATCCACAGTAAGCAGAGTTGGGTGAGAAACAAATGGAGGTAATTAGGTTGATGTTGTAGTCATACATATGCTTTGTTTTTGTTGATGTTTATCATTTAGGTCATGGTAAAAAATCAATACAAATTTTTCATTTTAGGTGGTTTAGGTGATTTAATTCGTTTATGGACCTTGACTACACCTAACAATCATTATGAAACTAAAAGTCAAGAGGATTATTTGTAAATATAAGAATTGGACTTCTCTCCCAAACCAACATGAAAATAAACATACATTTTATGTAATTATCTAAAACCTACCTCTAATTTTAATATATAGCTCTTTTGTAGGAGTGCTAGGTTTCCAAAGCATATAACTTGAAAAACTGATATTCAGGCTGAAAGGAGAGGTATTTTACACCATTGTGGTAGGTTAATTTAACAAAGATAGTTAAACTACTATGTGCTAGATTTTGTGTAGGTGATAGGAACAGAAAACCCCATGTTCTGACTCCATATACTAATAACAATATTCTTGCAAACACTGAAGAATGCAAAGTAGAGGAGCAAGCAGAGAAAATGTTCAAGGTTTGCCTAAAAAAGACTGGGAAGCCCTCACAAAAGAGACATGTGAACAATCTTAAAGAATGACTAGAGACGGATGCTATAGTACATGCCTGTAATCCCAGCATCTCAGGAGGCTGAGGCAGGAAGATTGAGAGTGAATGACTAGAAGTTTTCCATACACTTTGGAGAAAAGCAGCAAGGGAATAGAGAAATGACAGATGAAGGTTAAAGAGGCATGACGCAGCATCATATGTTCTGGAAAACACAAGCATTTCTGTGCTGCCAAAGGGTAGCATGCAAAGAGTCATTATGGGAAAAGGTGAAAGTGAAGTTAGATGAGTAGTCTGGAATTTTTAAAAACCTGGTAAAGAAGTTTTGATTTTATGTGATAGATTGTGAGAACAGTTGAATAATTTTGAGCAGGTAAATGACAAGATTAGATTTATTAGAAAAGTCAGAAAAGAGTGCAAACGTGAAGATGAACGGATTGCCAGGAGATTTGAGAGAATCATAATCAGGAATTATAAATTGTAAGGAGCAGAATGAAAGAAGGTCTGAACTTTCATTTGTAGATGGAATAAAGGGGAAACTTGTATGTAAATGAGAAAGTGAATTCAAGAGAATTTTAATATTCTAAAACAAAATCTGTTTCCAGAGTGAGCTGATTATGGTATGGGTAGGTAGGAGATAACAACCTAGGTGACTGAGAGAAGCAGGAGGAGGAAGGGAGAAGAAAAAACTGATAAAAAAAGAATGAAAAGAAAAGTACTCAAAAAGGAAATGAGAATGTGGGTAGAGGTCGAAGGATAGTAATAGACCATGGAGAAGGAAATTACGAAAGGAGCAAATGACATAGGCTGCAATAATGCAATCAATGCTGTTATAAAATATCAGATAAACTTTTACCACATTTTATGATTACTTCTAGTAAATATTATTCCACTGAGTTTTAATCTCAGTTAATCAGGTTCATATAATGTCCAGCAAGTTTCTTTACACTGCCAATATTCAATAATCAGATTTTTAATTGAAGAGAGGGAAAAAATAGAATAGCCTCAGCCTTCCATTTCCCCCAACCCAAAAAGGTATGCAAATCCTCTATTTGGTGACCTTGGACAAGTTATGGATTCTTGAGTTTCCTAGTATGAAAACAGGGAACGGAACGTGAATAATTCCCTCATCACAGTACAGCTTAGGGATTAAACTAGTTCATATAATAACATTAGAATAGGCCTGAAACATAAAGCACAAGAGATATAGTTGTGACCATAGTTGTATTAGTATTAGCAGTAGTAGTATTTTAAGCATACGTTCAAGAAATACATATGGATCACAGAAGCCTGGGAGTAGAATGTTGGTAAGGCTAATGTTCTTAACAATCCAGTAGAAATCTTAAAGCCAGTTTTGATCAACTCTGCCTTCCATTGGCCAGAGTACACTAATTCACCCTTCTACTTTATGGTTTACAAACCTCTGTTGTTTATCTCCAATGGTCAGAAAAATAATGCCCTCCCTCCAAAGTTGTCCCCACTTTTTCTAATCTAGATCCTGTTTTCCTACATCATCATCACCATTGAATTCTTTGTCTTACACGTCTTGTCTTCTGACACATCTCCAAATCATTATTCCTGTTCTGGCTTTTCTGTCTTCCTATCCAGAATAAACTTCATGGTAAACTTTTCAGTAATGCACTTCTCAAGACCTTATCTGCTTTGCAAACCTTTGCTAATGACATTCATCAAAGTTGCTTGATAAAATCTTAACAGGATGCCAGCTATAATTCCCGAAATTTCATGGTATCAAACTTACCCTCAGGTTCCCAAAGATACGCAACAATTCTTACAGTTATCCTTATTGAAGCCTTTGCAACAACTGTTCCAAATTTTCCCCTTTCTCCTCGGCCTCCATCCTCTTCCTTCACCATGCACTCTCATTGGTTAATAAAGCTTCCAATTTCCATGGGGAAAAAAAGGAACCCCTTCTAGATGAAGTACTTCTATCACTTTCTAATTTAAATTGTTACCCTTTCCATTCAACAATGACTTAAAATACCAATGGGAGTAAACTCATCCTCAACCCTCCTCAACTCCCCAACTCAACAGCAATAATTATATTTTCACAGCTGAGTGTGGAAGAGCAGAGATACAACTTATCTCTTAAAAATAGATCAAACACTTTGAGTATTAGAATTCTTAAAATCTAATTTCAGACCAAGGAACCCAGCTTCAAAGATAACAAATTGCTGATAATAGTGTGGCTGTCCTTTTGTACTGTAGAGACTTTGTTATGATATAAAAAAGGCCAAAGGATTTGACCTAATTTATGGAATTAAATTGGGAGCCACCAGTCAGCTGGTCAAGGAAATGAGTTCTATTTCCTTCATGATCAAATACTTTTTCTTTAGGAAATATTTTTTTAAAATTCTTTTTAGACATATATGACCATAGAGTGTATGACATATCATATATAGAGAGAGTATAAATTATTCTAATTAGGATCCCATTCTTGTGGTTGTACATGATGTGGATTTTCACTGTGGTGTATTTATATATCAACATAGGAAAGTTATATCTGATTCATTCCGCTGTCTTTCCTATTCCTGTACCAACTCCATTCCCTTTATTCCCCTTTGTCTAATCCAATTAACTTCTATCCTCCCCCACCTCTCTGCTTTGTTGTGTGTTAGCATCCACATATCAGAGAGAATATTCCACCTTTGATTTTTGTGATTGACTTTTTCACTTAGCAAATAATCTCCAAATCTAACCATTTACTGGCCAATTTATGAAGGCATTCTTTTTTCTGGGTGAATACTATTCCATCCTGTATGTAGACCACATTTTCTTTATCCATTCATCTGTTGAAGGGCTTAGCTATTGTGAATTGAGCTTCTATAAACATTGATATGGTTGTATCACTAGTATGGTTGTGTTCAGTAATATGCTAAAAATTAAGTTCTTTGGATATATGCTGAGGAGTAGTATAACTAGATCAAATGGTGGTTCAATTTCTAGTTTTCACAAATCTCCATACTGCTTTCCAGAGTGATTGCATCAATTTGCAGGCACACCAGGTACCCCACAACCTCAACAACATTTATTGTTGCTTGTATTTTTAATTGTTGCCATTCTGACTGAAGTCAGTTGAAATCTCAGTGTAGATTTAATTTGCATTTCTCTAATTAGTAGAGATGTTGAAAATTATTTCATATATTTATTGACCATTTGAATTTCTTATTCTGTGAAGTGGCTGTTCAGTTCCTTTTTTGTTTATTGATTGGGTTATTTGTTTTTTTTTTATTGGTTGTTCAAAGCATTACAAAGCTCATGACATATCCTCATTCATTTCCTGGAGTTCTTTCCTCAAAAAAAGAAAAAAACCAACAAATAAATGAACTCATACTACACCTCAAAAACCTAGAAAAGGAAGAGCAAAACAACAGCAAATGTAGTAGAAGACAAGAAATAATTAAAATCAGAGCAGAAATCAATGAAATTGAAACAAAAAAAAATTGAAAAAATTGATAAAACTAAAAGTTGGTTCTTTGAAAAAATAAATAAGATCAATAGGCCCTTAGCCATGCTAACGAAGAGAAGAAGAGAGAGAACTTAAATTACTAACATACAGGATAAAAAAGGCAATATCACAACAGACACTACAGAAATACAGAAGATAATTAGAAAGTATTTTGAAACCCTATATTCCAATAAAATAGAAGATAGTGAAGATATTGATAAATTTCTTAAGTCATACGATCTGCCCAGATTGAGTCAGGAAGACACACACAATTTAAACAGACCAATAGCAAAGGAAGAAATAGAAGAAGCCATCAAAAGACTATCAAACAAGAAAAGCCCTGGACCGGATGGGTATACAGCGGAGTTTTACAAAACCTTCAAAGAAGAATTAATACCAATACTTTTCAAGCTATTTCAAGAAATAGAAAAAGAAGGAGCTCTTCCAAATTCATTCTATGAGGCCAACATCACCCTGATCCCGAAACCAGACAAAGACACTTCAAAGAAAGAAAACTACAGATCAATATCTCTAATGAACTTGGATGCAAAAATTCTCAATAAAATCCTGGCGAATCGAATACAAAAGCATATCAAAAAAATTGTGCACCATGATCAGGTAGGATTCATCCCTGGGATGCAAGGCTGGTTCAATATACGGAAATCAATAGATGCTATTCACCACATCAATAGACTTAAAGATAAGAACCATATGATCATCTCGATAGATGCAGAAAAAGCGTTCGACAAAGTACAGCATCCCTTTATGTTCAAAACACTAGAAAAACTAGGGATAACAGGAACTTACCTCAACATTGTAAATGCTATATATGCTAAACCTTAGGCTAACATCATCCTAAATGGAGAAAAACTGAAGGCATTCCCTCTAAAATCTGGAACAAGACAGGGATGCCCTCTCTCACCACTTCTATTTAATTTAGTTCTTGAAATACTAGCCAGAGCAATTAGACAGACAAAAGAAATTAAAGGCATAAAAATAGGAAAAGAAGAACTTAAATTATCACTATTTGCGGTTGACATGATAATATATCTAACCAACCCAAAAGGGTCTACAAAGAAACTGCTAGAGTTAATAAATGAATTTAGCAAAGTGGCAGGATATAAAATCAACATGCATGGATCAAAGGCATTCCTGTATATCAGCAACAAAACTTCTGAAATGGAAATGAGGAAAACCACTCCATTCACAATATCCTCAAAGAAATTAAGATACTTGGGAATCAACCTAACAAAAGAGGTGAAAGATTTATACAATAAAAACTACAGAACCCTAAAGAGAGAGAGAGAAGAAGATCTTAGAAGATGGAAAAATGTACCCTGTTCATGGATAGGCAGAACTAACATCATCAAAATGGCGATATTACCCAAAGTTCTCTATGGGTTTAATGTGATGCCAATCAAAATCCCAATAGCATTTCTTGTAGAAATAGATAAAGCAATCATGAAATTTATATGAAAAACAAAAGACCCAGAATAGCAAAAGCAATTCTAAGCAGGAAGTGTGAATCTGGAGGCATAGCGATACCAAATTTCAAACTGTACTACAGAGCAATAGTAACAAAAACAGCATGGTACTGGTACCAAAACAGGCGGGTGGACCAATGGTACAGAATAGAGGACACAGAGACCAATCCACAAAATTACAACTTTCTTATATTTGATAAAGAGGCTAAAAGCATGCAATGGAGGAAGGATAGCATCTTCAACAAATGGTGCTGGGAAAACTGGAAATTCATATGCAAAAAAATGAAACTGAATCCCTTTCTCTTGCCATGCACAAAAGTTAACTCAAAATGGATCAAGGAGCTTGATATCAAATCAGAGACACGGCATCTGATAGAAGAAAAAGTTGGCTACGATCTACATACTGTGGGGTCAGGCTCCAAATTCCTTAATAGGATGCCCATAGCCGAAGGGTTATTTGTTTTTTGTTTGTTTGTTTGTTTTACATGTATATGGGTTTTTTGTTTGTTAGTTTTGGTGTTAAGTTTTTTGACTTTTATCTATCCTGGAGATTAATGCTCTGAGGTACAGGTTGAAAGGAAAGTGACCACAACACTCGGAGTGACCAAGAGATCTTTATTGCAGCAGTGAGAAAAAGGAGGAGGAGAAGAGAGAGAGAGAGAGAGAGAGAGAGAGAGAGAGAGAGAGAAAGAGAGAGAGAGAGAAGAAGAAGAAGAAGAAGAAGAAGAAGAAGAAGAAGAAGAAGAGAGGAGGAGGAGGAGGAGGAGGAGGAGGAGGAGGAGGAGGGGAAGGAGGAGAAGGAGGAGGAGGAGGAAAAGGAGGAGGAGGAGGAGAAAAGAAAAGCAAGAAAGAGAGAGCAAGAGCAAGAGAGAGGGGCTCGGCAGGGGTGAGTTTTTATAGCCAAAATCTGATGGGGTCTCTGGTCTGCAAGCTGCCTTGTTGGCATAAAGTAATTAGATCATACAGTAGTGTCATCTTCTGCCTTCAGGCAGGCTGGGCAGGGGCTAGATTTGGGTTTCCATTGCACAAAATGGGTGGGGGTCGAGTGTTCAGCCTTGAGTGGAGTTGAGAGTTCAGATTTGAAGCAAACAGGTGACAAAGGACCAGACAGAGGGGGGTTTAAGTGCATGGGTCATCCTGCAGCTAACATTATTCAGCCTGTCCTGCAGACAACTTAGTTCAGCCTGTCCTACACCTAACACAGGTGATGAAGATTTTCTCCCATTCTATAGGCAGTCTCTTCATGATCTTGATTGGGTTTTTTTTAATTGTTGTTTTGTTTTATTTTGGTTTTGGCATTGAAGAAGCTTTTTAGTTTGATAAAATCCAATTTATTGATTCTTAATTTTAATTCTTGTGCTTTAGGCATCTTGTTGAGGAAGTCAGTTCCTAAGACTACATGATGTAGAGTTGGCTCTATATTTTCTTCTAATAGTTGCAGGCTCTCTGGTCTAATATTTAAGTCCTTGATCCACATCAAATTGAGTCTTGTGCAGGGTGAGAGTTAGGGTTTCCATTTCATTCTGCTACATATAGATTTCCAGTTTTCGTAGCACCATTTGTTGAAGAGGCTATCTTTTCTCCAATGTATGTTTATGGCACCTTTTCTACTATGAGATAAATGTATTTATGTGCGTTTGTCTCTGTGTCTTCTCTTCTGTTGCATTGGTCTTCATGTCTGTTTTTATGCCAATACTGTGCCATTTTTGTTACTATATGTCTGTACTATAATTTAAGATCTGGTATTGTGATACTATCTGCTTCACTTTTCACACTAAGGATTGCTTTGGCTATTCTGGTCCTCATGTCTTTCCAAATGAATTTCATGACTGCTTTTTCTATTTCTGTGAAGGACATTGTTATAGTTTGGATGTGAGGTGTCCCTCAAAAGCTTGTGTGTGAAACAATGCAAGAAGGTTCAGAAGAGAAATGATTGGGTTGTAAGAGTCTTAACCCAATCAGTGAATTAATCCTCTGATAGGGATTAACGGAGTGGTAATTCAAGTGGTATGATATAGCTGGAGGAGGTGGGAAGTGGAGTGTGGTTTTGGGTACATATTTGTATCTCACAAGTGGAGATCTCTCTCTCTGCTCTCTGATCACAATGTGAGCTGCTTCCCTCTGCCACACTCTTCTGCCATAATGTTCAGCCTCACCTGGAGCCCCAAGGAATGGAGCTGGCTTTCTATGTACTAAGACATATGAAATCATGAGCCCTCAAATAAACTTTCCTCCTCTATAGTTGTGACTAAAGTTCGGGTCCTTTAGTCACAACTGCAAAATAGCTGACTAGACTAGATATCATTGAAATTTTAATAGGAATTGTATTAAATCTATACAGTGCTTTTGGTAATATGGCCATCCTTTTTTTAACTCTATTTTTTAAAGTTGTAGATGGACACAATACCTTTATTTCATTTATTTATTTTTATATGGTGCTAAGGATTGAACCCAGTGCCCCACATGTGTTAGGCAAGTGCTCTACCACTGACCCACAAACCCAGTAACAATATGGTTATCTTGATAATATTAATTGTACCTATCTAATAACATGGGATATAGTTCCATCTTCTAAGTTCTTTTTCAGTTTCTTTCTTTTGTATTTTTGTATTGTGTGGCTTTCATTGTAGATGTTTTTCACTGCTTTTGTTCGATTGATCCCCCCCAAAAAAATTTTTTGAGGCTATTGTGAAAGGGTTAATTTTCCTAATTTCTCTCTCAAAACTGATTCATTATTGGAGTATAGGAACACAATTGATTGATGGGTGTTAATTTTATATCCTGCTTCTTTGTGAATTTGCTTATAAGTTCTAGAAGTTTTCTGTTGAAATTTTTTTGGGTGTTCTAAATAGCTAATCATATTGTCAGCAAATAGGGATAGTTTCAGCTCTTCTTTTCCTATTCATGTCCATTTTAATTTTTCTTTTGCCTAATTACACTGATTAGGGTTTCAAGGAATATCTTGAATTGAAGTGCTGAAAGAGGGCATCCCTGTCTTGTTTGAGTTTTTAGAAGGAATGCTTTCAATTTTTCCCCACTTAGAATGATGTTGGCCTTGGGTTCAATATATAGAAATTTTAAATGTTGAGGTATGTTTCTACTATCCCTAGTTTTTCTAGTGTTTGAATGGATGAATGGATGCTGTATTTTCTCAAATGTTCTTTCTGCCTCTGTTAAGATAATCATGTGATTCTTGCCTTTAAGTCTGTTGATGTGGTGAATTATGTTTATTGATTTCCCTATGTTGAACCAACCTTGAATCTCTAGGTTGAAACCAACTCAATCATGGTGCACTATCTTTTTAATATGTTGTTGCATGTGATTTGCCAGTATTTTATTAATAATTTTTCACATCTATGTTCATCAGGAATATTGGTCTGAAGTTTTCTTTCTTTGTTGTTTCTTTGTCTGGTTTTGAGATCAGGGTGATAATAACTTTATAAAGTGAACTTGGAAGAGTTTCCTCCTTTTATATTTTATTAAATAAATTGAGGAGGACTGGTATTATGTCTTCTTTGGAGAGCTGGTACAACTCGACTGAGAATTCATCTGGTCCTGGGCTTTTCTATGTTGGTAGGCTTTTGATGGCATCTTCAACTTCATTACTTGAAATTGATCTGTTTAATTTTTTTTTCTTTTGGTACCAGGTATTAAACTCAGGGGCACTCAACCACTGAGCCACATCCCCATCCCTATTTTATATTTTATTTAGAGACAGGGTCTCACTGAGTTTCTTATGGCCTTGCCATTGCTTAACTTGTGATCCTCCTTTGAACTTGTGATCCTCCTGCCTCAGCCTCTTGAGAGGCTGTGATTACAGGTGTGTGCCACTGTGCCAGGCTGTTTAAATTTTTTATATCCTCCTAATTCAATTTGGGCAGGTCATATGTCCCTAGAAATTTGTCAATGTCTTCAAGATATCCTATTTTATTAGAGTATAAATTTTCAAAATACTTCCTGATTATCCTCTGTATTTCAGTGGTGTGTATGGTGATGATTCCATTTTCATCATGAATTTTAGTAATCTGTATTTTTTCTTGGTTAGCTTGGGTAAGGGTTCATCAATTTTATTTATTTTTTCAAAGAATAACTTTTTGTTATGTTGATTTTTATTTTTTGTTGTTGTAATTTCATTGATTTCAGCTCTGATTGTATTTATTTCCTGTATTCTACTGCTTTTTGGGTTGATATGTTCTGTTTTTTTTCCTAGGGCCTGGAGATATAGTGTTAGGTTGTTTATCTGGTGACTTTCTATTCTTCCAATGAAAGAACTCAATGCAATGAACCTTTTAGAATGGTCTTCATAATGTCTCAGAAATTTTGATATGTTGTATTGCTATTCTCATCTACCTCTAAGCATTTTTTTTATTTTACCCCTGATTTTTTTCCCTCCTATTCATTGGACATTCAATAGCATATAATTCAGTCCCCATGTGTTGGAGTAGCTTCTATTTTTATTTTATCATTGATTCCTAATTCCATTATATTATGAGCTATAAAATGTAAGGTATTTTCTTTCTTTTTCTGTTTTTTTGTTTGTTTTTTAATTTGCTAAGAGTTGATTTGTGGCCTAAGATATGGTCTATTTTAGAAAAGGATATGTGTTTTTCTGAAAAGAAAATGTATTCAGTCATTGCTGGATGATATATTCCATATATGTCTGTTAAGTCTAAATCATTAGTTGCATTTTTTATTTCTATAGCTTATTTATTTTGTTACTGTTTTGAAGATGTATCCAGTGATGAGTCAGGCATGTTAAAATCACCTATTATTATTATGTTGTGATCTATTTGATTCTTGAAGGTAGAAAGAAAGGTTTCTTTTGATGTATATGTATGCACCATTGTTTGGGGCATAAATATTTACAATTGTGTTGATGTATAAATCCATTAAGCAGTATGAAATGACTTTCTTTGTCCCTTCTGATTAACTTTGGCTTCACATCCAAATTATCTGATATGAGAATAGAAACCGCTGCTTGTTTATGAGATCCATGTGAATGACATGTTTTCCCAATCCTTTTACCTTCAGTCTGAGGATGTCTTTGCCTATGAGGTAAATCTCTTGGAGACAGCATACTGCTGTATCTTGTTTTTTCTTCCAATCTGCCGGTTTATGTCTTTTGATTGATGAGGTTAGGCCATTTCTGTTCAGTGTTATTATTGACAAATTATTTTTATTTCCTATCATTTGATTAATTTCTGGTTTTTAATTTGAATTAATTTCTTCTTTGATTAACTATTTTTCTAGTGTAGTTCTTTCCTTTTTTAGTTTATACTTCTATTTTTTTATTTCTTCCTCATGAAATAATTTATTGAGTATGTTTTTTAGTGCAAGCTTTCCAATTGTGAATTCTTTTAACCTGTTTTTCTCATGAAAAGTTTTTATTTCTTTGTCATTTCTGAAGCTTAATTTTGCTGTGTATTATATTCTTGGTTGGCAAACATTTTCTTTCAGAGCTCGGTATATGTTATTCTAAGACCTCCTAGCTATCAGGGTCTGAGTTGAGAAATCACCAGAGATCCATATGGGTTTCCCTCTGAATGTGACCTGTCCTTTTTCTGGAGCAGCCTTTGAAATCATATCCTTACTGTGTATATTAGGCATTTTCATAATAATGTGGTTTGGTGTGGGCCTGTTGTAATTTTATATATTTGGGGTACTGTAAGCCTCCTGTATTTGATTTTCCATCTTATTCTTAAGATTCGGGATTTTTTCAGATATTATTTCATTGAAAAATTTGTAAATTCTTTTAATTTGTATCTCTGAACCTTATGTGTCCTGATAAATTTTATATTTGGTCTTTTCACGTTATCTCATATTTCTTACAAGTTCTGTTCATAGTCTCTTAACATCTTTCCTCCATGTTCAACTTCATTTTCAAGATTACATATTTTAGTTGGGCATGGTGGTGCACATTTTTAATCCCAGTGCTCAGGCAGGTGAGGTAGGAGGATCGCATATTCAAAGCCAGCCTCAGCCACTTAGTGATGTCCTAAGGAATTTAGTGAGACCCTGTCTCAAAATATAAAATAAAATGGCTGCATTGTGGCTCAGTGGTTAAGTGCACCTCCGTTCAATCCTTTGAAAAAAAAAATTATATATTTTGCCTTTGTTGCCTGAAACTCTATTTTCCAAGTGTTCTAGTCTGCTATTGATAATTTCCATTGAATTTTTAATTTGGTTTGATTCTTTCATTTCAAGGATTTCCACTTGATTTTTTTTCAGAATTGCTCTTTATTGAGGTGATCTTTCACTTCTTGTATTTTCTCCCTGATTTCACTCCTTCTGTCATCCTTTCCCTCATCGATCTGTTTAAATATGTACATCCTTAACTCCTTTTCTGACTTTTCTTCCAGCATGGTGTTGATGAATTCTGTTATGGAAATTTTTTGGTTTGCTTGAGGCAGTTTTTTCCCTTGCTTTTTTCATGTTGTTTGTGTGTCTACCCATATAAGAGTTTGGATCTGTGGACTTATAGTGTCCCTGAAAATTTCCAGTACTTCACAATTTAGGGGTAAACAAGTAATTACAACAACCAATGCAAACAGTATACAGAATTAAATCAAATATTTCCTGTTATGACATCTACAACGTTAATTGTCAAAATGAACAGAAATGATGTGATCAGTTATTGCCTACAGTAAAACATTAAGTTTGCAAAAGGGTTTACAATTTTGAATGGTGAACAGGGAGAGAAACAAAGAGATATAAGATGTGATGGTTATGAAGGCGGAAGAGAAAATAGAAGTAAAAAAAATCAGATGAAGAGTGAAAGAGTGAACAATAGAGTTTGTTAGCAGAAGAAAAGAGAGAAAGAGCATTAAGGGAAATAGATGAGAGAAATGTGTGTGTGTGTGTGTGTGTGTGTGTGTGCGCGCACTCGCGTGTGTGTATATATATATATATATATTAAAAAAATAAAAAATAAACAAAAAAAGAATGAAAACCAAAACTGACATGTACTAATCAAATATCATAGCCCTCAAAAGCCCGAGCCATGAAAAAAACTGCCTTCAAAAAAATGATAGAAATGAGAATAAAGAGATAAATATATATATGTCCATGAACCATTAAGCTCAAAATTAAGCAGAAAAAAAGAAAAGTTCTTGATGAAAAGTTAAAGAATTGTGTCCATTGAAGTTCAAAAGATTTCAGCTTCCTTTCTCAGCAGTGTTAGGTGGGGTGGGTTCCACTGTGATGTCTGTTTCACCTTCATTGTGGGATTGCTGGAGTTTGAGATTAGATCCCATAGACATGGGAGGTGAGATTTAGGATTAGGTAGGCTCTAGGTTCTTTGTTGAATGGTGATTGGTCTGAAGATTTTAAATCAATGCACATCCATGACACAGCAGTTGCTAGTCCCTGCTGGGAAACTACTTCCCAAGGATCTCCCCTGGCTTCTGCTCATGTGGCAGAGGATCCAATTCTTTGCTCCCTTCATCACCCATGAACCCCTTGTTTCCTGGTCTTGCTGGTTCAGTTTCCAAACTCAATCATTCCTGCCCCTGCCCTTTCAAGTTCCCTGCTGGTCACATCTCTCCCACCTGGTCCTGTAAGTCATTGGATTCAAGGGGAAGGGAGGCTCCCAGACAATTTGCATGACCTGTATTTTCCCACGTAAACTCCTCTTTGAGACTCTCTCTGATCACATAGACACTTTCTTTGTCCTGCAGTGTGGGTTTGACAGGCCCAAACTTTGGAACCCAGCATGGGTTTACCAAGAATCAGCCCCTGTAGCTGCTGGACCCCATGGCACAGCTGGAAAAATGGCTCTTTCTTCTGTCCTCCATGGGCAGCCTGGAGAGACACAGTACCTCTCTTGCACTGGGATAATGAGCAGCATGATTTGCAGGTCAGTTGGCTGTCTCTTTTTATCTCTGACCTCTCTATACCCAAACATGCCATAGGCCTCCGGAAAATTTGGATTCCTTTAATTCCCTCTTCTCTCCACTTTGCTTGCAGGGAGATCACTCTGGTTGACATTGGCTGTGGTGGTGGCAGCTGTACTGGGTATTATTTTCTTATTTTATTATATCCAATCTCCTGAATCTCTGATCTGCTTTGACTATCCATTAATAATTCCCAGTAATGTCCTCCACTTCTTTTTACCTACCTTGCTGAAAATCTGCCTATCTGCTTTCTTGGTTTCACACCATAGAGCAGCCAGGAAACTGACCTCCTCTATTCCATCATCTTACCAAACCTCTCATGATCAATACTGTAATGCTTGGCTACTGTCATTTGGTGTTTGAAAATATCATTTTGGAACAAAATATATGAGATACTTAGGTAAACAAATAGATATTTTCATTTTCTGTGATTCAATAACTGGATGTGCTAGAACCTCATAATTAGAGTCTGTGCTAATTTTCTTGACTTTTTAATTCTTTTCTTCATGCATTACATAAGAATTCCATTTATTTAACTCTTCAAATTTGTCATTTCCTGTCTATTTCTATAACTATCTCCATGGTTACTTAAATTAATGTGAAAATACTAGATTTTTGAAAAAAATACCCAGACATTTATTCTTCTAGCAATTTACCCGGAGAAAGTATGTCATTTCACCCAAAATATATAACATGAGAGAAATTCTTGAGAAACTGACCCTTTTGCCTAATTACAACTTTTAGAACTAGTAAATGTTTTGTCCTGAATGAAGAAACTACATTTTGGAATGCTATTATAAATGATACATTTCATTTATTCAACAAATATTTATTCCAGATCTTCCATGCTCCATTTGGTGGAAATGTATCAATGAATAAGACACATATGTTCTTCAATGGCTTTTCACTTTAGCATGGAAGGTAGATATTAAATGAATAATTATGGAATTAATTATTTAGTTTCAATTTTATTAACGTTATGAAGAAAGAGACTTGTTGATAGAGAGTATATATTGAGGGATCTAAATTAATGTGTTGGGCCAAAAATAGTTTTACTAATGAACTGTTATTTAAGCTAAGACCCCAAAGATAAATTGGTATTAACTTTATAAAAACTCTGTATGTGCACACATATCTTGAGGGGTTGACTGGAAAAGCCAAGAGTTTGGTTAATTTTAAGAAGTAAAAGTGGAATGGTGGTTGGGAGTCATTTTGCATGCCTGTAATTCCAGCAGTTTGAAGCCAGCTTCAGCAAATTAGCAAGA
The DNA here is from genome assembly GCF_048772815.1 of Callospermophilus lateralis. NCBI lineage: Eukaryota > Metazoa > Chordata > Mammalia > Rodentia > Sciuridae > Callospermophilus > Callospermophilus lateralis. Next base: position 66,371,376 of record NC_135314.1, read on the forward strand.
TCCTGTCTCTAAGTAAAATATAAAAAGACCTGGGGCTCAGTGGTTAAGCGTCCCTGGGTTTAATTCCTGCTACCAAAAGAAAAAGTGGAATAATGTGTCTATCAGATCCATTCCTGACTTTCTATGATCTCATCTCAATTCAGGGGCTGTATGCCTGAAAACAAAATTTTACATGCTCTTGTCAACACATTTATGTGTAGTTCATTTCTGCCACTGGGCCATACTGGCAGGACACTAGAAAATAGGGGAAATGAAGCCCCTCCTCCCTCTTCTTTTCTGTTTCTAGTGTGGATTCTAATGTCAGCAATGGAAGTGGTAGTTTCTGGACTCCAATAGTCATCAGAAAATTTTGGCAGCATCTGTAGAAACGGCAGGTGCCTATTTAGTTCCAACAGGAGCAGGGACAGGCACAGTGCCTCCAGCATGTCTAAGGGAAGTTGAGATTAGTGGGCTCCAGTCCAAGGGGAATAGTAGCTCCTCATCTGCAGGTTATATCTCACCCATGGAAATGATTATTCAATTCTTTTTTTTCGGATTGTACATTAACAAATACAGTAGAAGAGTGGCATAAAAGCCAAGCAAGTGGGCTGGGGTTGTAGCTCAGTGGCAGAGCACTTGCCTTGCATGTGTGAGGCACTGCATTTGATCCTCAGCACCACATAAAAATAAACAAATAAAATAAAGACATGCTGTCCATCTACAACTACAAAACAAAACAAACAAAAACCCACAAAGCCTAGTAAGACAGAAAAGGGCCAGGTAAAGCAGCTTCTTATATGTTATATTATTTTGGACTTCAGCCTAAGACTAATGGGAAGCCATTAAAGAATCCTCAGTATAGAAATGACATGGTAATGACATGATCAATTTTGATTTTTAAAAAGAGCAATCTGACTACAATAGAAAGAATGAATTGGTCAGAATAAGAATTCTAAGAATTGAATTAACTGAATTCATGAATCAGTTAATACAGAAATTCAAATAAGAAATGATGGTAGTTTGTCCTAAAGTTATAAAAATAAAATAGACAAAGCTAAAAAGGAACAGGTAGGACTTAGACATTGGTTGAATATAGAAGGTATCAGTAAAAAAGTCAAGGATGATTTTGAGGTGTCTACCATGAGCTCTGGGTTGATGGTAATAACATTGACTAAGATAAAGCAATGAATTTTTACGAACAAATAGCATAATACTGAATTTGCATTGCACATGACATACCCAAGCAAATATGCTAAATACAGCCTATATGCAGATAGAAAACTCATAATGTAAGTCTATGATGGGGAGATAAATTTAGAAGTATCAGCAAAGTGATTGTACTTCAAGTCATATAAGTATATGAGATTGTTTAATGCATCATGAAAAGATAAAGCTTTATCATGAGAAGTGGGAATATTTAAATGACATATTAAAGAAAATGCAGTGCCAGCAAAGTAGATCAGGGATTGCCAAAGAAATAAAAGGGAAATTAAAAATATGATGAATTATAGAAACAGAGAAATAAGAATATTCTAGAAAGCAGGAATGATCAATTAGGTTGATTACTATGATAAAATGAGAGCATTGGTAATCTCAGCAAGAGTAAGTAACAGAGGGGCTGGGACTGTAGCTCAGTGGTAGAGCCCTTGCCTTCCACATGTGAGGCACTGGGTTCAATCCTTAGCACACATAAAAAAATAAATAAAGATACTGTGTCTATCAACAACTTAAAAAAAGTTAAAAATTAAAAAAAATTTAAAAAGCAAGTAACAGAAACCAACTGTGGCTAATATAAATAGACACTGAACTTAAAAGATATGAGATAGTTTATGAAATCTCTAGAAGGTGTGATCCAAGGGGTTCGATCCTCAGCACCACATACAAACAAAGATGTTGTGCCCGCCGATAACTAAAAAATAAATGTTAAAAAAAATTCTCTAAAAAAAAACTAGATCTTAATAAAATAGCCAGATACAATGCCGAAAAATCACACTGCAGAAGTAATCAAGAAAGGAGACTATTAATGTAGCCACTAGACATAAGCTGCCAAGGAGAAGGTTTGAACTGTACATTAGGTATCACCTCTTAACAATGCTGCCATTGTCATCTCTGGAGCATAATTTCCCTCCCCATCACCATCACCAAACAGACTGGCTTCAGTGCCACATGATTCTTAAACCAGTGCCTCTGATTTGCCTTGTGGAAGATATAGAAATTATACTGAAATTAATGGAAGGTGAGAATATGAGAAGAACAACTATAGGTAACTTTTTCAAGGTATTTGTGAAAAAAAGTAAGAGAGCAGTAGATTAAGGGCAATGTGGTATCCCCAGAGAGTTTTTGAGATGATGAGGATTTAGCAAATAGGGAGAAGCTGATGATATTAGGAAGTTAGAAAATAATCCATTAAAAATGCCTAGTGGTATGTCGTCTAACATTATTCTGGGGGATACTAAACATGGAAAATAAAATAGAAAATCTGGAGGTTTAAATGTGAGAAAGAAAGAGGTTAAGTTGTTACTACTTTAAGGTTATATAATTACACATGTGATTAATTAAAAACTCAATTAAAATCAGAATTCAGTAACTACAAAATTAATACACAGAAGTTAATAGTATTCATATACTGAAATGATGAATTAGAATATCTAATAAAAGACAGGATTTACTTAAATAGCAATAAAAATGATAAAATATACAGAAATATGTAAAATTTATATGAAGAAAAATTTAAAACAGAAATCAAAAAAGAGGTAGAGAATACCATAAGAATTTTCTTTCCATTTTGGGGGGGAGGAAAGGACTTTCTAAGTATATCATAAAAGCCAGAATATATAAAAATAAAACTTTAATATACCTGTTAAATTTTGATATGAACAAAAAATTGCAACACATATTACAAAAGCTGGTTTTTATGAATAACTACTTTTTTTTTTTTGGTGCTGGGGATTGAATCCATGACCTTGTGCATGCAAGGCAAGCAATCTACCAACCAAGCTATATCCCCAGCCCACTTCACTCAACTTTTAGTAAACACAATATAAGAGAATATATTTGTGATAGTTTTATGTTAGATGAGTATGATTACTCTCACATATATTTTGGTGGCAGACTTTTTGGCAATGTCTATCAAAATTAATCTCACTAACTAACCTATAGATACGTTTTTGCATATGCAAAATAATGTACAAATTTTGTAACTACAATATCATTTATAATAGTAAAAGTGGGAAGACAACTTAAATGTTTATCAGTAAAACCAGGTTAAAATAGAGGAAGTTCATAGTTTATGCAATACAGTTAAAAAAAGAATGAACTAATACTTCATAAATTAATATTGTCTCTAAGATAAATTTTAAATGAGAAAAGCAAGATGCCTAACTGTGTAAACTGTGTGTGCATTTTTTTTAGTACTTAAGAAAAAAATGTGTGTAAACATTTATTTATGCATAACTATCCATAGAATAGAACAGGTGACCGGGACCAGGAATGGAAAAGAGATTTTTAATCATATTCTCTTCTGTAATTTTTGAACTTTGAACCAATTATACATTGCTTTAGCAAAATAATTGAAATCTGAGAACAAAATATGCAAGTGAATAGACTCCATATAATATGTGCAGAGATTGTCCTTGAATAATAAAAAGAAATGTTTTCTCTGTTTTTACAGGTCAAAAAGAAGAGAGAGGGAGATGTAACACTGATTTGGTTCAGGAGGTTGAAGAAATGTTCTTTAATTATTTTTTAAAGAGAGAATACAATGTCATGAGAATATAGGTACAGCAAGGATGAAGTCTGAAATAACTGAGTGCAGAAGAATACTGATCGTAGTAATGTAAAATTGCATAGCAGTTGGTAGTAGAGGTTAGTCCTCTCTGATCAGCTGTCTTATATTTCTTCATGAACTCTTAGCGGCTGGGGTGCAATATGAAGGTAAATGAACATGCCATATTTTACGTTTTTACTCTGAAGAGAAGCGCTGAAGATAAAATAATCTCTGATACTGTAAGGATACCCTCAGAATGGGTGATTGAACTGCAAGGGAAGGCCACCCTGGTAGTGAGAAGTACCATTTTACTGTTTTCCCCCATCTGTCACACAGAGACAAGAACAAATTTAAAAAGAGTTTGCTTATAAGGAAACAACAGAAATACTGTTTGATTTTCTTAGGTTTTCAGAAGTTTTGTTAGATCTTCACAAAAAGTTCAAGCGCCATCTATAAAAACTATAAACAAGTTGTCAGCTTAGTACAGACTCTTTTTTACTTGTCATTCATGTTAAATGTAGCATAATATGAACCTGTTTTAAGAGGTTTTTCAGAGGAACTTTAAAAAGAACAGTATATTATACTGAATTTTTAAAGTATTCAACCATTTCAGTCAAATGTTGAAGTAGAGCTATATCCTGAATCGTGGTAGTTTATAATTACTAAAATGTTAGAGTATAAAGGCTGTATCTACTGTTCTTGAAAACTTAGCTGTTAAAAACTTGAAGCTCATAAAATAACACATTATTATTTTTAAGCTTTTCCTTCAAATATAGCACTCTAATTCTTCTTGTAAGGTGCTTTTGAAAAAATCTTAATTTTTAAGATTGAAAATAAAGTCAGAAGTTTAATCTTGAGGCATAGCTAAAACTCTTAAAATTATATTTGAGATGACACAATAGTTTACTTTTATTATGATAGCACAATCTCTGATTTAAAATGAAGGCGATATTCATTTCCTGAAAGTCTGTTGCTGCCAATCTACATAGGAAGTGCATTAGAAAGCCCTTACTTCCATACTGAGGTAGTGCCTTGTCAATGCCCAAGTATTATTTCACCTAGTGATCTTTATATAGCAACAATATAAAGGCTTTATCTTCAGAGTTGTCACTGGAAAAGGTATTTTCCTTGTGCTGGGCTCAGAGAAAGAACTTGACTGATAAGCCTTTTATAATTAAGTTTTAGTTCTGTTTTAAATTAGATAATCTTCAGTGATGGGCCAATAGTTCCGTATGTATTTATGTGGGGGGATATTCATTGTACATCCTTAAAACACTATTTTTTTTTTGCTTTTCCATAAATAGGACAGTCCCATTGCATAGAACCCAGTCTTGTGAAGAATTATGAAAACAATGCATTTTTAATTAAAATTACATAACCATTTAAATAGTAAACAACATCAAATATGTTTAAAATAAAATATATGTCGTTTTATCTAACTGTTGCACTGTATAAAATTAAAAACAGAATCTTGAGATGAGATGGTATCTTTTTTGTTTCTAGATGATGAGTCCAATATACTTTTTTATTGCTTTGTTTTGTTTTTATGAAACATAAAGCACTTGTTTATTATTGCTATAATCAAAGAAAAATCTCTTTTTTCTTTTTAAAATTTACTTTAATTAGATGTATATGACAGCAAAATGCATTTTGATTCATTGTGCATAATTGCAGCACAACTTTTCATTTCTCTGGCTGTATACCATATAGCGTCATACTCTATGTGCAGTCTTACATGTATCTAGGGTAATGATGTCCATCTCATTCCACCATCATTCCTGCCCCCATGCACCCTCCCTACCAATATACTTTTTGAATCACAGAATTCTTAGTTCTAAAAGGGCTCAACTCTCTTCTCCTCTTTTGTACACAAGGAAACTTAGACCTGCAGATTTCTCACTTATTGCTAGGTTCACAATTGAGGCCTCCACAGCAAAAGACAGATTAAGAGAAAATCATATAAATTTATTTAATATAAATGTTATATAAGTGCCATAGAAATCTTCATAAGGAAATGAAGACCCAAGTAACAGGTAAACCTGTATATATTTTATGCTAGGCCTGATGGAAAGTAGATAGTCATAGAGAAATATAATTAAACAGAAGATATATGATTGATGATAAACTGGAGGGATTTAGCAAGACTTGTTTGTTCAGTTTCTTCTTTGTGTCCCTGTGATTTCACAGATAAGTATTTTCCTTTCCTCCACATAGGGGGAGAGTCTCTCTCACTCATGAAGTTCTTATGACCTATTTTCAAGGAAGTCAGAGAATCTTTTATGGCTTGTTTCAGGGGAGAAGGGCAAGAGAAGCAAGTGAGACTTTCCCAATTCTGCTGTTTTCTCAAATGCCAAGGTGCCATGTTTTGGGGAAGTGTGTCTTGAATCTCATGAATTTGCAAGCTCTCCCCTTATTCAGGGGCCTCTATCCTCTTTCTTCTGCATCTTTCTTTCTGAAATATATGTACGGTGGAAATGTTTGCTTCTACAAGTCTCGGATTTTACTTGAGTCAAGTATTTCTCTGCAGGTACTAGTCACAAAGTACCTCAAAACCACATTAAAAGCTAAGATTTATCTATCCTTCTGCTTCTGAAGGTGAGATCCTGGGTCTTTGAGAAAACTAGGATGACATTGTGATCTCTTGGACTCCAGGGGATGACATGACAGAAAGTGTGATTGTTCAATTACCACCTTGTTGTATGGAATCTTAGTCTTCATTGCTGTTGGGACAGCCTCAGGAGCTCTCTGACTCACAACAAGGGCTGGCAGTATGGTACAACAGCAAGACCCAAGGCTCTGGTATCAGAAGACCAAATTTGAAACTCAGTTTCCCTATTCATTAATGCTCTATGAACACATCTTTTAAACTATTTCTTAAATTCTTAAAATGGTGATAATAGTACTTACATCAAAGACATGGTTTGAAAATCAGGTGGGATATTAATGTTATGTATAAGCACTATGAAACTGAGAGAACAAGTTATAAATGTGTTAGCTTGATAATTATTAATTTAATTAAGGGTGGATCCAGTATATACCTCTTTTGAAGAAGATAAGATTTCATGAATTTTTAACAAAGTTCCAAAGTGTAAGTAAGAAAATGTCTAGAAAAATTACTCCTTTATGTTTTTATGTTTTGTGTTCCCTCTACATTGCTTGTATTAACAGCAAAGGTGTAATCAAAAAAGGGTTGGGATCTATTTATCATATTAATCAGACTACCTCCTCCATTCATATTGATGTATTAAATCTATTTCATACACATATAAAGGAAGGTTTGTCTGGCTCATTGCTTTTGTCTTACTTTGTCACTTTAGTATGCCCCATTGACATCAAATAATGAAACATTTTATTTGGGATCTTTTCTCTTTGTGCTAGAAAATGCAAGTTTCCTGGATGAAATTGGTTTTAATGCTGAAAAATGAATATCTCTACTTACAAATAAATGCTCACACTTTTCCATTACATTTATTTTGCAGGTATATAGATATGCTTAAAGATATTTTTCTATCAGAATACTTAGGAGAACAATCTTTCCAGAATATCTAGAATCATTTTCAAATATCTTTCAGATGTTCATACGTGTATTCCCTCAGAGAAGCCTCCCCTGACCCTCCCGTCTAAATTGTGTAGTTATGATTATTTCTTCATATAGCAAATGCTCTTTTGATTTATTGGTTAACTTATTAGAGCATAAGTGTCCTTAAGACATTGTGCATATTGTCATCCCTCATGTACATATTCGCCACTTAGCTAATACATAGATGCACTCAATGAATATTTGTTAAACAAGCAAATAGTAAAGGCAAAGAACAGACAATTCTTTTAATGAATAAATTCCCTATTTACTCACATTCCCCCACCTTCCATTAAAAGACAGGTATAAAAAAGAGAAAGAGAAAGGAAAAGGAGTGATTTAAAAAGCATTCTTGTCCTGAGATTTTTTTTTTTTATTTTGTTTTCAAATTTCAGATCCTAAACCTGAAAATCTGGTCCAGAGGACTGGGGTCAGGCAGTTCATGAAAATCCAGTTTAGTTGTTGTCCAGTGTTTGTGGGAAGATTACAGACACTTTTTCAGCTGTTTATGCAAAAGTCCAGGAGGGAAAAGGCAAATAAGGCAAACCAGTGAGAGACATCTGGGAGGCAGCTGGGAAGTGAATCCTGGCTCATGCTGCACTCCCCACCCTCAGGTGGAGCTCAGGCAGACCAGACAAGCTTGGCTCTCAGTCTCTGTTTGGCCCCCTTTGTTTGAGCTGGTGAGAACAGGGGAACATTCTACCTCATACAAAATGTTCCCCAAAGAAAGGCAATGCTGCTAATTATAAAACTAATGATGTTTTTGTAGCTCCCATGTAACCTGTCCTGAGAGTCATATTTATTATCTTGAAATGAACACATACACACACAGTATATTTGAAGCAATATCTTTTTTCCTCTTAAAATGCATGTGCTTTTGGATATGTTTTGATCATCTGTGGAGTAAATAGAATTAGTAACACTTTTGCAAATTTGATTTCTAATGATATGAACCACAACTCTGGGTTACCCTTCTATGTTTGTAAAGAAGACAGTTTCGTGTTAGTCATTAAAATGAAACCATTTAAAGCATGGTTTCTATATAGTCAGGGACTGCACCTCCAACTTTATATGTTCCATAGGATACTGAATTTCCTGTTACACTACCCAAATATTATAATACTTGATATTTGAGGCATACTTTTTCTTATAAGAATTTCTGCCATATTCTTTGGCTCAGGGAATAACTGGGAAAGTATGTGTACTCAAAGGACTCTTTACAAAGCAAGACAGCCCATAGTGACCTACTGTGTCACTGATATCCACAACTCAAAGATGTACACAAAGAAGTAGAAAGAAAAGCCAGGAGTTGCCTATTGGTCACAGGATGCAATTCAGTTACTGGCAGTTTGCTTTTCTCAAAATTAGAAAGAAGCATATTGAAAGGACTCTCCCTTGTATGATGAGGAATATAAGTCATAGGGTTGACTTGGGTACAAAGGAATTTACCAGGCTTCCCAAAACTTCTCCAGACCTGATAAGGAAGAAAGGATGATGAGATCTTATCATTCTAACCAAGAAAGGTAAAGTAGCCATAAAGAAGTCATTTCATTTGTACAAAAAGAAGTCTCGTGAAATAGGAATGATGGTTCCAACAGCTGCTTACAACCTGTGTACAATGGAAACAAGTAGAATTTTAACACAGTATTCCTACCATATGTGTACTTTGTTAACTGAGAAGTAGTTAATGGAAGGTGAAAAGTCTAGGTAAGTTTACCTACAAAGCACAAGATCTCCCAACAGCCTCATGATGCCCACAATGCTATCCAGGATGACTCCAGAAGTCACTTTTGGACTAGCCACAGAATAATTTCCAAAGTCATGCAGGATCAAATATGCACTGTTTCCTTGTTTACTTTATACTCCCACCTCTTCTCCCCACATTCATGCCTACATACCTGCACATATCACTAACAGGTAATAGAAACATAGAATCTGTAAAGGGCTGTAGAGATCGTCCCATTTTAAAATGTTTGCTTTTCATTGACGAAGGCCACGGGTGTACAGAACTGAATCAATCTATTAATCTGATGTGAAAAAGAGGATGCTGTACAGGGTAAGATAAATGAATTAAAGTCTAGGACCTGTTATTAAGGAGACTGAGAAAATCAACCAATCTATTTGAGCCTCAGTCTCTTCATTTAAAATGAAGTTTGGATTACAACCATTGTTCTGAAAGAGGGGAGGGAAGGTGAACACAACCTTTCTAGTTGAGACCTTCAGGAAAAAAGATAATTAAATCTAATTCTTGATGTTCTAAAAATCCAATATTCTAAATTCATGGCACAACAAAACCTGTGTTTACAAATGTGTTCATTTACTTCTTTGTGGTTCTGCAGTAACTTTATTTCAAAAGCTTAATAAAGATGAAGGAAGAAAAGGAGAAACTTTGGGAGTGTCAGTGGAGAACAAACATGTCAGCAGAGAACAAAACAAAACAGTCTCCTTGTTTAATGCCATGCCAGATTGTTAAACCTAGCTGGATTTAATTACTCTGACCATGATGACCTAAGTGGACCAACATATAATCAGTATAGCTTAAGAAATCAGTGTCTATTTCCTAGGGAATCGAGATATTTGGGTTGGTGATGATACAGCTCATTTTAAAAAAGCCTATACATATATGATTCAGCTATAATTTACTATAGAATTAGAGTGCATGTTATAATTCATTTTTTAGTGCAAAACCTCTGTCAGATACAAAACTCTATCTCCCTGATAATTCCCATGAAAAACAGGTCAAATTTCAGTGGAAAAAATGCTAAAAAGCTAGATATATCAGTTTCAGCCCATTTCCCTTGATTATTTTTTCATTTTTACTGAATTATAATTAATTTTTTAAATATTTCCATTTTTTTTGAGAAACAAAAGTAATATTCATTCCAAATCCAGGTTGGTATCTCTTTATTTTTTGCCTTTTTAAGCACATATTTCCAGTGTAGCTCCATTTAGAGAGAAAATTGTCAATATGATTTCATAACCTCACAATAGTTTGTGGGTGGATTGTCCCACCAATATGATTTGTAAAAAATAACTAATAGACTTTGATTTTTTAGTAATTTTATGTTTTCAGAAAAACTATGCAGAAAGTGCAGAGTTTCCATTCTTCCCCAAATCTCCCCTATTATTATTAACATCTTGCATTGGTACAGTATTTACAACAGATGAGCTAATATCAACACATTATTAATAATCCAAGTTTATACTTTATATTAGGGTCTACGCTTTCTGCTGCACAATCAATGGGTTTTGACAAATATGTAATGACAATTCTTTTTTGTTATAACTGTTCTAAGAGACTACTTTGACTAAACAAACTGACATTAGTTTATAGCAGCAATAAACATATGTCATATAAAATTGCCTACTTGCAAAGATTTTCCACTGTCCACTACACATTGTTAATTACGTTTCATTTTAAAGCATCTTTAAAACTCAAAATTTTTATCTTCTTTCCTAGAAAATTTCTCTCTCCAAGTGTCTGGTTCTGTTGTTGTCACAACCTGGCCACCAGGCAGAGCAGCACCTACTTTATATATCCTGAGAGCACGATGGGGCAATGGCTGCTTAAATGATAGGGAGTGTTATTAAATCTAACTGGTTTTACCCTTGCTTCTGTGTTGTAATCTCAAAACAATGAATTTAATATTAATTATATTAGACTAAGATCCCCCAAACCTAGTGCTGATCTTAACCTCGATATCAACCATGTGAGACTTCAAATTCAGGCCTCTACCACTTAGGGATTCAGTTTCTATGAAATGGAGATGTGAAGTCAAGTGATCTTTCAGGTCCTTTCCAGCTGGAATATACTAATTCCTCATTCTCTTTCTTTCCCTATCCTGGTGCTTTTTCTTTTTCTTCAATTTTCTCCATCTTGCAACTGCATCACTCAAGTATTAACTCATTTACTCATCTGAGAACTGAAGTTGAAAATTTAAGTCCCTGCACACACCAAGCAGGCAAGGTAGAGAGTCACCAACTGGGTGAATCTTATAACCAATCAAAAAATACTTCTCTTACTGAAAAGGACATTACTAAAATCTGGCTTCCTCAGATGACTGCCATGTAGGAGTGTGGACACAGTGATGTCAGCCAAATCTTTTAATAATTCAAGAGAAAGAAAATTTAGATTTCTTTGAGAAATGTTACAATTTTTAAATGTTGACAGCTAGGTTTAGTAAACTCAGTTCCAATCTTCTCAGTCAAGTCTCTGTTAATTATTCTCTATAACCCATTCTTTTATTTTTTAAATTTATATCACTTTGTGCCTAACACTAATCTGGTTTGTCTTCTTAATTGTTTATCCTATCACTCTCCTTTGTCCTTACCTCTTCCTTAATCCATCTTTCTGCCTACCTCTTAAAGCCCTCCATCTTACATAGTACAGTATTAGGTATGTAGTAGATGCTCAATATCAGTAGTGGGCATGCAAAAATAAACTCTGTGAAGAAATGCACTGCATTTCCCATAAGTTTTCTTCCAAAAAACCAAGGAGAGTCCTGTAGGACTAACTTGCTGGAGCAGGGTTTTACATCTGAATACAATCTAGTAGCCTCTTCTCTCTGATAAGCAGGAGATGATATAGTATTAGAATTAAGGGTGAGTTGTGGTTAAGACAAAATGCTGATGTCAGAGCCACTAGAGCAACCACAGATATCAGAAGATAAAGAACCAGAAACTCAGGAGTCAGGATGGATTGACAGATGGAACACTAGGCACTTAGAATGACCCATTTCCAGACAGACAACAATGTGAGGGTACTAGAATGATCTTGTTGCATTGTTGCCGCAGTCTGGGCACAAATCACCGAGCCACCACAAAGCACTTGTATGTTCAAACAGGAAACTTTATTGCCTGAACTCCAACAGCACTCCATGCACTCTCCCGGGGAACTCTCTGGAACGCCACCCACGCAGCCCCTCTCCGGCACACCACACCAACCGGAACTCCCTCCACCGGAACTTCACCAACCAACGCAAACTCCCCAGGAAATCCCCGCTAGAACGCGGGGTGCCCTAGGCGGACAGCAGGGGTCTATATACAATTGAATCAATCCAGCATCATCTTAAGGGCTCGCCTCTCAACCATTACTTCTGGCAAAAGGGCAGGGGCCATTCAGACTGGCTGTGGCTCTCAACACATTGTGGCTATGTAGCAAGAAATCAGGACTGAGGGTGGTGGCTGTGGCATGGGAAAATTTACTCTCTGTATCTTATTAGCAAACTTTTTTGTTAAGATCCAAAGAGTAAATATTTTAACTTTGCAGGCCATAAGGTCTCCAATGCAACTAATTAGTTGCTGTTGTTTTATAAAAGTTGCCATAGGCAATGTATAAATGAGTGTGATAGTGTTATGATAAAACAATTTACAGACACTGAACTTTGAATTTTATAAAGTTTTTACATGTCAAATATATTTTTAAAAGTGTTTAAGTTATTCCCAGCTTGCACACTGTACAAAAACAAGCAGTGTGTCATAATTTAGACCCCTGATCTAAAGATACTGTGATGCTATATTATGAAGCTGAGTACTTATTTTTGCTCATGAAACTATATATTAGCATTTGTGAATTGAACTATCTTTGATATAATTTTCTTATGAAAAAACTTGCATGCTTAGTCGTTTTAAAAATAAAATTATTATCCCTATTTGCTTTATAAGACAGTAATCATTTGCTGAATATCTGTTTCTAAAATCTTACATAATTTAGTTCATTCTCACAAAAACCTATGAGACTTGAAAGATTAGTTACTTACTAATAGTTCAGTTAGTTAGTTACTAAGTAATCCAGGACTTGACTACTGAAACAGCATCTGCATACCACTTATGGATGCATATTACTTGAAATTGATAGATGCCAATAATTTTAACACACACACAATAATGGTAAATCATACTCAGTTATCACTCAAGTTTTATAATGTAAGGCAGATTTAAGTGTTGACTAAAATGATATTTGTAAGATGAAATTAGTAGAACACTTCAATGAAAAGTCCATTATTTTGGAATTTCAGTTTATGATGTGATGATCAACAATGAGTGACAGCTTCTCCTATTCAAAACAATAGCACAGAGTAATTCTAAAATATATATTGGATATATATTTTAATAAATATATATTGGAAGCTATGAAATCATTCATAAAGAAGATACAATGAAGCATACATTCACCTAATGGTTTTTTATCTGGGATAGAGGAAAATATTTTATATACACTCAATCTTCTTTAAACTATGATTTATATAGTGTTCCCACATATATTATCATGTTATAGAAAAGTCATCACAACCCTAGATAGTCAGAAGAGCAGATATCATTATTCTTTCTTTAGAAATGGAACTATAAGCCTCAGGCATTAAGTGAGGACTGAAATTTAAATACATTTTCTGTAGATACAGATCTTAAACAGTCATAAGTCCTGTGCAGTTGCATAGAACCCTGCATTTAAAAGACCCTTCTGCTTTGTTAAATGCTACCGTCAACATTTTAGGATTCTTGATAATTTATTAACAAAAGATTCCACAGTTTTATTTTTCAGTGGGTCTTGACAATTATGTGCCCAGTTGACCTTAAGCCAAATTCTGGTTTCTATGCAATCTATATTTTTTCATACTTTCTAAGAATTCTTAAGATGTGTATACAGTATATGGGGATATCAAACCGACCTGTTTAATCTCTTACCCTCAAGTATACTCACAAATGGTCATCTATTGTCCTTAGTAGGCAATAATGAAATCCCTTCAGAATTCTCGTGAAAAATGTCATTTTATCTAGAATTCTATACTTATACAAGCAATCAAATATGAGAATAGAGAGAGAAAAAAATATCTGCAATCATCAAAGAGTCAGAAAATTCGCCTCCAGCAATACAGGGGAGTAAAATCGGAGAATAGAAGACAAGAAGCCCAGGAAATAGTAGCTGCAACCCAGATGAAGAGTAGTCCCTCGAAGGCCCAGGACAGGTAGGCAGCAGGCCTGGAGAGTACTGGGTCCAGATGAAGCTAGCTGAGGTGGAGACATTGTAGTTGGAATGCAAGAGAGTGACTCCGCTGAATAAAACTTAATAGGATGCATTTCAGCAAAATAAATTAAGAATGTTTATAATGCAAAACTGAAAAAATGAAATATCAGTATTATGAATTTCAGTAACAAAAACAAAAATCTGTGTAAGAAAGGAATATAACTAAAGTATAACTATTTGACTGATAGTCCAAACTATTTGACCTTCAGTAAATATACATACCACAGATATTCACAAAACAAGTTTAGGTTATTAAACTAAAAAAATTATACACACACACACACAAGATGTATATATATATATATATATATATATATATATATATATATATATACATATCTTTCAAGGAATGGGGGACTTACAGTGGTGGCTTTATGAGAGTTCAAGCCTCATTTATCAGAGAAGAACATGAATAGCATCTAACGTTGGCAACTCAAAAGTAGCGATATAAACACATTATAAATACAGAAGTCTGAGTGAAAAATAGGTTGACACTGAAGAAGAGGATCTAGGGTTGAAGAAATGCAGGGTAAGGCATAGTTAATATTCATTATAATTATTTCAGTATTATTTGTTTTTCAAGCATATGCACATATTACTTTCATATAATAATGATTAATAAAACCCTCGATTCAAAGTTGAAGTTTCACATAAGTTATTAAAATGATGTAAATGAGCAGACTGGTTGCACTGTAATCTCTTCAGTCCTAATTTTTTAAACTGACCTACATTGTTTTATTCCATGTGTTCTGATTCTTACCTTTCTGGTGGCATTGTTTTAAGATTTTGTTAGCTAACACTTCTAAAGTGATTTCTGGCACTTGGATGGAAGACTTAGTCAATGTTGAAGCTATTTTTCTAATGGGAAATGTTAAGGTACATTTAGTTATGACTTCTGCTTGACATCAAATGACAAGAAAACATAGAAAAGTGGATATTAGAACTACCACTGTGATATTCTATTATAGTCTGCTTTTTAAAAAGTTAGATTTTTTAAAAATCAAAGAAAATTAGCATTTCATACTTCCTAGAGGTCACCAAAATTAAGAAGAAATCAAATACAGGCAATAAAGTTAAATCAAATTTTAAATGTGACAAAAATGAACTCTGAAATGCACACGATATTAATAATTTAAATGATTTGAGCATATCTCATGTCTTTGCCTGGTATCTGATGATATTAACAAAAGAGAAGAATGTTGTGATATAGAAATTTAAATGGCATTTGTTGAGCATCTACTGTATGTCATACCCTGTTGCTAGCTTCTTTCAGATGCATCATCTCCTCCAATTCACCTCATTTATATTGCACAGACAAGGAAATGAGTTTCAGAAATGTTAAATGACTTGTTCAAAATTACACAGGTTATATGGTTAATTTGTAGTTAAATCCTTGGCACCTAATCTGTACCCAATTCAATATGCCATGAGACTTTCAGATAAAGCATGTGAAACAAAAGTGAAGAAAATAAGAGGGATAATATCAACAGGGAACAATGGCCAATGTCTCAAAGTGTTACAATGTTTAAAAAAGCTTTGAGTTGGTAACACTTTCACAGTAAAACTGGATAAGCAGAATTTAAACCTGAATAATAATCTGTGGAGATTTGTATTCAGGTTTTTGTTAAGTAGCTTGAATAATAATTAAACTCCTAAAATCAGTGGTTCTCAAAGTGTGATCTCTGGATTGGTAACACCAATATCACTTGGAAGCTTGATAAAAATGCAAATTCATGGACTCCAGTTCAGATCCAGACCCAGACCCAGAATGACATCTATGCTTCTCAAACTTTAGATGCACAGAAATCACCTGAACAGCTAGTTACAATAAGGATTTCTTGGTCCCACCTCAGAGATTCTGATTCAGTTGGAATGCACTAAGAACTGTGAATTTGTATTTCTAACAAGCTCCTCAATGATGTTGATTCCGCCATTTCACAGACCACATTTGAACTTGAATTGTAGATCAAATAGGTTATCAGTTTTTGTTCAAGGAATGTACAAATGAAGGAATAAATGAATAAACTATTCATCAAGAAAAAGGAGTGGGATAGAGCAGGGGGATAAGTACAGGGGACAGTTAGTCCTGAAGAACAAGGGAAACGGGTGGAACTGTTAGGTGGTACTTAAGATCCCTAGTAGTCAGTGTTATATCCAGAGTAGCTGATGTTTGCATCAAGTGCTTATGTTAGGCAATGATCTATGACTTTTCTAAGCCTTAGCTTGGTATCATTCATCCCACATTTATTAGGTGTAAAACATGGCAATGGAGGAATTCGGAGTTTTTTTTTTTTTTTTTTTTTTCTTTTTAAACAGGGATTGAAACTAGTTTTATCCAAGAAGCTATTAGTCATTGGAGGGAAAAGGAAGCAGGTGGAAATTAATTTCTAATTTTGACCATCTCTTTTTTTTCTCTCTAAGACAATTCCCCCAATGAGAAGTTTGAATAAGGTACTGAGAACACCTTCTTATCTCTCTCTTGCTGTCACATCAGCAGTAAGAAGCAGTTTCCAAGGACATAACTTTTTTTTTTTTAAATCAAGTTTCACGGTATAAAAAAATAAAATTCTAAAAAATGCCATAGCAGAAGAATTTAAGTACAAAACATATTTTATCATCTTTCTACCATTTCCATTTTTTATTCAAATTTGAAAAAAAAGGTGGAAGTCACATTTTCAGATTCATTTGAACATATTTGTTTTCCAGAAAGGACAAAAAATGCATTGCATAATTTGAGGATCATATTTACCAAAAAATACTACCATACAAGAATTTGGAAATACATAGAAATTATCTATTATTATTATCTACCGCATGCTTTTAGGGTAATAGGTTTAGAACAACATTTCTCTTTCAGAGAGAACTAGAAGATTAATAGCATTAGAGAGCAGGGAGGATCTCTACTGGAACTCTCTTTCTTCAGATCAAAGAAAAAGAAAATAAATGGAGGAAATTAGGCTCAGCCATGCATCCTAGATACTACAAAGTATTCAAAAATACAAACCCTAGGACTTTGAAGGAGAGAGAATAGCATCTGGAGGAAAGAACCTTGGTATACTGGAGGTGTTTATTTTTTAATTAATCAAGGATACTGGAAATACCTTTGAAAGCCTGGCAAGGGTGGTACATGCCTGTAGTCACAGCATTTGGGAGGCTGAGGCAGGAGGATGGCTTGTGTCCAAAACTTTTAAGACCATCCTGGGCAACATAGCAAGGCCTTGTCTCCAAAAATAAATATGAAATGCCTTCAAATGTTGGCTGGCAAATCTACACTGCTTTGAGTTTCTCCAGACACAGATCCTGACATCAGGATTAAAGTCCAATGGGCTTGTTTGGGAGGTCATTTCAGTAGGAAAGTAAGGAAATCAGAAAGAAAAGCATACATGGGGCTGGGGATGTGGCTCAAGCGGTAGCGCACTCGCCTGGCATGCGTGCGGCCCGGGTTCCATCCTCAGCACCACATACAGACAAAGATGTTGTGTCCGCCAAAGACTAAAAAATAAATATTAAAAAAAAAGAAAAGAAAAGCATACATGACAGAGTGCCTTATTAATCAAGTTACCCCTGGGGATAATGGAGAATAATCTTGTTGGAGAACTCTAGAGGCAGTGTAGACCATGTATATGCCTTAGAATTTTCATTCCATTTCAAAAATTAGTCAATAGTTAAGGGCATGGTGATAAGAGAGGGGATTCATTTTCTGGTACTGCTGCTCTACCATGCCTATGGGTAGAGAGGATTCTACCCAGGGACAGCTTGGTGGAGCTTAGCAAAGTCAATATGAGAGTGTTGAGATCCTTTTTAGAAAAAGAATTTTACATTTTTCTTCTGTCTTCCACTCCCACCCCATTTCCTCACTTGCATGTGTTTGAGTTTGCAGTTTAATGTCATACTCACTTTGGTATGGAAATACTCACATGCAAGTTTTTTCTGTCTCTGTTCACAGTTGATTGGTCACTGCTCCATCCTTTCCTACAGATGGGCACATGAGGTATGCTGGGTTCATAAGCTTGACCTTGACTCTTATCCAAATTTGTGGACGGGGTAGCAGAAGTCACTGGATTAGAGGAAGTGTGTATAAGTGGAGGCTCTAAGTCTCCTGTGCATATTCTATTGTTCCAATGGACTTCACTTACAGAATATAAATTCAAAGATAAACGTTAAGGTTTTAATATAGCAACCACAGAGGATTCAACCCCAAGCATAGGGCCCCATTCTGGGTTCATGAAGTCTGCCCTGGTTTTGCCAGACAGACAAAGCTTCTAGCAAAAAGAAAAAATTGCAGGTGGCTACAGACTAGATGGATTACAATGATGAAAACCCAGGGGAATATAGGTGGGAAAACAGTTCATGCTACAGTTTCAAAGAGTTAAACTCTACATACCCATTCTCATAATTAATTTTACCTTTTAAATGAAATCATAGAAAGTTCTTTAACTGGCACTGGAGAGAGTTACTCCAACACTTCCAGATAATATGATATTTTGGCTCATTCCCATATATTGGAGATCTAGATTGTTATACATCCTGCACTAGAAGTCATGGCACCATGTATGATTTTCCCAGATAGGCTCAATAATGTGTTGAATATATTTGTCAAGCTTCTACTATGGACTATATACTATGCTGAGTGCCAGAGATGAGCAAGATTGATAACTGCCTACTATAATGGAAATGATACTCCAAGTTTCATTTGAGGAATTTGCTACCTTGATCTCATTGAAATTCTCCCTACATCCTGGAAGTAGTGCTAGTACTTGGAAAGGAGGAAAACTGAGATTCTCATTTCATGTCAGTTGCAGCTCTTGAGAGTTATTCATGAAAATGCAATAGTTACATTCGCCTACCTTTTAAATCCATCTAAAATCCTTGCTGAGCTATAAATTCAGTGCAAAGTCCCTTGGGTTAATTATAGATTTTGTAAAAATAATTCTTTCTACTCCTTTTCTCAATGACAAGTTCACCAGCATATCATCCAGGATGAATACATAAGCAGTTGTTTCTAATATACAGTGGTCCCTAATTGTCATATGATTGTTTTTAAGAACAAGACTTTAGAATATGTCATGCACTCTCCCATCTAATTCATAGGGTTCACTTTTTTTAACAGAATGAATTAACATGTAAACTCAGTCTTCCCTGTGTGACTTCCCTGGTTATTATCTTAAAATTGCTCCTGAATATTTGGATCATAATTTCTCTTCACCAGCGCTCCTTTGCCATATGAAAGTAGCTCTATAAAGGTGGCTCTTTTTTCTTTTAACTCTATCTTCAGTGTGAAGATTTTAATAAATAACTCATTCACATCAACAAGGTTTTCAGTACTGTAAAAGAAAAATCACATCATGAAACAAAACAATTCTCACTTTGTTCCTGGAAGAAAATGGTCATTGTTTCTTATCTCTGAGGTAGTTCTTAGTATGATGGGTGAAATGCCATGAATAATTGAATAAAATAGCTGTGTGCATCCCAGAAGCTAAAATGCATCTTTTCTATTATGTAAATAATCATCACTTCTTACTAACAGTTGATGCAATATATTCAGAGAAGAGTGTTTATATTCCTAGATATGATATGAAAATCCTCTTATCTCTCTTTCACCATATTTGTAGTCATTTAAAATACCGTTTGCAGCATGCACTACCTATACTATAAACACAGGATGTAACATATCTTAGACCATACCTATTTCAAATGGTAGACTGTCTTTATACTTCTGATTCTAAAAGATAACAAATAGCATGTAAAGAAACATTAAAATGAGTAAAATCACATAGAAATAAATTTGTTTCCTAGTAGTATTGAAATATATATTGATGGTATTTACCATTTAATTGATAAAACCATATGGAAATAAAAGTTTTAGACATTCTACATGCTATTTTTTTTTTGCAACTGGAGAGCTCTTATTTTTCCATATCACAATATCACAATATAGAAAAATAATTCCAAAACATTTCACTAGTGAAAAATGGCAATTGTGGAAGTAATTTCCTATCTCATTTACAAACTCTCTGAAACCAATGAAATATTTAAGAAATTCTAGATAAGCCACACCCCACTGAGATGAATGAAATAAGTATTTTTTTCACTGCTCTTTCCACACCTGTTACTATAGAATCTCCAGCCTCCTGCATACATTCCCAAAGTTATTTCTGAAGTGTTCAGAAATGATATTCCTAGATATGATATGAGAAGCCTCTTATCATTCATAATTTATCGTTATTCCTAAATTTTCTCAGCTATTATTAAATGATATCTTCCATTTATTTTATCTCCACTTTTTTTTTACCTTCAACTCTGACTTGCATTTGAGGATGTCCGATGTTGAGGATTCTGTTGTCTACTCAGCCACATGAAGATGCCCCATGACAACTGTCTCTGCCTCCCACAGATGTCCTGCCTGGATAAGCTGCTTTGATAGGAATAACTCCCACTCCTGGGCATTGTCTGGCTTGCCAGTTGTTTCCTTCTTCTGCTAAGTTCTCTTTCAACTGATGTGACAAAATTTCTAAAATCAAACTGTCCCCCAAAAAGTATTTTCTCTTGATCTAAGAGGGTGGGCCAGAGGGAGGCAGCATTCTGTGTGGCTCTGTGACCTGGGACTCTGTGACCTGCTTCTCTGTGAGTGACAGTCCTGCTTCAGCACAATAATTACTGTCACTTTGCCCAAGCAGGGCTCCAGGCCTCAGCGTCAGAGTAGGTCTCTCAACTTCTCTCCCACACGGGACTACCAGGTCCCCAAGTGGGACCATCAGCATCAGCACCCGCACTCAGAACTTTCAGCTACCCACTTGAGCAGAAATCACAGACACCACTCCTACACAGGATACCTGGCACCTTCCCATGCACAGGAACTCAGGCCGCCACTCCCGTGTGGACCCCCAGCTACCAACGTGGAGTTCCCCTGGTAGCCGCCATCTTGGGGTTCTGCAGCAGTAGAGCCAGTTCCCTATGTGCAGTATCCTGCCTGCATCTGGGAAATTCACACAGGCTCTGAAGTCAGCCAACAGCCACACACTGCATGCCACATGGCACAGAGTGTTATCTCTGAACTAATCATCCCTCGTCATTGCCTGGCTCCCCCCACCTGACCTGACATCCCATCACTGAAAGCGGGTGCCTCCATCTTGGGGCACCTTCAGCAGCATCTTCAGTGGTGCAACTCTCAGTTTGGACAGTTTGAAACTCTCAATAGCCAGGTATCCAGTTATTAACACCCCCACACCTGCTTTCCCCACCAGCTGCTACCCGGGTACATTGACACCCTGGTTACCTTCACCATCCTGAGGGCAGAGATACCACCTAATAACAGATGCTTCCCTTTTGGATGAGAAGGAAAGCAGTTCGATACTGATCTCCAACCAAAACAATCCTTGTTTCTTCCTTGAAGATTTTTTTTTTCTCTCTCTATTCTCCTGCCCTCACATCCCCCCCAACTCCCCCCCCCTACTTATGTGAAACCAAGTACTTTGCATGAATTAGGATTCTGAGGACTGGGATGTCTGAATAGTATATTAGAGTTGTGTTCTATATTCTTATTTTGTTTGTTTGTTTTCTTTTTTCCCATTAATTTCTACTATTTTAACATTTTTAAATTTTCTTAATATATATGTGTGTTTGTTTTATGTACTCTACTGTCTTCCCTCTTACTTGTCTACACAAAATTACTTCCTCTCCCTTATCCTGCAACTAATCTTCCTCTTTAGATTTCTCTTTCACACTTCCTGAAATATAATAACTCTATATCTTCACCTCCTACCTCCTCAGCATATCATCCTATTCCTCACCCCTGGTTCTTTGTTCACCATCAGAAACTGAAACCGTTTCACAAACCTACTAAGTATATTGTAGATAATAATTGAATTCACCATTTCTGTACATTGTGACCAAACTGTAAACATCCTAATAGCAAACATTTGTTTTTAGGGAGTATATTGTTTATATTGGGATCTATTAACACTGTTCTTCACCTCAAAGGAGAGGTACTGGAACCCTACATGGGCACTATAAGCCTATAGAGTAGAAACAGTAATGTCTCAGATTCACAGTGCTAGAAGGGAAGACACAAGCAATATGAAAAGACAAGGGAAGAAAGTGACCCAAACAAATCAAGATACTACATTATTAGAATCCATGGCCAGCACAACAGAAGAAATTACAGAGAAAGAGTTCAGGATATACATAATTAAAATGTTCTGTGAATTAAAGGATATTATAAGAGAGCAAATATAGGCAGCAAAGGATCATTTTGACAAAGAGCTACATAAACAAATACAGGAAGCAAAAGATTTCTTCATTAGGGAGATAGATGTTCTAAAAAAAAAATAAATAAATAAAAGCCAAACAGAAATCTTTGTAATGAAAGAAACAATAAACCAAATTAAAAGTTCAATTGAAAGCATCACCAACAGATTAGGCCACTTGGAAGACAGGACCTCAGACAATGAAGAAAAAAATATATAATCTAGAAAAGAATGTAGACCACACAGTGAAAATGGTAAAAAGCCATGAGCAGAACATTCAAGGAATATGTGATAGCATAAAAAGACCAAATTTAAGAGTTATTGGGATAGAGAAAGGCATAGAGTTCCAAACCAAAGGAATGAGCAATCTATGAAATAAAATGATATCAGAAAATTTTTCAAAAATGAAGAATAAATTGGAAAACAAAATTCAAGAGGCTTAAAGAATGACAAATGTACAAAATCACAACAGATCCACATCAAGGCACATTATAATGAAAACGCCTAACATAATAAGGAGAGAATATTAAAAGTCATGAGAGAAAGGAATCAAATTACATATAACCAGTTAGGTTATATGCAGATTTTTCAACCCAAACCCTGAAAGCTAGAAGATCCTGGAAAAAAATATGTCAATCTCTGGAAGAAAATGTATGACAACCAAGAATATTATATTCAGCAAAATTACACTTTAGATTTGATGATGAAATAAAAACTTTCCATGATAAACAAAAGTTAAAAGAATTTACAACTTGAAAGCTGCACTACAGAACATCCTCAGCAAAATATTCCATGGAGAGGAATTGAAAATCAACAATGAAAATCAGTAAAGGGAGATACTACACTAAAGGAAAATCTAATCAAAGTAGAAACCAAGTCAAGTTAAATACCAAAAATAAATAAAAATGTGTGAGAATACATATCATGTCTAAATAATAATCCTGAATATTAATGGCCTAACCTCACCAATCAAAAGACAGACTAGCATATTGGATTTAAAAAAAAAAAGATCCAACAATATGCCTCCTCCAAGAGACTCATATAATAAGAAAAGACATCTACAGACTAAAGGTGAAGGTTGGGAAAAAACATAGCACTCACATGGACTAAGGAAGTAAGCAGGGGTTTCCAATCTCATATCAAATAAAGTAGATTTTTAAGCCAAAGTTAATAAAAAGGGATAAAGAAGAATATTTCATACTGCTTAAGGGAACAATTCATCAACAAGACATAACAATAATAACTTTATATGCCACAAACAATGAAGCATCTATGTTCATCAAACAAACTCTTCTCAAGTTCAAGAGTCAAATAGACCACAACATAATAATTCTGGGTGACTTTAATACATGTCTTTCACCACTGGATATATCATCCAAACTAAAGCTGAATAAAGAAACTATAGAACTCAATAATACAATTAATAACTTAGACTTAACTGACATATATATTTTATCCTTCAAAAAATGAATACACTTTCTTCTCAGCAGCACATGGATTCTTCTCTAAAATAGACCATATATTATGCCACAAAGCAACTCTTAGCAAATCTTAAAAAAGTAGAGAAAATACCCTGCATTCTATCAGATCATAATGGAATAAAATTAGAAATTAGTGATAAAGTAAAAAAATAAAAGCTACTCCAACACCTGGAGTCTAAATAATATGCTATTGAATGAACAAATGGTTGCAAAAACCCATCAAGGATGAGTTTTAAAAATTCTTAAAGGTGAATGAGAACACAGATAAAACATATTGAAATCTCTGAGACACTATGAAGGCAGTACTAAGAGGAAAGCTCATTGTATGGAGTTCATTTCTTAAAAGAAGACAAAGTCAACAAAGTCAACAAATAAATGACTTAACATTACGTCTCAAAGTCCTAGAAAAAGAAGAACAAATCAACACCAAAAGCAGTAGAAGACAGGAAATAATTAAAATTAGAGCTTAAATCAATGAAATTGAAACAAATGAAACATTTAAAAATTGACAGAACAAAATGTTGGTTCTTTGAAAAAATAAATAAAATGAACAGATCCTTAGCTACGCTAACAAAGAGAAGGAGAGAGAAGACGCAAGTCACTAACATATGTGGTGAAAAAGAAAATATCACAACAGACACTAGAGAAATAAAGAAGATAACTAGAAATTATTTTGAAATTTGTACTCCAATAAAATAGAAAATACTGAAGACATTGACAAATTTCTAGAGTCACATGATTTGCCCAAATTGAATCACAATAATATACACAATATAAACAGCTTAATTTCAAGTGACAAAATAGAAGACACCATCAGAAGACTACCAACCAAGAAAAGCCTAGGACTGTGAAAAAAGCCTGTGAATGGATACACAGCTGAGTTCTACAAGACCTTTAAAGAAGAACTAATGCCAATAGTCTTCCATTTATTTCAGGAAATAGAAAAAGAGGCAGCACTTCCAAACTCATTCTATGAGGCTAATATCACTCTGATTCCAAAACTAGGCAAAGACACATCAAAGAAATAAAAATTCAGGCCAATATCTCTAATGAAATAGATGCAAAAATTCTCAATAAAATTCTTGCAAATTGAATACAAAAACATATCAAAAAGATAGTGCACCATGATCAAGTGGGAATCATCCTAGGGATGCAAGTTTTGTTCAAAAAACAGAAAGCGATAAATGTAATTCGTCACATCTATAGACTAAAAGATAGGAACCATATGATCATCTCAACAGATGCAGAGAAAGCATTCAACAAAATACAGCACCTCTTCATTTTCAAAGCACTAGAAAAACTAGGCATAACAGGAACATATCTCAACATTGTAAAAACTATCTATGCTAAGCCCCAGGCCAACATCATTCTAAATGGAGAACAATTGAAAGCATTCCCTCTAGAAAATGGAACAAGACAGGAATGCCCTTTTTCACCACTTCTATTTAACATAGTTCTTAAAACACTGTCCAGAGCAATTAGACAGACAAAACAAATTAAAGGGATACAGATAGGAAAAGAAGAAGTCCAATTAGCCCTTTTTGCCGAAGATATGATTCTATACCTAGGAGACCGGAAAAATTCCACCAGAAAACTTCTAGAACTAGTAAATGAATTCAGCAAAGTAGCAGGATATAAACTCAACACCCATAAATCAAAGGCATTTCTGTATATCAGTGACAAATCCTCTGAAAAGAAACAAGAAAAACTATCTCATTTACAATAGCCTCAAAAAAAAAAAAAAAAAAAAACCTTAGGAATCAACCTTAACAAAAAGGTGAAAGACCTCTACAATGAAAACTACAGAATGCTAGAACTAAAACATGACCTTAGAAGATGGAGCAATCTCTCTTGTTTTTTGATAGGTAGAATTAATATGGAAATGACCATACTATCAAAAGCACTATACAAATTTAATGCAATTCCAATCAAAATCCCAATGCCATTCCTTATAGAAATAGAAAAAGTAGTCATGAAATTCATCTGAAAAAATAAGAGACCCAGAATAGCTAAAGCAATCCTTAGCAAGAAGAGTGAAGCAGGTGACATCATTATACCACACCTTAAACTATGCTATAGAGAAATAGTAACAAAACCAGCATAGTATTGGCACCAAAATTGACTGCTAGGCCAATAGTACAGAATAGAGAACACAGAGGCTAACTCATATATTTACAGTTATCTCATATTAGACAAAGCCATCAAAAACATACATTGGAGAAAAGATAGCCTCTTCAACAAATGATGCTGGGAAAACTGGAAATCCATGTGCAACAAAATTAAATTAAACCCCTATCTCTCACCATGCAAAAAACTCAACTCAAAGTGGATCAAGGACCTAGGAATTAAGGAGATCCTGCGTCTAATAGAAGAAAAAGTAGGCCCAAACCTCTATCATATCAGATTAGACCCCCTACTTTCTTAATAAGATTCTTATAGCACAAGAGTTAAAAACAAGAATTAATAAATGGGATGGTTTCAAACTAAAACGAGGTAAACAGAGAGCCTACAGCTTTGGAGCAAATTTTTACCACTTCCACATCAGATAGAGCACTAATCTCTAGGGTATATAAAGAACTCAAAAAGCTAAACACCAAAACAAACAAACAAACAAAAAATAACCTAATCAAAAAATGGGCTAAGGAAATGAACAGACACTTCTCAGAAAGTGATATACAATCAGTTAATAAATATATGAAAAAATGTTCAACATCTCTAACAATTAGAGAAATGCAAATCAAAACTACTCTAAGATTTCATCTCACTCCAGTCAGAATTGCAGCTATTAAGAAAACAAACAACAATAAGTGTTGGTGAGGATGTGGGGAAAAAGGCACACTCTTACATTGCTGGTGGGACTGCAAATTGGTGCAGGCAATATGGAAAGCAGTATGGTGATTCCTTGGAAAACTGGGAATGGAACCACCTTTTGATCCAGCTGCCCCACTCCTTGGTCTATACCCAAAGGACTTTAAAACAGCATGCTACATGGACACGCCACATCAATGTTTATTGCAGCACAATTCACAATAGCTAAACTGTGGAGCCAAACTAGATGCCCTTCAGTAGATAAAATGATAAAGAAAATGTGGCATATATATATATATATATATATATATATATATATATATATATATACACATACACACACACACACAATGAAATATTTCTCAGCAATAAGAGAGAATAAAATCATGAAATTTGCAGGTAAGTGGATGGCGTTGGAGAATATAATGCTAAGTGAAGTTAACCAATCCCAAAAATCCAAATGCCAAATATTTTCTCTGATACAAGGAGACTGATTCATAATGGGTTTTGGAGGGGAAGCATGGGAAGATTAGATGAACTCTAGATAGGACAGAGAGGTGGGAGGGGAAGAGAGGTGCATGGTAGTAGAAAATAGGGTGGAATGAGATGGACATCATTACCCTAAGTATATGTATGAAGACACAAATGGTGTGAATATGCTTTGTATACAGAGATGTGAAAAATTGTGCTCTATATGCATAATATGAATTTTAATGCATTCTGCTGTCATATACAACAAATCAAAATCATTTAAGAATCAAAATTTTTAAAAAGTATCTTGTTTCTGTTAAGTACATTTTCTGCTGTATTTCATTCTTCCCATGCTCAACTTTTAAAATCTCAACCCCCCTTGATTCCTCACCTTCTTTCACATCCTACATCTAATGTACAAGTAGACCCTCTTGATTACATATCTTTAAATATATAAAAAATCTTGCTAGTTTCTACCCAGCTACTTCTGCCACTTAATCTGAGTCAGTATCACCTCCTGCTAGGCTATTATAATGGTTTCCTAACTTATGTCCTTTCTTCCAGCATTGCCACTAATACATCAGCTAGAGTGGTCATTTAAAAATCTATATCATGCTTCTGCTCTACACACTTCAGTGTTTTCTTTGTCCCTCAGAATGAAGCCCAAAGGATAAATCTGTTACACAGCAGCTTTGGTGATCTAGCTCCTGGCTACTGACAAGTTCATCTTCTTTCATGTCTCCTTGCTCACCCACCACAATCAACCAACCCCTCTATTCATAAAGCTGCTTCTCTGACTTCATTTTCTGCACCACTAACAAACCATCTCGTATTTTAAAAAGCATATCCACTGTATCACATTCTTTTTCTAACCCTTTAATTAACTTTATTTTTCATCTCAACACTTTTTTTCATCTGTTAAATATTTGTTATATTTGTTTGTTTTGTCACTCCAAATGTCAGTAGAATGTCAGTCCTATGAAAGCAGTAGTGCAATTTGTTTTGTTCATTTCTATATCCCCCAAAGCTGGCAAATATCATGTGCTCAGTAAATGTGTTGACTAAATGCATGAATATCTCACCCTGGCTATAGTGAAGAGTGACTACTGAGACAAAATTTGGTGTTTCTGGATCTTTGGCTAAGTATTGTAATAATAGCATTATATCCTACTATTACTGCAAACTATGATGTTTGAGAACAATCTTACCCCCAGCATTTGGGAAATATTTATTTAGTACTGAATGAATGGCTTCATATACTTGGGTACATTTTGGCTATCTCTCTGGGTGGGTTAAGGGTAAAGTCTTAGGATATGTGATATCTAAATTATACTCATAATGCAATTCATACAGAGGAAAATTTTTTTTGCCTGTTAATATTAATTCAATAATATCTAAAGTTTTTCTTAAAAGTTACATTTTTTATGCTTGTTAGTCAAAAGTTAGAAAGATTAAGAATATACACTGAAGAAGAAGAGGTCTTTAAAAAGAAAATTTCTTTTTTTATTTGTAAGCCTAAAAAGGAACAGTATTTGTAAATGAACAACAAATAGAGAAAAATCAAATCGCTTTTTACCTTCTCCTGTTATTCTCATTCACAACACTTAGAAATTGACTCTTTCTTAAAATATTTTTTTTAAATTGTAGATGGACAAATTACCTTTATTTTATTTATTTATTTATTTTTATTTGGTGTTGACGATCCAACCCAGTGCCTCACATGCAGGTTCTCTACGACTGAGCCACAACCCGAGCCCTGGTATTCCACTCTTGTCACCAAATGTGTAGGGGTTTGTCTTACATCAAACAATTCTCTGACACTAGCTAGATGTTCTTCAATTCAAATGAATTAACTCAGACTTTACAAGAGAATGGTTCAAGTAAGTAGTACTTCCCCAACTTCAGAAGCCAGTCGAGAATAGTAGGTCCCCATTTGGCCACCAATGGGAGGTTCTTTCCACCCTTTTTCAGGTCCCTTCAAGTAACTGGAATGGCTCGCAGAATGCAACATTTTTCTTTTTTCTTTTTTTTACTTTTCCCTCTTTATTTTAAAAGACTACAATTCAGGAACAGCCAGATGGGAAATGTTCATAGGGTAAGGTGTAGGGACAGAGGTGAGGAGCTTCCACGCCCAGTCTGAGCACAACACCTTCCTTGTACTTCCACATGTTGTTCTCAACTGTGAAGTTCTTCAAACCTGTCCACTTGGGGTTTTGTGGGGCTTCATTATGTAGGTATGATTGATTAGATCATTAGCCAATCGACTCAATCCTCAGTTTCTTTCCCTTCCCCAGAGGCTGGGGTTGAGGATGAAAGTTCCAATCCTTTATTCACAAGATTGGTTCCCCTGGCAACCAGCCACCATCCAGAGGCTGAGAACCTCCAGCCATCAGTCATCTCATTAGTATTCAGAAAGACACCAATTCAGTGATCCCAAGGGCTTTGTACCAGAAAATAGGGCAGAGCATAAATATATGTACTTGTTAATATATCCCAATATCACAAAGAGCACTAATTTTTTTACATAGCATACACAGATTTATTTTAGTGGGAATTTGTCTTGCTGCCTTGGCTTGCAATGTGTTTCTCCTTTCTAATCAAAGTAGTAATTTATTTACTTTGTAAGTGACAGTGCTTTTAAACCCCTCCTTCAAAATAATATAATTTAAGGAGGCTATTTTTAAAATGGTCATTTGTCTGCAGAAAGTTTGATTAGGCCTGAACAGCTATCTGAACACAAATATATGGAAAGTCTTGTAAAACTCTTTTTAATGTCCTCTGTAACTCAAATTGGTTTCTAATCCATAATTGGCTTCATTAAGCCCTGGACAATATTAACCTCTGAGGACGCTTATGGACCAACAAGGGGGATCTGAGAAATATAAGAAAAAGAACAGAGGAATTAAGTCATAAAACAGATAGTAATCAATTCATTTATAACAGTTTTTGAGGTCCGCAGAAGTTTCACTCCTGGAAAAAATAGGAAGATGAGAAAAATGAGTTATGAATAGAGGCTGTCTTCAAACATAGACTACTTATTATACTAGTCTCCTCTTATCCCCAGGGGATATGTTCAAGAACCTCAGTGGCTACATGGAATTATATACTATGCTTTTTTCTATAAATATATACCTATGATAAGAATTAGTTTATAAATTAGGCAGAGATTAACAATAATGACTGATAACAAAATAGAACAATTATAGCAATATACTGCAGTAAAGGTCATGTGAACATGATCTTTCTCAAAATATCTCACTCTTCTGCCTATGTGATGAAACAAAGTGAACTGAATGGTATAGGCATGTAACAGTGTTATCTGGACACAAGAACTATCATCCTGCCACAGTGATCTGACAAGTGACTAGCTATTAAGAGACTAACAGGCAGGCAGTGAATACAGCATGGATATCCTAGACAACTGGGTGATTCACATCTTGGGCTGGAGGGCATCAGATCTCTTCACACTACTCAGAATAGTGTACGATTAAAAATTTATTCATTGATTATTTATGGAATTTTTTATTTAATATTTTCAGACTTTGATTGACTATAGGTAACTGAAACCATGGAAAGGGAAAAAGACAGATGAGGGGGGGGTCTACTGTATAAAATTCTTATAACAGGGGGAACCTGCTCTGAAATTTCAATTTAAGTTCTTGAATTAGACAACCTCATTAAACAAGCATTCTCAGTCATTACCAGAGTATCATTTTTTGCAGTGCTATGATTAGAGAGAATGCCATAATTAGAATAGCAAAAAAAAATTACTGTAATACTATTGTAATACTTTTCACCTGAAAAATGGAAACTTGCTTTCTTTTATCTAAAATAATGTAATGCTTAAAGCTTGCTGAATTGCAATTATTTTAGTTAATCTTCATATTCCAGGCTGAATGATTAATCCATCAAGACATAAAAATACATTTGCAGGTGTTTTGATGAGGAATTCATATTATCAATGACCTACATTTTTCTCCTGTTCCAATAAAGGTCATCAGGTTAGAATGGTTTAAAGAGTTGATTCTCAAATTTTGGTGTGCAGCTGAGCCTCTGGAAGGCTTGTTAAAATTGCTGGGCCCCACTCCCAGTTTCTAATTCAGTAGGTTTGAGGTGGAGCCTAAAAATTTGTATCATCAACAAGTTTCCAGGTGTCATTTATACAGCTGGTGTGAGAGTGGCAAATGACTACTTTAAATTATGGCAAGTGGTTACCCCACAAATCATTTCATTTCAATTTATGTTGTGATATTTTATTGGTAAGATATTATCTGTCATCCAAGTGCAAAATGTCTAAGATAGATTATTAAAAAATGCACTGAGCTCTCTGCTGTGCCCTACTAAATATTACTGGGGCTAACCTACAGCACCTGTTTTCAAGATTTGAGGCCTATATATAGCTTGAAGTCCAAGCCATTGAAGAGCATCAATATATTTAAAAAGCTATTAGCCCATGACCTCCATCTCCTAATACCAATTAAATTGCTTAACTCAAGAGAACTATAGATAATATTAAAATATATCAAAAATCTTCGAGTTTGAATTATACTCATTGTCAGGATAATACTTTACTCATACTGCATCAATTTCTGGAACTCTTGACTCAAGTTTTCAACCTATATTACTTCAAAAGAATCCTTAATCTACACTGTAATTTTAAATATTGCCTGTAGCTTAAAAAAAGGTTTTATGATCAGATATGCAGTGCCAAGATATTCAGATGAAATTCACAATGGATAGAATCCTGTTGTAAATAAATACCTCACATCTCAGCTATGTTTTGTTTAATTAAATATCCGGGTAGAAAGCTATGGAAGGTACTGCCAAAGTGAAAATAAGAAACAAAAAGGAGAAAATTTACTTCCATTGTCATGGCAATAAAAAAGATATTATCCTCTCAACAGGTTTGTCCATTAATTTGGCCTATTTGCATTTATTTTTCTAGACATAATATTGCAATTTTGGATTTTGTTAGAAAATTATGTCTATTGATTATTTTATCATACATTATCTGAATGAATTCACCTAATGCTTTGCTTCTTGCTCTCAGCCTATATCTGACCACCCCAAACACTAAAACACCACATTTTCCCCCTGCCTACAGGAAACTGGCAAAACGTCCTTAGACATGATACATCAGGGTTATCTAGAGTTAAGAACTTGCCATCTTCCTTTATAGTCCTAGGATGACTTTTGTTATTTTCACCTTTCTTGATGGCCATAGGTATTTTATGCTAATAAGCTTTATCCCAGGTTTCTGAATTTGAAGAGATATTTTCTATTTACATAGAAACTCATATCATTTTAAGTATATCTTTTTTTGAAAAACATACCTTTATTTTATTTGTTTATTTTTTATGTGGTGCTGGGGATCAAACCTAGTGCCTCATGCATACTAGGCAAGTACTCTACCACTAAGTCACAACCCTGGCCCTAGTATCTTTTTTTTTTTTTTTTTTTTGGAATAATATGGACAAAAGTTTCCATGGATAAAATAGATAAAAATTCAAATGTTATATTACTTTTGAAAATCACATATAACTTGTCACAGTTTGAGTCTGGAATGTCCCTTAAAGGATCATGTGTTGAAGGTTTGGTCCCCAAAGCTTCTGTGTTCAGAAGTGGGGTTTTTGGGAAATGATTGGATCATGATGGTTCTAACATCATCAGTGGATTAATCCATTTGATGAATTCACAGTTAAATGGACTACTGGGAGGTGGAGGATGTAGTTGAAGGAAGTAGGTCTTTGGTGAAATGCCCTTGTGGACTATATCTTGCCCCTAGCACCTGCTTTCTGGGTGTCATGAACTGAGCAGATTTCCTCCACGTATTCTGCTGCATTTTAGACCCAGGGCAATAGCACTAGACAACCACGGATTAAAAACTCTGAAACCATGAGAAAAAATAAATATTTCTTCATTTGAATTGTTCTTCTCAGATATTTTGTCACAGTGACAAAAAAGCTAACATAAGTATTATAAATGTATTTGATATTAAACTTCAAAACACATGGTGCAGACAGCATATTTCTAAGTCAGACCTTAGTGGAGCATTACGGTAACTTAGGACCCTTTTGTAGAGGATACAAAATATTCTTCCCTTTCTGCCTCCACATTTCATATCTAAGAGAATTTGTCCATTTCTCTTTCTCAGAAATCTTTTCCTCCAATCCCTGTGAACTGGAAAAATGGACTAATGAATTTAATACTCTAGTGAAGATGACTGACATTAGGGGATAAATTGGGATTTGAATAGTAATTCAAACATTTTATGTAGTTAACTATAGGTCCTAGTTTTGGAAAATAATGCATATTCAAAAATGAAGGACAATGCATATTCAAAAATGAAGGACAATGCTATGGGGATTTGTATATGGATTGAGTGTATCCCCTAAAGGTTCATATGGAAGATTGGTCCCTGGTGTGGCTATATTCATGTGGTAGAACCTCCTAGTGCAAGGTAACTAGGTATGGGGGTACCACAGTTGAAAGGAACTAATGCTGGTCTTATAGAATGACTTAATTTTATGGAGAGCAGGTTGTTAAGAATAATCCCTCCTCAACTTGGCCCCTTCTGCACACAGCCCTTTCTGCTTCTTTGCTACAATGTAGCCAGATGGTCCATATTAGGACATTGGTGTCATGCTGTTTGAACTCCCCAGCTGCTAGAACTGTGAGCCCAGTAAACCTCTTTACTTTACAAAGTACACAGTCTTAGAAATTTTGTTATAGCAACACAAAATGGACTAATACAGATATGACCTTCTGTGCACAGAAAAATAAAAATTATTTACACATAGGAAAGGAAGATTTATGCCAATGAAAACAAAGGAGCAGGGGAAAGACAACATTTTGGCTGGAGGTTTTCTATTGACTTGCTTTCCAGTTCCTGCACATCCTCTCTTCTGAAAGATCTTTTTGTAAGCTAGCTCAAGTGAATTTCTATTTCTTGCAGCTGAACAAATACTATGATAATGTTTATGATTTAAAGTTCTTTATTTCAGTAACAGGGATAAAGGATAACAGGAATAACAGAGTAAGTATCAGAGCCATGATGCAATATAACCCATGTTTCCCAATACAATTTGTCTTTATTAATAATTTAAGTTAGAAAGTAAAAAATGAAAAATTTCAGTGTAAATTATATAAAATAATGCAATACTGAACAAAAAGTAAAATATGCATATCCAAGTTTCACATTCTCCGTTCCTAAGACTAAATTCCTGTCAGCTTTTGTTCCATATTCTTCTGGATATTTTTCATATGTGTTTGTAAAAAATTTCCCTACATTAGTATGAATGTCTATATATCAATCAATCTATCTATCTATCCATCCTATTTCAAATTAAATACAATGACCCCTTTTCATTCCTCTCCAGACCAGGAAACATCTGCTCAAGCTTCTACTATATAAATACTTGAGGATCTGAGGCTAGTCATCAATTGTGTATTAATTTTCTGTTCAAGTAATCCCAGTTCCATTAGTGTTTCCTTGGTAAATCTCTTTAAAAATCATTCTTCTACTTCTCACCACACATGCACAGACCTGGTATATGAATTAACTGCTCTAATTAAATTTTTAAAAAATCTCAAGTATTATACTTTTAATACAGACTAGGTCTGTAACAAAGTCTCACCATCTGTGTCATGAGGTCAGATTCATCCAGTTGGTTTGGTGTCCAAATTTTTTTTGACATTCAGTTGATTACTTTGTGCTAATAGATACTATAGTCATGTGTTGTGAGATGTCATTTAATTCATTTTATTTTAAATTTATCCTAAATGGAAACACAGTCTTTTAAATTTAACATGTTGTGATTACCTAAAACCAAAGATATTGGTCAGATTTTCTTTATGGATACTCCCCATTTCTCCCCATTCCCCCTACAAATGGTGATCATCTAACTTATTTATACACCAATGTCTGAATATTTACAAACCTAGATAAATTTCTTTCTTAGTAGTTAATTAAAAATTTTAATAGATTTGATATTTGTTAAATAGCTAAATAGAAAATAAATAATATCCCCCAGTAGTTTTCCTCCAATTACTTTTCAAACCTCTTTAAATTTATTTTGAAATATGCATATAAAAGTATATAAATCTACATAAATCTTTTCTATATAGCCTAAATAATAAAATAAATATATCTTTACCCATCACCTAAAACTATGAAATAGGACATGATCAGCAGTTGGAGGCAACTTGCCAAATGCATCCTCCTTTTATTCTCTCCCCCGAGGTAAACGCTACCTTAAGTTTTGATTTTTCTTGTTTTTCTTTGTAATTTTATCACCTAATTATCTATCTTTAAACATTATTATATTTTTAGTCTTCCCAGAGTTTAAACTTTACATAAATTGAGTCATACTATATAAATTTGTCTCTGATTTCAGCCAGATGAGTTTGAGATTCATTCATGTTGCTGAAGACAGGTTGAATTCATCACTTTCATTGATAAAATGTTTCATTGAATGAATGTACCTAAAATCTATTTATTCAATGTATTATTGATGAACTTTTGGATTGCTTACAGTTTTGCTATTATTAATAATGCTCATGAAATCCTTAAACTTTGCTTACAAAGGGATTGTTTGGTCCCCTCAAGGGGAAAAAAAAAGTTGGTTTTTTTTTTTTAACACTAAGAAAATCTTCACATATAGTAGATTCTCAGAAATACTTTTGTGGATTAATTTTAATAATTTGAATGTAGATTTAAAGTTTTTTGAATATTTTGTAGGAAATATGTACTAAGGAACAAGTATGAAGGATATATTTAAATATGGAATGCAAGGTGAAGACTTAGTAATTGCTTAATTTGATTTACCCATTCCAGAAGGAAATAAGCCTTTGCTGAAGAAAATACCACACAACTAGAAAGAGATAACTCATTGTCATTATGTTTGTGCCTTGCTAGACCACCAAGTAAAAACACATTTACCCAAATAAACCTTTTTAAAATCTTCTGGAGCAAGGACAAATAGAGACAAGAACAGTGAGTCAAATATTTGCTCAGCTGACTATTTCTGTCACGTTGGTCCCTATATGGGTGGCAGTCAATTTTCCCTTTTAAGTCTCTTTCTGGCCCTTCTATTATTATTCATTAAATTCCAATCATATCAAAAAAAGCATTTGTTACATGCTTACTAAAGGAAATTATGGCTGTAAAATGGATTAGTATCCTTTCTTACTGAAGAAAGCATATTAAATCCATATCCTATGTTAGTGCTCTAGTTGAAATATCAAATCTTGCTAAACAGTTTGAATGATTTATATGATATGCCAAAGCTTTGACATTAGGAACGCAAAGTTAAAGATGATAATGTCCCTGCAGATACTTGTTATCCCAGGGAAGCCTGAGTTTCTTCACCTATTGCAGGAAATATTAAGAAGTCATTGCTTATGAAATTCTTCTCTGTTCTAGTATCAGACACATTGATTTTGACATGCTTTTCTGGATTCCAGATTTCCTTACCTTGACGTCAGTGACTTATCTGATTTCTCTTGTTTTCTTACCTGAATTACTTCTAAAA
The DNA here is from genome assembly GCF_048772815.1 of Callospermophilus lateralis. Classification (NCBI taxonomy): domain Eukaryota; kingdom Metazoa; phylum Chordata; class Mammalia; order Rodentia; family Sciuridae; genus Callospermophilus; species Callospermophilus lateralis. Next base: position 66,408,261 of record NC_135314.1, read on the forward strand.
GTTTAGCTTATTTCCTTTCTTTCTGAACAATCCTTATTCTTAACACTAACTGAACCTTCCTTTTGAATTGTAAGGACCAGTCCTGTTTTGTTCTTTATTGTTAATTCTATTACTTTTATATTTTTTATAATTAAACAATGCCTAAAACAATTCTTACGATTAAAAGTTTTTCTTTAAAACCAGTATATAGCTGAGTGTGGTAGTACATGCCTGTAATACTAGCAACTTGGGAGGCTAAGGCAGGAAGATAACAAATTTGAGGTCAACCTTAACAACTTAGCAAGACTCTCCTCAGTAATTGAATAAGACCTCGTTTCAAAACATATTTTAAAAGGGTTGGGGATATAGCTCAGTGTACCCCTGGATAAAATTCCCAGTACTACAAACAACAAAACAAAACAAAAAACAAACAAATGAAAAAAAAATCCAATATGTAGAAACTCCTAGCTCAAGGGAAATAGGGTATCTCTTTCTAGAAGAGTGTCTTAGCTCATCTGTCTTCTCTCATATTTTTTCCTCTTTGTAGATTTACTTGCTAAGCATTAGAATTGTCACTGGGTCTAACTCAAATGTTTTCTATTTTCTTTAGTAATATTTTATAATGGGCAAGTAGCTCTGTGATAGATACCTGCCTAGTATGTGCAAGGTTCTTGGTTCAATTCCAGGCACACATACAAAAACAAACAACAACAAGTAACATTTTAAGTTATAAAAATAAACAATAATATGTGCTTATTCTGGTAAAGTAGGGATTTGGATTAATCACTTGATAGGGTTGACAGAAAAGATAGAGAACACCTACTTAAATGTGAATTTCAGGCAAACAATAAATAATTTTTAATATGTCTGTCATTCCATGTGCCATTTGGGGTACCCTTATCTAAAATTATCTAAAATTCAAATTTAACTGGGCATCTTATATATTTGTTTATTAAACATGGTAATTTTAATTCCTTGAGCTGGAGGACTTTACAAATGCCAGCAGACTTTGGTTATTCTTTCAAAAGTCACTAATTCTTCTAATACCATGCTGCTGCTAAACTGCTGAACTGTAACCAAAGTCTGAGTAAAGTCTGGTAGTCAATGAGGGTGGTCGGTGATTGACTAAGATTCTCTACTTAGCCAAACTTTAGTCAGGCTTCTGAATCTTCTCCTAGGCCTATTTGTGTACTTCCTTATAAAAACCTGTTTTTGCAAAGATCTATAAATCAGTTTAGTAAGAAATTCCACACCCCTAATACTTTATCATTCCTGGTATCGGATTTGGTTCCTTACCTTCTACCATCCCCCAAGTGTTATTTTAGAACCCAAACCTGTCTTCAGATACAGTCTATTAGATCCATGTGGTAGAATCCTTTGTACCCTGATGTTTCCTCTTAGTTACTTTCCCTGACTCCACCTTGTACCTTGACTATACAGGTATATATTCCTACTTGCCCATGCTGTGTTCAGAATTGAACCTATCTGTCTCCCCCATTGTAAGGCATCATTGTAGTGGTATCTATACCTAAAGTTATCCTAAATTAAGTTTTGTTTTTTCTTTTTTTTTAGTTGCCAATGGATTTTTAACTTTATTCATATGTGGTGCTGAGGATCGAACCCAGAGCCTCACACATGCTAGGCAAGTGCTCTACCACTGAGCCACAACCCCAGTCCTTGAAGTTTTCTTTATTGTGCTGTAATAGGTATCTTTGGATAAGTTCTTCTTTTAATATATCCAAGAAGACTAGACTTCAAATGGACTTTAAGCACCAGAAGATTTAGCATCAGCTAGTGCAATCATAGTCCAGTGATTTTTTCAAGATTTCAAAAGTGAACTTTCTCCCCAATACTGTCCTCAGTGCTTTCTTAGGACAATAATGTTGTATGGTAAGGTAATCCTGAGGTTTCAATGTTCTCTTTAGATATAAGCACATAGTTACTTTAGGAAGATACAAGACAGACCATATAAGACTGATTGAGCATAGGCCTGGCCTGCCTTACCTACGCAGAACCAAAGTACTCACTTCAGTCATATTGCTTGGTCTTTGCTTTTTCTACCCTCATAACTATTTTTGTGATTTACTTGCTAAGCATTAGAATTGTCATTGGAACCAATGACAATTTGCTTTGTTTTGTCTATGGGCCTCTGTTTGTGCTATTCCAATCTATTGTCACAAGTTTTAGTAATCTTGAGTATTGGGAAAAAGATTTGAGCTCCAGTACCTTTACTAGGAAGTCACAAATCGTATGCAGATATACGTAATTCTTTCTTAATCTTTTCCAATAATCTTTTATGACCTTGATACTTTTGAAGAGTAGGAGCTTGCTGTTTTGCATAATTTTTCTTGATTTGTATTTGTCTGATGTTTTCCTCATAATTAGACTGGAAATGTGACCATGTTGTTTTAAGGTTTTTGACATGTATATTCAAAGCCTGGTGTAAGTTATAAAATTAGATTATTTTTTAAAAAAGTTGTTTAAGGCAGAAATCTTTAAAAATGGTAAATGCTATTTCATGTTTTATTTGCTTTATGTACCTTCAGTCACCAATACTTTAATGTTGAACCGAAGTTTTTTTAAAAAAATATTTGTTCTTTTTAGTTTTACATAATAGTAGAATTGTATTTTGACATATTATACATACACAAAGGATAAGTTAGTCTAATTAGGATCCTATTCTTGTGGTTGTATTGATACCAAGTTACCCTAGTCATGTATACAAGTTATGTCCGATTAATTGTATTGTCTTTCCTATTTCCTTACCTGCCTTTCCCTTTGTTTCCTTTTGTCTAATCCAGTGGACTTCTATTCTTCCCCTTCCCATCCTCTTTTGTTGTGAGTTAGTATCCACATATCAGAGAGAACATTTGGCCTTTGGTTTTATTTTAGGAGTGGCTTATTTCACTTTGTATGATATTCTCTGGTTCCAACAATTTACTGGCAAATGCCATAATTTTATTCTTCCTTATGGCTAAGTAATATTCCATTGTGTACATATACCATATTTTCTCTATTCATTTCATCCACTGAAGGTCACATAAGTTGGTTCCATAGCTTGGTTATTGTAAATTGAGCTGCTATAAACATTGATGTGGCTGTGTCACTAGATTATGATGATTTTAAATCCTATGGGTATAGACTAAAGAGTGGGATAACCGTGCTTACTAGAAGAAAAAGTAGGCCTAACCCTGTATCGTGTTGGCTTAGGAAGAGATTTCCTCAACAAGACTCTTTAAGTGCAAGAAATACAACCAAGAATCAATAAATGGGATGGTATCAAACTGAAAAACTTCTTCACTGCTAAGGAAACAATCAAGAATGTGAACAGAGAGCATACAGAATGGGAGAAAATGTTTACTACCTGCACCTCAGATAGACCATTAATCTCCAGGTTATACAAAAACTCAAACAAACAAACAAACAAACAAAAACCCCCAGACAAGCCATCCAATCAACAAATGAGCCAAGGAACTAAACATGCGCTTCACAGATGAAGAAATAAGAATGGTTAAAAATATATGAAAAAATGTTCAACTTCTCTCTCAATTAGAAAAATACAAATTAAAATTACACTGAGATTCCATTTCATTCCAGTCAGAATGGTAATTATAAAAAATACAAGTAACAATAAATGTTGGTGAGTATGTGGGGAGAAAGTCACTTTTCATATATGGCTGGAGGGACTGCAAATTGGTGCAACCACTCTGGAAAGTAGTACAAAAATTCCTTAGAAAACTTAACGGAATTATCATTTGATCCAATTATTCCACTCCTTGGTGTATTTTTCTTTTTACTAGTAAATTGTACTGATTAGAGTTCTAAGCCATTTTCTTTCATATAGAGAATGAGTCACTCCTGATTTTAGCTTCAATTTGTTTAAAATGAGAGAACTTAGAGCACTTGAAAAGCAGTTTTCTTCAAGATTTAAAAAAACTTTCTTTGAATTTGACTCACCCATATCTGATAGCATTTTTTCTTCTTCTGCCTTTATTTTTTTTTAAAATTTTATTTATTGATTCTTCTCAAAGAACTTAGTTTTCGTTGAGAAAATAAATCTGATCATATTATATAATTAGTTATGAGTTACTTTTAATACCTGCACCTCAGATAAACCATTAATCTCCAGGTTATATAAAAACTAAACAAACAAACAAACAACAAAAAAAACCCCAAATAACCCAATCAACAAATGGACATAGGAACTGAACATGCACTTCACAGAAGAAATAAGAATGGTTAAAAAATATATGAAAAAATGTTCATATATAATTAATGTTAAACATAAACAAAAAATGTTCATATATAATTGTTATTAACTACTTTTCATCTGATCATATTATATAATTGTTATTTGTTATGTATTATATAATTATAATACATAAAACAAACTGTGATGTATTACTAATTTTTAATTTATTAATAACAATAATGAACAAAACTAAAATGAGTTAAGTTTAGGGAAAACATAAATTCCTTTGACAAAACAGTAGTGCTTAGGTGAATTTGAGAGAAGCATCCTAAAGAAGCATCAGGGGTTCAGAATGTGGAGAGACCCTGCCAGTGTACTTTGTAGAGAGCTTTCTGAGTGCTAATAAATCTAAAAACTAGGTAGAGTCCAGTTAAGTGAACTGATAATGTGTTGCCAATTGTTTTCCAGTGAAGTTGTCACCTGTTAATAGCTGTGTAACATATTATAATAAAAATATATACGTAATAAAAATATACATTTAAACATTTTTTCACAGTGCTGGAGATTGAAATCAGGGTCTCAAGCTTGCTAATAAAGCATTCTACTTCTAACCTATACCTCCATGCTCTCACCTTAAAAATCTAGTGTGGATTGGGAAGCTCAAGACTCAGGAAAGTCAATTGTGCATTTGAAGTCCAAAGGTGGTCTACCAGAGAATTCCCTAATCTTATTTATATTTTCAATTACATGGTAGGGGAATTTGTTTCCTGTCTTTGAAAATAGAGGATAACAGTATGTCAAATTTGTGGTCTATCAAATTATATAATATACAAATAAACTATGTTGATAGCAGAAAATTATATCTTATGACTCATAAGACTGAATTTTCTTGTCCTTTTGCTTATTAATCATCTGTACTTCTGTACTTGTTATGATCTTAATGTATTTCTACATAGTTAGCACCCAAATTTACTGACCTACCTTTATTCAAAGGCTTTTAGATTGTGGCCTCCTGTCAAGTATTTGGTAACAATAATTCTATTAACTGCTGTATTACAAATCTGGGTCTTAATTATGTTTTCTCAAATTAATTTCTGTCTAGTGACTCCCAGCATAAACATTTTAAGTTTCTTCTTTTTTAAAAAAGGCAGATGCAAAATGAATGGGATCATTCACTCTAGAAGGGAGACTTAGCATGGGGATTGGAAACAAAATGTATAAATAAGACATTGCTACTCGTACTTTTCTGAATCTAACACTGTGTCCCTTACTTCTCTCTATTCACTTATATTACTCTTCTCCTTCTGGTTGCCGGAGTCCGGCTGCAGCAAAATAACCGGGGGGTGACGAACAACTTGTGTACCTTGATACAGCAGGAGTAGGAGCTGTTTATTGTAGGACAGGAGCAGTATTTATACATTCCACACAGCTTATCTTAATTAACATAAACTAGATACAGCAGTCAACCAATAAGGAATCTCCACACTTAATGGCTCGCTGGCGTTACTTCACAAACCACTCCCTCTGGCATTTTGCCAGGCGCCATCCAGACTTGTTTACTGACTCTAACATTTCTCTGACAAAATGCCAGGCGCCATCCTGACTTGTTTACAGACTCTAACGTTTCCCCCTTTTGTTTAATTTAAATAATGACCATAGTGGTTTTTACACAAACACCACAAACAATCTGTTACAAGCAGAAGGGGAGGATAAAAAATGCCACAATACCAAGCCAATTGATGACTCCATGCAAGAAGCCCTTGGAAAAATTATACCAGCAATGACACCATTAGCAAAGATACCGAGGTACAATTTGTTGTAGATTACAGTTTGTTGTCTCAGTCCAGGTAAAGCAGTGTCTCAATAGATTAACTCACAGTCCAGGTAAATCACAGTCCAGGTAAATTCTGCAGGCAGCTAGCTTAAATCACAGTCCAGGTAAGCTCTGCAGGCAGCTAGCTTGATCCAAAGTCTCGTCCGGTTCTCAGAAACACTGGAAAATCTTCCACCTTTGTCTTCACTGGTGCTGGGTTGAAGGCAGGAACTCCAGATGGCTAAAGAAAATCCTGTAGTATACCAGCAGGCACTAAGAAAACAACCTTCTGAACAATTTAGTACATTATCTCAAGGTTTTTTACATTTGAAATAAGCCTTAATAGTACTCTTTACTCATCAGCCTCCAGGTGTGGGAGAACCATTGTAGTTTAGTTATTGGCATTGAAAATGATGTGGGTAGCGTCTTCTGCCGGCTGTAGCATCCCGGGCAGCCCCAGATGGCCCTGGAGAGAGTCCTGGTCTCAAACTGTTTCCGGTCACAGGGAGCAAGAGCCTGCCATACTATGCCTGGATTTGGGCTCAGTGGTGTCCCGCTCCCAGGGCGAGGGGGTGGGGAAGAGCCGGTTGCCACTGCTTGGAAAGTCCTTGCTGCTCCTTGACCGGCTCGCGCATGTGGCAGCTGCCTTGTGGATTCATGTACCCTCCGGTAACGAAAAGTATTCAGTATTAGCCTTTCGCTGCAACATTTTCTTGATAATCCTTCCTCCTCTGAACTTTCTTCTTTCTGACTAGAGTTCCTGGGCTTCTATTAACACATGCCCTAACTATTCTTGGTTCCACTGGGGTGCCTCTTTCCCTTATCAATTTACCTAACACCCCTTCCATATTTTCATCAGAAAGACAATACAACATTTCAAGATAAAACAAGACACAAACATACTGCATCAATCTTCTCCATTTTCTCGAAATGGCCATTTTTCCTCTCGCCTTATCTAGGGATGAGCAGATTTGCTCCCGTCCTATCTATGGACAGGCAGCTTTTTTTTTTTTTGTCACTTACCCCCAAGTGTCCCGGGGCTCCCCGTAACGGGTCACCAATTGCCGCAGTCTGGCTGGGCACAAATCACGAGCCACTGAAGCAGGAACGAACTTTATTTTTGAACTGCAAGAAAACGCTTCACACAGGCTCCTGGGGAATTCTCAGGAACCCCCAGCCGGCAATATCTCTCCCGGAAATCCCTCCTCCTGCACTTCCCCAACCAATGGGAACTCTCAGGGAATCCCCGGGAATCCCCACGAGAACTCCAAAGTAGCTTGAGAACTCAAAAGTAGTGGCCGAGGCAGATAGTAATGCCTTGCCTGTCAACCAATACTGTTGGCAAAATGCCAGGGGCCATACAGACTCAGCCTTGGCTCTCAGCATCTGGTAAATACACAGAACACATTCCCACCTTAGCTATGGCTTCTGGCTGATCCCTTGCCCGTAACATTCTTTCCCTTGCCTCTTCCAAGTCCAAGTCATTGCTTGTCACATTTGCACTGAAGTCTACATTAGTTAACCCAATTATAATTTAAAATTGCTACCTCCATGACTTTTTTTAAAAAATGTTTTAAAAAAATATTTATTTTTTAGTTGTAGTTGGACACAATACCTTTATTTAATTTATTTTTAAGTGGTGCTGAGGATTGAATCCAGGGCCTCACATGTGCTAGGCAAGCGCTCTACCACTGAGCCACAACCCCAACCCTACCTCCATGACTTCTGTCCTTTTGTTTTTTTTCTGAAGTACTTATAACTTTTCTCATACTATGTTATTTATTACTTATCACATATATTATTTAATATGTTTCCTATTAATAGAATGAAAATTCCACACTCTAGGTAAGAGTCCTCATCTGTTCTGATTGTACATTCCACAGCAGTATATAAAATGTGGCAATTATTCAATCCATATTTGTTAAATGAATGAATTGATTTAAAAAACTCTTCAGACATGCAAAGGAGAGACACCGGAAAGGCAAGTCCCTACCATAGTACTCTTGTCTATCTGGGAAAAATGTGTTTTAATTAGAGCCCTTTGAAGATGCTGCTGCTCCTTTTGTTGACTCAGAGAACTAAGTGACAGGCCCCCATTAAGCAGTGACAGGGCCTGGGAACTGTTGCATCTTTAGTAGAGTATGAGAGAAAGAGGTGGCTTCAAAGGAAGCAGGTAAGAAAAAAATCAGCTAACATTTCAATAAATTCTTAAAGACTAAATATGGGGGTAGCATAGCAATTTAGAATAACTGTGAGTTCCACTTATAAAGGTAGTTCAAAGTCATTTGCAAACTTTTCTCCATGGGCTTACACAGGATGCTCACACAAAATATTGGGTCAGGGCAGGAGACCAGATGAGCCAGAAACAAAGGGAGATTTAGTTGTAGTGCAAATAAAGGTAGGAATGCTGAGAAGGCCCTGTTCCCGTGTCCCAGGTGCATAAGAAGGCTGTATCAGGAGAATCAAGAACTATCCCAGTCTCTAGCATAAGCCCAGCACCAATAAATAAAAATCTACTTGCTGAGGGAGCTGGCAAACACTTGAAAAGACAAGCCTCAGAGGCACCAGCCTGTAAGGATTGATGCAGAGACACTGGAAAAAGTTCCCTGGAACTGCCAGGCCTCACACTAAGCCCAACCCATTACTGGAGAAATATGAAGACTGATGATCTGAAAAATGACAGCAACACCAAAATTCAAATGGGAGTTTATAGATTGGCTGCAGGAGGGTTGAGAAAACATGCATCTGATGGTGCATCTCTTCCATCTTTCCTTTTCCACCTTTCCAGCTGTCTCACAGCTGGATCAAGGTTTTTGATCTGAAACAAAACAAAGCAAAATAAAACAACGTAAGTGTTTTTGTTTGAGATTTTTGGTAACTCCCAAATTGGCAACCATAAAGCAGTGAGGGATCTCCAAAGAGGGTAACTAATGAAACAGAGGGATAGAGGAGGAAGTATTAAGATATTATCATATTGTACTCACCTTTTTTGTTTGTTTGTTTTCAGTCCTATAACAAACTAGAATTCTATGATTCTAAATCAAAGTTTGTGAGTGGATATTTATTCTTTCTATGAGAAGAAAAAACTTTATTTGGGGAGTCCTGTGCCTCCTTCCACCCATTGGTGAGGTTGTTGTTTAACTTTGTATCCTTGCATTCATGCTACTACACCAGACTAATGGCTCTTAGTGTAAACTATAGGAAAATTCATTTATCATTTCCAATGAGATTATTTTTTTCAAATATTACATGCCAGAAAACATGTACAGGCAATTTGGCTTTATAAAACTTCTAAGAAGACAGACAATGTTAAATGTTTTTTTAAAAAAACAATATTTCCCAAGATACTCCAGTGCATTTTTCAAACAATTCTATACTTTCTATAAATATTCACAAGAGGCTAGAGAATAATTGAAGCAACAATTCATTTGTCAAGGTGAAATTTACTTGTAATGCCTTCCTCTTAGAAGGGCATCTATATTTGCATGTAAACATAATAGTGTAGTTAGGAAACACAAATTCAAATATGTTGATTACAATGTAATTTCCATCATTTCATAATAAGAGTTGCCCAAAATTTCAACTTCCAATTTAAATATAACACATTTGAGAGAGGGAGGGAGGGAGGGAAAGAGAAAGGAAGGGAGGGAAAAAGAGAGGGAGGGAAGGAAGGAGGGAGGGAAGGAGAGAAAGAGAAAGAGAGAGACAGAGAAACAGATAGAAAGAGAGAACAATAAATATTTACTAATACTTTTCTGCCGAATTTCAATAAAAATATGTTGATTATTGGCTCAAACTTGGAATTCAAAGATTACACTGAAATCTTGGAGATGTTTTTTAAAAAAACAACCACCTCAAACAACTGTTTCCTACTTACGTAATGAGTTTAAAGCAATGTACAACTTAGTATAAATTGTAACATTATCCTTTTCTATGATAAGTAAAAATATTACCTTAATCCGAAATCAATTTTCCTCATATTATGGAGGACATGGAAGAGAGATTAAAATAAGCAAATTAATAATTATATTTATTTGTAGGTAATGATGGTTCTAAAAATAAAGTCAATTACTACCTATATTGAAGCTTTGATGCAAGAATATAATGATTTGTCAATGTTTTAGGGTATAATTAGTAAGGTAAAAGAAAGGAAAGCCCATGTGTCCTTCCTCCTGTCCTACTTTCAGATATCAGCTTTCACCAAGGAGACACTGATGAGATTATACCCTTAGCCTGTCTCATGTCCACCTTAGGGACAGGATGATCTTTTGTTTTCATGACTATACACTAATATAAACTATATATCCACAAAATATTTTTTCCCATAGTTTTATTGAGATAAAGTTGAAGTACAATAAAAATGCACATATTTGAAGTATGCGATTTGACCAGTTTTGAAATGTATGTAACTAATACAATCAATATAAAAGCATTTCCATTACTTTTTTAAAATATTGAAATCATGCAGACTATGTTTTCTGCATGATTTATTTATTTATTTTTTTAAAATGTTAATATTTAGTGTTTCGAAAGACCTTTATATTTGTCCTGTCAAGCTTCTTTTATTAAAATATTGAATTGATTTTATTTTTTAAATACACGACAGTGAAATGCATTACAATTCTTATTACACAGATGGAGCACAATTTTTCATATTTCTGTTTGTATATAGTATGTCCATACCAATTCATGTCTTTATACATGTACTTTGGATAAATTATGTCTATAACTTTCCACCATCATTGCTAACCCCCTGCCCTTCTCTTTCCCTCCCACCCCTCTGTCCTATCTAGAGTTCATCTCTATTTTTGTAACATATGAATGTATGATATATATTTAGAAAAGGGAGAGGTGCTTCTACATCCAAAGATGTTGTAACTGTGAGAAGTTAAGAACTGTGAGCTCCAAAACAAAGAGTCAGAAATATCTGTATAATTAAAGACATAATTATTTAACAATTTTAGTTTAGGTTTAGAATAACAGGTTCTTGACTGGTACAATGTAGACCTTAAGGATCACAAAAACCTTCCTAATACATGCATGATTTTTGTAGAACAATCTATCAACTTGGTTAAGTTAAGAGAAATCCTTCTCTAGAGGTAACAGGTTTCTTTAAAATTTTCTCAGTGTTTTCAAGTGGTGGGTACTTATGGTCCTGCTCTAGTCTCCATGGGTTACAAGTGGATTGTCCACATTTCTGACCCCTAACCTCTTCTCAGTCAGCACTCTTCATTCACATTCCTTCTCATTTTTTTTAACCTAAGGCATCTGGTGGTTAGTATAAAGTACATCAACTTTTGATTCAAATAGATACAGTTTTTAATCTAGCCCTGCCCTTAATAAACTATATAATCTGGGAAATTAGTTAAGTTCTATGAACTCCAATGTAATCATCTGTGAAATGAGGATTAGGTAATTATATCATAGAGGTGTTCTGAAAACTGGTCATAAAAATATGTAACTATGGATAGTATACAATAAATGTCCATTATGCCATTGGACACTTGTTAGCCTCACTCACATGTGGCCACTAACCGACAGTGGGGCACTGGTTCCCTGGCTTCTTCCCTGGCTTCTTTTCCTCTTCAGCACCAGACATCAACCATTAAATATCCCAATGTCATTTTTTCTTTACTCTTTTTTTACTAGCCCATTGTCAGGGCAGTATTGTGCTTTGGAATCAGTAAAATTGGATTCATCTCACTACCAGTTCTGCACAACATTTGAAATGTTAAATTCTAAGTAGTGCTCTTTCTTGTCTCCTTTGCATTCTTTGCTTTCTAAAACCTATTCTTGGTTTTAGAAGCATTATAGGTTTTAGTCCAATAACTTCTTGTCTCTCAGTTTATCATCCACTTCTTAACTTTGTTTTCTATCTACTCCATACCTGGTGACATTTCACTTATGCTTTGCTCTCTTCTTGCTTGCTTCTTGACCTTCTAATGTAGCTACTCCAAAAGTTCCCATTCTATGTATATAGAATGTGTACATGCATTCCAGCTTTTCTGTTCAAACAAGTATTTTATCATATGTGTCACAAATATTTTTTCAATGTGTCTAGATTATTCTTCTTTAAAACAAACAGCAGTTTTTTTTGATGAGCATACAAGGACTCTATTTATAAACTTTTCATCCATAGTTAGTGCTTTCTACACCCTAAGAAATTTTTGCTTCCTTCATAATCGTGAAGAGTCTCTTGCATATTTAATTAGAAATGTAGCTTTTACATTTAGCAACACCTCTAGTTAATTGTTAAACACTGTGTGAAGGAGGAAATCAGGTCCATTTCTTTTCATGTGGATTTCAAATGATTTTGGGTCATTTGTTTAAAATATTTTTCCACCTGTTTTGACTTTTATTTTTTACAAAAAATGAATGATCAAATGTGTCTATTTTTAAATGCAATATTATATTATATATATATATATCTATTTACTCATCTTCATGCAAAACCACTATTAGAAGAAAAATCTCCATGGCTGTCTTGTATTTCTACTTGTCTTATGAACAGAGGCACTGATGGCTTTTGTTCTGAAATACCTATTCAAGTATTTTTATATAGTAAATAGCTTTAGAAGATAAAGTATTTTTTTTCCACAATAAAGCCAAACTTATTTACAGCCTAGTATAATGAAGACAACGAATACAATGCCTTCCTTCTAGGTAATGATCAGGGAGGTTTACTGCCTATTAAAAAAGATCTGGGTTCCCTAAATTCAGGGTTTCTCTCCTTTGATGCACTCCAATATGCATATGGGTATCACCTGACTTTCTTGCTGTCATTTTGTTGGATTTGGTGCTCAGAATACTGGCACTAATGCTGACATAAGGCTATACCTATTTCCTTGAATGAAAAAACCCTTCTCTCTGACCCAGAAGCATTATGTCTTCTGCTGGCATCCATTTAGCTGTGAAAGCTTACCTTGTTAGTTTGTAACTGGCCAAAATCTCACATCTTTTATGGTTCTTGAAAACCACACAGTCATGTTTCCCTGGCCTTATTTACTTTGTAAGATCAGATAATGTGTGATATATATAATATTTTACATACAATGTATTCAGTTAAATTTGTCCCTAAATATTTTATGCTGTTGTATCCTACTGTACACATTGACTTTAAAAATGTTTTGAATTCTTCATTGTGAATATATAGTAATTCAAATTAAATTTGTGCGTTACTTTCTATTCTATATCCCTTCTAACATAACTAACAGTTCTAGTAGTTTTTTGTTATATTCTGTAGGATTTCTGTTATATTATCTGCAAAACAGATAGTCTTACATATCATTTCAAATATTTATAATTTTATTTTTCTTATTATAAATTACAATGTTGAATAGAAGTGCTAATATTGAACAACAAAGAACTGTTTCTGATCCTTGCATGAAAATAAGTTTTTCTTCATTAAATACATAGTTCCTTCCAGATGCAGTGGTGCACACCTCTAATCCCAGTGAGGCAGGAGAATCAAGAGTTCAAAGCCAGCCTCAGCAAAAGTCAGGTGCTAAGCAACTCAGTATTTAAATAAAACACAAACTAGGATTGTGGATGTGGCTCAGTGGTTGAGTGGCTCTGAGTTCAATCCCTGATACCCCACCACCCCCCACCAAAATACATAGTTCCTTAATGGACTTTCTTTATTATATTGAGAAAATTTCCTTCATTCCCAAATTTTCTAAGAGATTTTCCCAAAATTAGGAATGACTCAGATTTTCTTAAATGCTTGTCTTTTCATCTATGTTATCATTTTCTTTATTTCTATCAATGTGATGGATTAACCGGTTTTCAAATGTTACACCAACTTTGCGTTCTTGGGATAAATCTCAATTACTGACAATATACTATCTCTTTCTTATGTTGCTGAACTAGGTTGCTGAAAATTTGTTAAAGACTTTTAAGACTATGTACATGAAGGGTATATACTTTCATTAGGATGCTTATCTGGTTCTAGTAATAGATGAATGATGATCTTATTAAATGAGTTAGAATGTTCCCCTTGTCTATATTTGGAAATAATTTTTAGAGGGTTGGTATGATTTATTTATTAGATTGACAAATGAAGCCATTTGGGTATAAAGTTTGCTTTGTAGGAAGGTTTTGAATTAAATTTTCTCAATTTATATATAGTTCATGAATGATCTCATAAACTGCCCCTCAATATATATCTAATATATTCATAATAATCTCATATAAGTAACTAATATGTTTTCTCTTTTCTTCACAAGTCCAATAAGAGATTTACCAATTTAAGTCATCCTCACAAATAACCAAATTTGATTTTCTTGAATACATGTATTTTTTATTTCATTGATTTCACCTCAATTTTTTTTATTTCCTTTCTTCTACTCCTATTAAATTCAATTTGTTCTTTAGTCCATAAGATAGAAGCATAAATAGTGTATTTTAAACCATCCATTTCTAATATAAGTATTAGAGACTGAAATATTTCCTTTGAGCCTTGTTTTAGCTACATTCTATAAATTTTCACATATTGTTTTCATGATGATTTTTTTTAAAAGTTAATTGCCCTTTTAATTTTTTCTTGGCCTTATGGACTGTTAAGACTTGTGTTGCTCAGTTTCCAAGCATTCACATCTAGTTAAGATAGCTTAAAAGTTTCTTCTAATTTAGTTCTACTGTGGTAAGAGGATATACTGTGTATCATCATAAATTTTTGAAAGTTATTGTGTTAAAGTCCAGCATGAGTCCTACCTTGGTGAACAGTCCATGTGTATTTGGAAAGAATGCATTTTCTCCCCTTGTGGTATACAGTGTTCTATGAAATTATTTGGTTTAAGTTAGTGGATACTATTGTTCAAATATTCCACATACTTTTTTCCACATGGAATTGCTCTATAAATAACGTAAGAAAAGTTTTAGAATATGTAACTCTAATTTGTATTTTTATTTCACTCTTTCAGTTTTCATTTCATGCATAGGAAACCTCTGTAATTAGGTATCTACATGTTATAGCTCTTGGTAAATTCATTCCTTTAAAATTATGAAATGCCCACCTATATTTAAAGCAGTCCTCCCGAAGTCTATTTTTTTTCTGTTATTATTTTATGTCAATGCCAGCTTATTGTATTTTCATGGTATTTATTTTCCCATTCTTTCTACCACTAGTCTCATTTTCATGCTATCTGTTCTTCACCTTTCTGTCAGAATGATCCATTTAAAATGTGAGTCTAATGGTTTAAGTTTTTCCTTAAAATCTCCAATGACTCCTAGTAGTCTACATGAGAAATGCCAAACTCTTTTTTTTATTGTGAAAAATATTTTTAATTGTAGATGGACATGATATTTTTATTTATTTATTTATTTTTATATGGTGTTAAGGATCAAACCCAGTGCCTTACACATACTAGGCAAGCACTCTACCACTGAGCTACTACTCCAGCCCAAGAAATGACAAACTCTTAAGGTTAATATTAAAATCCTTCCTTATCTGGTCTATTCTTACTCCTTTATTATTAGCTCTTGGAGTTCTGTGACCTATACTCCATTATAGTGCCAAACAAAGTCCTTTGCATTCCTAGAATTCCATCTATAATTTGCTTTTAACTATAAATTTTTAGCAACACTGAAGGCAGCCATTTTGCTGTACAGAATAGTAGAAATCAAGAAAAACCCAGGTTATCAGGCAAAAGTACAAGGTACTGTCTAAATAGAAAGTAGAAGGGAGTAGAAGAAATTTCTCCCAAAGAAATTTGTTAAAATTTCCCTTAACTTCAATTCATCTTTTTCAAAACAGGCAAGTTCCAGATTTTTAAACTAGGAACAAACAAATCTTAACCCTTTTTACCTGTTATCCCTGGAGTATACATTAATAATAGCATGACCTTTCTTAATTGCTATGATTTAGTGCTATTATGTATATTGACAAACTGGCTGGGCTTGGTGAGGCATGCTTGTAATCCCAGCAATTTGGGAGATTGAGATGGAGGATCAGGAATTAAGATCAGCCTGGACAATATGGGGAGACTACTTTTAAAAACAGACAAGCAAAAGACTGCAAAATGAAGTAATATGCCTCAGGTTACAAAAGGTGGTAGACACTATTTAATTTCAGGTCTACATGACTATAAAACTTGCAAGTATTTTACTCAAGACTCAAGAGTAGAGACCCTTTGTTTTCATGCTATAAACCACTGTTAACCTAAATGATTATCAATATTATTCTACTTTTGTTGACAAACACAAATTATGAGCACAGAATCTAATGAAAGTATTATTATTTTCTGTTTTAGAGTCAAGCTTCCTTATTGGTGAATAACTTCATCAATATTCTAGTTTTCTTTTTGGTAACATTTTATGGATAATCATTCCTTATAGAAGAGAATAATAATTTTTTGTAAAAAAAGTAGTGCCTAGTATTTGCAAGATCTTACAAGACATTTAAAATGAAATATATGCCCAATGAACTCCTTTGAGTTGCTTCAAGAAATGTGTAATACAAAGGCAAGTTATTGGGGTTTGAAATGTGTTTTCCACAAGTCCTACAAGTTGTTTTAAACACAATTCCATGATAACAGTTTGTTCAGCCAAGATTAACATAAGCCAATATACACATTTGTAGAAAAATGCAACCCAACTACTTTGAGAAACAAGGACATATTTTAGATCAA
This sequence comes from Callospermophilus lateralis, assembly GCF_048772815.1. Classification (NCBI taxonomy): domain Eukaryota; kingdom Metazoa; phylum Chordata; class Mammalia; order Rodentia; family Sciuridae; genus Callospermophilus; species Callospermophilus lateralis. The sequence continues at coordinate 66,424,873 of NC_135314.1, forward strand.
AATGCCAAAAAAATAAAATTTTCTTAATAATTAGTTTCAAAAATGACATCTTTTAGAGAAAAAATGTTCTTAAAAACACCTCTATGGCCTTATGTTGCATCTATTATACCAGATACTGAGTTATATAAATGGGTAAAAATAAGAAAAGCAGCTAAGCTCAATAGTAATGGCTCATATTTTTTTCTAGTTGACATATGGGGCTAGTTGCCTTAAAGATCATTAGCCACGTGTTCTGCAGATAAATCTACCAACGGTTGCTGTTTAATTTGGCAGTACTGTAAAATATTACAAAGTTCTGACTAAAATTCTCAAAGTTTCCATAACGCCCTAAAACTTGAAAAATTAAAGCTATGTCAGGATTTGTTCTTGTTTTTATTTTGTAAAATCAAACCATAGCAATTGTGGTTCTTTACTTCCTCTAATACAGCTACAAATACTACAAATACCCTTTTCTTATTCTAGAGGTACATATTTATAAGTATATAAAAGATAATAATTTAATTTATATGTGATTTTTATTGGGACTTTGAGAGAATGGAGAGAAAGTCTTAAGGAATTTTAGAATTTACTCATTTCTTTTTAAATCTGAATATTAAATAAAAAAAGTTAAGAGGCTGGATGAGTACGTTTTTAACAAAACATTTTGGAGGGGTATAATAGGCAAAGACTAGCTAAAATTATAATTTCAGATGCTGATTTCATGAAAAATTCAAACTGTAATATACAGGAAACGAATTAAAGTATTTTCGGGGTTATGTATGCTAAAGGGAAGTTCTTCAACTTTTCAGAATAGAAAATGTTAGATTTAAACCATCAGTATAAAACACATGTTAAAATTTCAAGTGCTTATTTAATCACAATTTGGTTTAATTTTTCAGACACATAGTTTTTAAGTTCCCCGGGCCTGGGTCACAGTCTCCCTTATTGCTAAATTCCTAGAACCTCTTGATTCTTCAACAACAAGTTCATATATCATTCAATTCTTCATTTGGACCAGCATATTACTTCTTGTCTACACTATTCATTTACATGGCCTTGTGGCTATGTAAATGAATAGTGAATTATTATCTCAAAGGGTAATTTGACTTTTAAGATTTCCTGAGGAGAAACCCAATCATTTATGACTTGGCATTCTCCCTATTATACTATGGGCACTTCAACATTTACTAAAACCTGTAAACATAGCTGACTAAAACAAATATACCCTCTAATTGTGGAATGGGGAGAGAGAAAACAGGGTAAGATTGTACTGTCTTGAAATGTGAGGAAGCCAAGAACTTAAATTGATAAACCCAGACATAACAGATTAGGCATATGTTTTTCAATATGAAGTTAAGTGCTAGAAAAATAGGTAGCAAGTTGAATGTGACTATCTCTGGTAGGTAAGATAGGTTAGAGGATTATTTCTTTTAAATTCTGTGCATGTGTTACTTTGATAAATATAAAAATTAACAGTTAATTATTGGATATCACCTTTAGTACAGTAAGAACGTTCAGTTCATTTTACCTTGTGTAAAGTGTCTAAAGGTCTTTGGTACCCTAAAGATGATATGAGGAAAAGCGAGCATCCTTTTTCCTGTCACCCTTTAATACTGCCTGGGGTGAACATTAGAACTTCCATAACACCTGCAATACTATGATCTCAAAGATCAGCCCAAAGAGAGGGCTCTTTCTCCTTCCAAATATTTTGTTCAAGACAACTTCTCAGTTTCAGGAATCTGTGGGGTGGAATCTTTATTTCCTCCTTCTCTAGTTTCCCAAGAGGAAGACATCTAACACTTGTGTTCTCTCCAACAGGCTCTCCAGGAAGCTAGGAGGATCTTCCGGAAGCAAGGAGGAAGGAATGCTTTACAGGTAGGTTTGAAGGAAAGGAAGAACAGCGCATGCGTGGTTGTGCTCCGGCCGTTCATTTGGAGCACGCACTCCTAAGGAAGGTCGAAGTGCTCTCCTCCATGTTGAACCAGGTAGAATCTCTTACCTTAAGGCTCCCAAACAGGAGAGAAGCTGTTTAGTCGGCGCTGGCAGTGATCTTGAGGGATTAGATACCCAGTTCTGTGGTTCACTATTAGGAATCCCATCGTTGCCCCATACCGGTACTGGAGTTTTCGGTGGTTGGAATGCCAACGTTTGGTTCCGTTAGTCAAGTACTCTGTTGTTCTTAGCTATTACTAATGGGACCATATTAAGTCTACCAAGTATCTGACTGTGGTTTTCTAAGTTCTCCCTGTGGGTTTTCTGTGGTCAGCTTGGTAGCAATGTAAGTTCTAAATTTTATGGCCTGATAGAAAATTCTTCTTTACATTATTGGTGTGATAAATCAACTACTTAATGAAAAAAAAAAAAAAACAAAACAAAGAGGTAAAGTTATTTTCTTTATTTGCCAGTGACCAACATTGAAAATGTAGTTGAAAGATACAGTTTAATTTGGTCTCCTAGGAAAACATGGAAGTTATTAATATGAGGATTCAGTAAAGGAAAAAGTTAATGAAAGTAACATGTTTTCCCATTGTATCCCAAAAGAATGAAGTCAACTCTCATTAGGAAATTGATTTATGTAACAAATGTGCTTTGTAATACAATTATTGAGCATCTTTTTAAGCCAGGCACTATATTAATGCTACCAACACAAGAGAGGACAAAACAGACAAAAATCTCTGTCCTTGTGGAGATTTCTGTGTAATGGATAAGACCTCTAAAGAACCCTAAATAGGGGCTGGGGATGTGGCTTTAGGGATAGCGCGCTCGCCTAGCATGCATGCGGCCCGGGTTTGATCCTCAGCACCACATACCAACAAAGATGTTGTGTCCGCCAAATACTAAAAAATAAATACTAAAATTCTCTCTCTCTCTCTCTCTCTCTCTCTCTCTCTCTCTCTCTCTCTCTCCCTCTCTCTTTAAAAAAAAACCTAAATAGGGAAAATATACAGTGTATTAGAAGGTAATGATATGTGTAGAGAAAATCTTGAGTATAAAAAGTGAATATGGGACTGAGAATTGCAGTTTTAAAATAGTATACCATTTGAGTGAAGGCCTGGATGATATGAGGCAATAAATAATGCTTGTTCTTTAGGACGTGAGAAATCTCATAAGATGTGTACATTAACAGAACCAACTTAAAGTGTTTCCCTTAATTCTGATCCTGTTTTTACACTGAAAAGTTTGCAGAATGTAACATCACCATGTTGGTGGTTGTCACAACTACTGTGAACCTGTGAATGCAGTTGTAGCCTCATAGTTCTTTAGTAATACTTTATTCATTCACGTTGACCCTTTGAGACATTTATCTCATTTGGCCATTTGAAGCATTTTTGCTTTGCAACCTCCTGTAGTTATCCCCTATATTTTAACTGAACACTTAAAATTACCTCTTAATTAAGTACTTTGTATGTAACTATTTAAAAATTTCCCAACTTTGTTTCTTTCTAAAACTGTATTTGTACTTTTATGTGTCTTCCAAATTGCTTTTGCAGTTTTATTCATCTTCTAATTCTTCATGTTTCAAAAGATGTGTTCCTTTTCCTTTTCAAGGATGTTTTGCTTCCTGTGTCTAAGATCCTATCTCTTTTATCCTTTTTTGAAACTTGTCTATGCAACAACTCTCTCTTGCCTATTTTTATCATCTCCTTTTATATTTATTCTTTTTCCTATATATAAACATTCGTTTTGCTTGTCTTTAAAAACAAACAAAACCAAACAAGGATCACTAGCACAAAAATTTTCCCTTATGTTGTTTTATTTTTCTGTTTTCTTTCATTTCCTAATCTCTTTTTTCAAGAACATGTTTTTCTCATTACAAAATTATACACACACACACACACACGTATACATATATACACATATATATGTATATCAAAAAACGTGGAAGACAAAGAGTTCAAAAGGAAATATCCACAATAGAACAATAATTATTAATATATTAGGGCATGTGCTTACATTATTTTTCTAATGTTACACTTTTTTTCCTGTGAAAATGTACTATTCAGTTTACATGTTTTTCATATTGCACATTAAAAATTATGATATACCAGACACATCTTCCTGTGTTAATATTTTTATTCCTGATGTAGCCATTTGATGTAATGGCTACATAGCATGTAATGTTGTACCATTATATAATTATATCAAAATTACCTAGCAAATTCATAATTTTGCTATTGCTACCAGAAATTATATCATGTATTTTTAAAAATCATTTGCCCATTTAAAGAGAAAATCCATGGAGGTAGGGAACTTTATTTGTATTTCTCTTACTCCCTGCTAAGCAGTGCTTAGAACCATTCTTGGTACATAGTAATCAATAAGTGAATATTTATTTCTTAAATGCATTATATTGTTACATATTTAATTTACTTCATGTTTTTATTACAAATAATGCTACAAGAAAATTATTGTACATATTTGTGTACATTTCTTTAATATATTTGTTTAGTATAAATTATTACAAGTTGAATTGATAAGTCAACTTATGCAAAATTTAAGGTTTAATAAATTGTCTTAGGGTCTCTTGAATATTACCAATGCATACTCTCACTAGTTGTGCATAAGAGTGTCTGTCTAGCAACATTTTTCAGAATTTTATTTTAATATTTTCACAAATTATTTTAAATTTAGTAGGTATAAAGTAACATTTTATTTTCAATGTATATTTCTTTGATTAGATGGGTGGTTTGAGGATATAATTTTTATAATTTCTAATTGTTAAGTTTTGTTTTATAACCCAGAATGTGGCCTGTGTTGGTGAGTGTTTCATGTGATCTTAAAAAATCATATGTATCCTGTTGTTGGGCAGAGTATTTTATATAGTGAAATCAAATTGTTGTTAGGTCTTGTATATCCTTATTCCTTATCAATTTGTTCTCTACTTATTCTATCAATTACTGAGAGTGGAATATTGAAATCTTCCAATGTAAGTGTGAATTCATTCATTTTTCTTTCATTTCAATTACTTTTCTTTTCATATATTTTGAAGCTCTGTTTAACAATAATGCATAAACATTTCTCTGAGAACTGACCTCTATTATTATCTAATGCTTTCCTTCATCCCTGGCCATATTTCTTATTCTCCAGTCTTTGTCTGATATTAACATAGATACTCGGGCTTTATTCTTTTTAATACTTGAATGATACAACTTTTACTTTCATCCTTTTAATCTATGTATGGCTTTATGTTTAAAGTAGGTCTCTTAGAAACACCATTATGTTCTGCTCTTTTATATAATGTAATAATTTATCTTTTAAATTGGTGTATTTGACCCTTTACATTTAATATAATTACTCAGATGATTAAATAAATCTACCATCTTCCCATTTAATTTCTACTTGTTACTTTCTATCTGCCCCCTTATTTTTTCTTCTTTATTTTGGACTATGTGTTCCCTATAATTACATTTTTAACCATTATTGGCTTATTACTTATTCCTTTTCATAAAATTTTAATGGTTTCTTTAGTCTTTACATTCATCTTTAAAGATAGCGTATTTTATTTTACTTTACACATACTGTAAGGATATTATTACAGTATAGTCTGAATCCCTTACTCTCACTATGGTCTTTTGACATATTTTACTTTTACTTACATTATAAGTATAAAATTGCTACTGTTTTTTCTTTCAGCAGTCAGTAAACTTTAAAATAATTAAAAATAAAAATTAATTTTATATTTACATTCATTGTTCCATTACTTTTACTTTTTATTTCTCTGTAAATCCAGGTTTCTGATTAGTATCACATGCTTTCAGTCTGGTGTGGTACATCCCTGGGATTATATTTGGTATAGTACCTCTCTGATGTCATACATTTTGAGATTTTTTTCTCTGAAGATGATTTTCTGTCATTTTATTTTGTTTCTGAGTACTAGCGATTGAACACAGGGCACTCACCACTGAGCCACATCCCTAGCTCTATTTTGTATTTTTTTTTTTTCAGAGACAGGGTCTGAGTTGCTTAGTGCCTTCCTTTTGCTGAGGTTGGCTTTGAACTTTCGATCCTCCTGTCTATGCCTCCTAAACTGCTGGGATTACAGGTGTGTGCCACTGCGCTGGTTCCGTCATTTTATTTTAAAAAATATTTTACTGAGAAAAGTATTGTGAATTAATTGTTTTTCTCTCTGTACCTTTAAGATGCCCCTTAGTTTTCCTTGTGTTGTTTCTAATGAGAAATCTGCTGTATTTCTTACCTTAGTTCTTCTGTATAAAATATTTTCTCCTCCCAGCTACATTCAAGATTTTCTCTTTGTCCCCAGTTTTCAGCAGTTTGAATATGATGTATCTAGTTGTTTTCTTTTGTATTTTTGTGTTTTTCTTTCTTGGTGTTCTCTGAGCTTCTTAGATCTGTAGTTTGGAGTCATGAATTTTGGAAAACTCTCAGCCATTGTTTCTTCAGAAACTTTTTTTCCCCCTACACTGTTCCTTCCCTCTTTTCCTTATGATATTTCAATTGCATGTTATTAAACTATTTGATTTTGTTTCATGGTTCTTGGATGTACTTTTCATTTCTTTCCACCCATCATTCCCTTTGTGCTTCACTTGTTAATTTCTATAAACTTATCTGAAGTTTCATTTACCCTTTTTCTCTGTTGAATCAAGTCTGTTGTGTAGCCTATTGAAGGCATTCTTTTTTAAATTTTAATTTCTATCATTTCCATTTGATTTTTTGATACAGTTCCAGTATCACTACTGAAATTATCCATATTGCTTTGCAGGTTGTCTCCTCATTAGAATATTTTGTATTCTAGTAATTTTAATTCCCATCTGATATTTCTAACATGTGTTTTGTATCTGAGACTGGATCTATGCTTTGTTTCTGAACAATTTATGTTTTTTACTTTATTGGATTCCTCCTAATTTTTTGTTGGCAGCTGAACATCTTGTGTAGGACAGTAAAAGCTACGAAAAAAATTGTGTGTGCCTGGAATACCTGTCCTTCTGCTAGGCTTTTCATATGGGGAAGTTGGGTCAGTAATGTTAGAAGTTGGGGTTTATTTGCATTTTGCTGTTACTATGGTAACTTTCTGTGTAACACCAACTTTCAATACTTAACCTTAACTTGTGCTTATGTTTGGGACTGGTTTGTCAAAAAGTTTTCTGAATATCTGTTCCATCCACTGCTTTAGATTTTCTCTTTGATCTGTGTCTCAGAGAGTATCCGTGTCTTCATGATTTTGCTTCTTTCCCCAAAGTAGAATGCTGTTCCTCATTACTCAAATTTAGTTGCATGATAATAAGGATAATAATAGCTGCTGCTTCTGAGGTATTCTCATTTGTTCTGATAAAGCTGCAGACTGAGGCCCTGTGGAGTGGGACTTCTCATGTCCTAAGTCTCTTACTTAGCTGGAGGAGACTGTTAGTGGTCTGGTCCCAGCCATTTTTTCCACTCCATTGAGTGGTAGTTTTTTGGTTTTTTTTTAATATTCTCACTCTTCAGCTAAAATTGGTTTTCAGTAGTATCCCAAGCAAAACAGGGTGTTTTCCTTCCTTCCACAGTTTGACGCCTTTGATCTTAGGAAAGAGAAGAGAAGGATCCAGGTGGGGTTTTGTGATTTTCCAGCAAAGTGTTCCCTTATTATTCTGGTGACTGTTTTTGTGAAAATTTGGCAAGGCCCATGGAGAAGAACCTATAAGTTCTCTTCTGTTTGCTGCTCACAACAGTGTCATATTCTCTGGCTAACCCAATTCTTTAAATATTTTTAGCTGAATTTTTTTTTTATATCTGTCCAGTATCATCTATCTCAGGCTAACAAGTTCTTGATTTTTATTTATTTTTGCAGATGTCTATGTTTCCTTAGATTTCAGATTTGTTTTTTTGCGATGCAACCTAAGCTAAATGATGGATTCAAGCATTGCAGATTGTCCTACATTTTGTTGTTTTCCACTCATTGGGAAGCTTCATGGAACTTAAATGCTGAACTACCTACATCTTGAGTATAGGATTGAATGAGTTGATGAAGCCACAGGAACTCAAGCAGGATAGCGAATCCATCCACCTGTTCTATTCATAGCACTTGGAGAATTCTTTCAAACTGAAGTCTTGTGCCTTTTCTAATTGAGAGGATGCATCTAGTTAGGACTATATATGTAGGAAAGACTCATATAAGAACTCAAAAACTCAGTTTCTTACATCTTCAGTGTGGTGATAATGAAGTAAAAGAGTTTGTATTTTACATTTTTTGTTTTCAATTGCCTATGATAGATGATCTCTTAAAATGGAAAAGGAAAATAGGCATCTGAGCTCAGAATAATGCTAGATAGTTCTAGAAAACATGCTGTCCATCCCAACTATCTCAAATTACAGTATCCACGTACCTGTAATCTTAAAGGGTATTTAATTAATTCAGCATTGTTAATACATAGTGAGACTACTGACTTTTTGGCCTCCATGTTTATACCATCTGGTTGTACAAGCATAGAGCCCTGTTGATTAGAGGATGGTACAACTATTATTTATTGTGAAATTTAGTCATATTATTACAGGTGAATGAAACTCAAATTACCAGAGCAACAAATACAATAAAAGCTTTATCTACTTTCCTGTCCTTCCTGCCAAATACATACTACAAACACACATTTCACTTTAGGAAAAGACTTAAAAGTATTTGAAGTGAAAACTATTCAAAGGTTTCTAGTTTCTGCAGTAAGAACACACAACAGCAGGGCAACTGCACATCAGACTAATCTTCAAGGTAACAAGATACCCTATAAATCCTTTGACCCATCTCTCTTATATATAACACCACAGAATTGTCAGAAAAGAGGGAGGAGAATCCCATAGTAACTTTGTATCTTAAGTTTTAAAACAAAATTCATTTTTATAATTAATAATTTAAAAAATAGGTCCTTAAATTCTGATCTATAAAGTTTACTTGATGGGATTCTATTGCTACTGAACACTGCCAATAATGCTGCTCAAATAATGATCTTTGTTATGTTTATATTGTCTGACTGTGGTTAATATGTTTTTCAAATACAGAAAACATATATACTCCCTTCATAGCGCTCTACAACATTTAGTTCACTACTCTGCTACCATACTGTCTCTTTGAATTAGAAATGTAAAGATATAAAATTAAGCTACATTTTGAAAAACTTAGTAGCCAGTTATGATTACAATCTGGGATTTTATATACAAAGGATAAATGTTAATTTTTGTTATATATCAAACAATGGGTAGATAGTAATTTAATATATATTTCTCTTTAAATTCTCCACATGTATATGTGCATTGTGTGTGTGCGGGTGTGTGTATGTGTGTTTGTATAGCAGGCTTAACTATTATAGATGAGAAATATGAGCTCAGAAATTATTAAAACTTGCTCAAGTTCATGCAGATTATACTTGGAAAGAGAATTTAAACAGACACAGAAATTTCTGCCTATATAGACAGTTCTGTGGACAACACATGCCCCTCCAGATAAACTCATTAGTAACTATCTTGATACTCAGATGAGACTTTGATCTAATGAAGATTTCATACTATTATCATTCATATCATTCATGTCTAATGAATACCACCCTCGGAGAAAGATATTGGAATCCTTGTGTAAGTACTACTTTTGAAAAGGGGCCATGTCAGGGTATCACTTATGGAGTAAGTCTCTTATTGGTCTTATTAGCAAGATTTGATAGGTGAAAAGGTGCACTTGAGTTTAGAAATCTCTGCTAAAAAATAGTTCTTAAAAACAACATTGTATCAAATATTTGGAAAGAAAAAATATTAATTGACAATAAATAATACTAATTTACTACCATGGTCTTAGACACACCATACATCATACTGTAAATGCAATTTAAAGTAGGATCCAAGTACAGATGATTTTTCATACAGGGGACAGCTTTAAGATGCACTTTGGAGATGGCTTTTAGTCTAGAAATGAAAAAGATGGCAGATATGACAGACTCACCATTCCTGTATTCTTGGTCTAATACAGGGATTTGGAAGCACTTTACAAATAAACAAACAAAAATTCCAATATCTGGAGCTAGACTCCAGACATTAGTGGTTTTTAAAGATCCCAAGGTAATTCCAATGTGGAGCAAGTTTGGAAAATTGTAACAATTGATTTTGGGGTTGTTGGTGCTGTCTTGAAGCAGGAAAGAAGTGGAATTCTCAAATTTTTTTTTTTTTGTGTGTGTGTGAAAAGTGTAAAACTCCTCACAAGATCATCAAGTGTGCATACAAGTGATTCATAGTCCAGGCAAGTTCTGCAAGCAGTTCAGTGATGGCTCCCTTTAAAAAATTGTACCGCCGATGACACCATCAGCGTAAATACCCCAACACTACCACAAGTTGCTCCACCAACAGATAGTTCACAATGCATACAAGTGAGTTCACAATGCATACAAGTGATACATAGTCCAGGCAAGTTCTGCAAGCAGTTCAGTGATGGCTATTGCAGAAGCTGTAGATTGGTTTTATCTTTGTCTTCACCGGCACTGGGATGAAGATAGGAATTCTGGCAATAATGGCTAAAGAAAAAATTATATAACCTTCCAGAAGGCACTAAAAGAAAACAATTTTCTTAACAATGTACTTTATCTTCAACAGAATTATTAAATATAATTAAAAGGAAAGGTGAAAGTAAACAAACAGATCTGTTAACCTCCTTTTTTGTTCATATATTAAAACTATCCTCAACAGCTGTTTACACAATTTAAATTAAACCACTTAAATCACATGAAAAAAAATATTTGGATCCATTTTTTCATGAGCGCTTATCATATATGATATATGGACATACGTACATTCAAACATATAACACAAAACACAAGTTTGCACACATAATATAATACATACAACACATAACATAATAGTAAAGGCCTTATAACTTTTTACAGGTGAAATCTCCATTGCAATGTTTAAAAACTCTATAGTCAAAAAATAGAACTGATCAGCAAAACATTAACCTAGGTCTGTTTGAGCTCAAAAAACAAAATAGAACTTCATGATGTGGGAAAGGGCAATAATAAAATAGATATTGAAAAAAGCATCCTGGTTCTGTCACAGATGTAAGGTTAGCCAAACTGGAGTTCTGGATATCAGCTGTTATGGATTTGAGCCAAATCATCTTATTTTTGGTCTGTAGAAATCGCTTTAGTTAATCTCTCAGGAATCCAAATCGGCTGCTGTTCTCCCTGTGGAAACGCACAAACAGACCCTGACTCCAGACAATCACTGGGTCAGAACCTTAGTTAATCTCTCTGGAATCCAAATCGGCTGCTGTTCTCCCTGTGGAAACACACAAACAGTCCCCTGACTCCAGACAATTACTGGGTCAGGACCTTTCCATTGTCCTGTTAGAATATCCTTCCAAAGTACCTTGGACTTATGCACATTTTTTGGATACATATGCCTTTCCGCAGCACTAAGTCCTGATGAATCCAAATTTAAAAAGTTTAGAGAAAAAAGGGTTATTTTAAGTTTATCTTTGGGGAATATATACCCCTTCCCAATTCCCTCTCTTTGCTTTAATTTAAAGTACATTTTAATAGTTTGATTAGCTCTTTCAACTATGCCTTGTCCTTGTGGATTGTATGGGATTCCTATTATATGAGTAATGCCAAATGATGAGCAAAATTGTTTAAAAGAGGTAGAAGTATAACCAGGGGCATTATCTGTTTTTTAATTGTTTTTGGAATGCCCACAGTGGCAAAATTTTATAAGCAATGAGCTATAATATCTTTAGTTTTTTCTCCGGCATGAAGGGAGCCCATCAAAAATCCAGAAGAAGTATCAACTGTAACATGCAAATATTTTAATTTTCCAAATTCTGGCAAGTGTGTGATGTCCATTTGCCAAATATGGTTAGGTATCAGTCCTCTAGGATTGACTCCAAGATTAACTTGTGGTAAAAAGTTCACACAATTTTGACGTCATTTTATTATTTGTCTAGCTTGTTCCTTAGTTATTTTAAAACACTTTTGTAAATTATTAGCATTGACATGGAACTTTTTATGAAAATTTGTAGCTTCTTCTAGTGTAGAGAAAATATATATGTCATGTGTAGTTTTACCTGCTAAATCATTGCCCAAACTAAGGGCTCCAGGCAATCCTGTATGTGCCCTGATATGTCCTATAAAGAATGGATCTTTTTTGTCCCAGATTAGACTTTGTATAGTGGAAAGCAAAGAAAGTAGAGGAACGGGAAATCCTACCAGCATCTTCAAGGGATACTATAGCATTAACTATATACTGACTATTGGAAAACAAATTAAATACAGAATCTTTAAACACCACAAAAGCTTGTAATACTGCATTAAGCTCTACCTTTTGAGTTGATTGTTTGAGTACTAAAAATGTAAAAGTTTGATCAGGTGTAACTATTGCTGCTGTACCATTATTTGACCCATCAGTGAATATATTTGGAGCATTCATAATAGGTGTATTTCTTGTCATTTTTGGAAAAATTACAGGATGCAATGACCAAAAAGACAATAAAGGATTATATGGTAAGTGGTTATCAAATGAAACATTAGATTTACACATGATTATTACCCAAGTATTTAACTCATTAGCTAACTCATCAATTTGATCCATAGTATATGGAGTAATAATTTTATTGGGAGAAATTCCAAACACTCCCTTTGCTGCTTTTATTCCTTTGAGTATTAATTGTCCTACAGCCTCAGGATACCTAGTAAGAATAGTGTTAGGAGAATAAGATAAATGTATCCATAATAATGGACCTTCTTGCCAAAATACTCCTGTAGGAATATTTTTTGTTGGTAGTACAATAAATAATAAAGGCAAACTTATATCAATTCTATCCAAATGCATATTTTTCATATATGTTTCAATGATTTTTAATGCCTTTCTTGCTTCAGGCGTTAACATGCAGGGTGAATTTGGATCTGATGGACCTTTTAGGATATCAAATAAAGGTTCCAATTCTCCTGTTGGTATACCTAGATAAGGCCTTATCCAATTTATGTCTCCTAATAACTTTTGAAAGTCGTTAAGTGATTTGAGTTAATCTACTCATATTTGAATTTTTGGTGGACGGACCATGGTTGAGGATAATAGAACTCCTAAATAATTAATTGGAAAATTTAATTGTACTTTATCTATTGCTATCTCTAGATTATAATTTTTAAATAAGTTTGTAAGTGTGGCATAATATTCTAGCAATGTGTTTTTATCTTTGTGTGCTAATAATACATCATCCATATAGTGAAATATTTGTAGTTCAGGATTTTGATTTCTAAGTGGCTGGATTACTTTGTTAACATAAATTTGACACACAGTTGGACTGTTAGCCATCCCTTGAGGGAGTACTTTCCATTCATAACTCTGATCAGGAACTTCATGATTCAGTGCAGGGATAGTAAATGCAAAACGTGGACTATCCTCAGGATGAATTGGAATTGAAAAAAAAAAAAAACAATCTTTAACATCTATAGCTAAAACATACCAAGTTTTTGGCAAAGCAGACAATTGAGGAATCCCCGATTGAGCAGGTCCCATAATAACCATCTCATTATTAATGGCTCTTAAATCTTGCAATAATCTCCATTTACCAGATTTCTTTTTGATGACAAAAATGGGAGTATTATGGGGAGATACAGAAGGTTGTATATGTCCTTCCGCTAATTGTTGTTTGACCAGGTCATGGGCTGCTTGTATCTTTTCTTTAGTCAGGGGCCACTGAGGAACCCATACTGGTCTTTCTGATTTCCAAGTAATTTTTATTGTCTCAGTGGCCCTTTCTGAAAATCCAACCCATGTCTGTCCATTCCTTGATCTATTTGTATTGGTGCTGCTATACCTTGTTCTTGTTTTTCTAATCTTTTTCCTTTCCTAAAACCTTGTCTAGTCATAATAGTAGGTGCATTTTGGTTGATGTTATTTGTTAATGTCAAACCTAATTAATCTAGGACATCACGTCCCCATAAATTTAAGGGAAGATGATCCAATACATAGGGCTGTATAGTTCCTTCACATCCTTCAGCATCCTTCCAATCTAATACCATTGCACTTCTATGGTGATTAGTCGCCACTCCTAGGCCTCGAAGCATTTGAGTGGCTTGTTGTAATGGCCAATGTTTTGGCCATTCTTGACGAGAGATGATGCTAAGGTCTGCACCTGTATCCAGTAGCCCATTAAATTCATGTCCTTCAATATTTAGTTTTAGCATGGGGCAAGAATCTAAATTTATAGAAAGCATAGCCCAATCTACACCTGTGGAGCCTAATCCCTTGGAACCTCTTTCTACAGTATGACTGGAAAATTTATCATGTAGGCTGGGTATTATTAGTAACTGAGCTATTCTATCTCCTTGTGAAATTACTGATATACCCTTTGGAGAACTGGCTATAATTTTTATTTCACCTTCATAATCGGGATCAATTACCCCAGGACTTATCATAAGTCCTTTTAGAGTAGAAGAGCTGCGTCCCAATAATAAGCCTATTGTTCCTTTGGGAAGAGGTCCTTTTACCCCTATGGGAATGATTTGAACTCCCATCTCTGGAGTTAGTACTGCTCTGGCAGAGGCACAGATTGTCCAACCCTGTGCTCTCTCTGGTTTGTCTGATGAGGGATCTGATGGACAATGTGTCCTGGGCACTACCCTGATGGGGTTGCTGGGTTCCTCCAGTGCTCCGTATATTTGTGGTTTTAGGCCACGGAGCATTGGGCCCCCCTGTCCATTTTTTGGGCAACGGTGCCCGATGCCTTTCTACACGATATCGTGGATAAACACCTGGTCCTTGTTCGTTTTTTGATAATGGAGTACCCTCTATGGTGGTTTGAGAACGGCATTCATTAGCTCAATGTCTCCCTCTACGGCATCGTGGGCAAATACCCAGTATTCTACTCCTTTGATACCTAGTTTTGTTAAACCCTCCTCCTATGGGGCAATTCCTTTTAAAATGTCCTGTTTGTTCACAGTTGTAGCATGTTCTTGGCCTGGCATCTAAAGCCTGTTTTACTGCAGCTGCCACGACTTGCCCCTGTTCTAAAGCCTGTTTTACTGCAACTGCCATGACTTGCTCTTGTTCATTAATGTCTCTACATAATTTAATATATGTGTTTAAATCTTCATGTTTTCATGGTCTAATGACTTCTCTGCACCAACGATTCACTTGCTCATAAGCCAGTTGTTTTAGTAATGGCATTGCTTGTTCTGTATTCCCAAAAACTCTGGTAGCTGTTTGAATAAGCCTATCTACAAATTCAGCATAAGATTCATTAGCTCCTTGTATTACCTTAGATAACTGACCTTGTAAACCTCCATGTCCTTGTAAAGTCTTCCATGCCTTAACTGCATCTGCAGCAATTTGTGCGTATACACTAGGATCATATGCAATTTGTTGCTGCTGATCCTCATAAGGTCCCTTTCCTAACAACATATCTAGATTTCTCTGAGGATAACCAGCTGCTGCATTTCGCCTAGCCGTCTCCTTGCAAAATTCCTCATTGGCAACCTTCCGTAACAGGTATTGTCCTCCATTTAGCACAGCTTTACACATATTAGCCCAATCTGCTGGCGTCATGTTCAAGTTGTTAATGGATTTGACCATGCTTACAGTGAAGGGTGCTTGAGGAACATAGGTTGTTACAGTCTCTTTTAGCTGCTTCACTGTTTTGAAATTTAAAGCATGGTGAATTCACTGCCCTCCTGCCTCAAATACAGGGCATGTTAATATTTGAGATCCTGTCTCAGGATCCCAACTATCAACTGCAGGGGTTGGGGGCCTCCCAGCATATGGAGGTGGCACTGTTGGTTGGACACTTACACCCTCTGATGATAGAAAGGTGTTAGTAGCAGTCTCCTGTAGAGGTGGTGCTGTTGGTTGGACACTTACACCCTCTGGTGATAGAAAGGTGTTAGTAGTAATCTCCTATTGTAACTTTTCCCCTGTTGGCTTTTTCTGCTCTAAGTTTTCTTCCTGTATCTGACTAGCTCAAAAGACCTTCTCTTTTACTTGAATCTTTTCCTCTTTCTGACTAACTTGAGAGACCTTCTCTTTTACTTGAATCAATATGTCTTCTCCTTCCTCTACCTTTGTCTGAACTGAAGGCTTTGGACTAAGCAAACAAGATACCAATGCCCACAATGTCAATGTGCCAACTGGCAGAGTTCCTGGGCTTTTCTTTTCTATTCTTTTAAAATCTTCACCATGATGGTTCCATTGTGACATATTTAACAACTCCTCCTTAAAAAGCCATGTCTACATTTTTGTATGTATCAACGTATTCCCTGACTGCTCTTGATTTTACTGGGATGCCTCCTTCCTCTAACAATTTACTTAACACTCTTTTAGTTTGTTTTTTACTAATTTCTGATCCCATATTTCTACTATAATACAACCCAACAAGATAACGCCTAACAAAACTGAAACAGAGTGAAACAAAATTGGAACAACACAAAATCATTATAATAGCCTCCTGAAATGTTCATCCATCCTTTCTCCCTATCTGTTCCTCAGATGTGAGCGGTTTTTCTTCCATCTTACACATCTCCAGGGACAGGCAACTTAAAACAAAAGTGAAGCAAAACAAAAGAATAATCTTAAAATGGCTACCCATCCTCTTGCCCTGCCCTCAGGGGCGAGCAGTTTACCTTATCACTTACCCTCAGTCCTTCCCCGTGTGGCCCACCAAATGCCGCAGTCTGGCTGGGCACAATTCAGGAGCCACTTGTCAAAAGAAACAAACTTTATTTTTAGAACCACACACGCCAAACAAAACAGATCCTCAGGAAAAACCTTCAGAGCCCAACTGCCACCACCGGCTTCCCACAAGCCTCTCCACCTCCCCCACTCCTCCTGCTCTTGAGGCTGATTGGCTGGGTCACATGGGCAGAGCCAAAAAAAGTTCCCCAATGAGCAGCTCCGTGGTCTGAAAGGGTGGGGAAACAGCCCAATGAGCATCACCGCAGAGGAGCCAATCAGTTGGCAGCTAGAAGTTTGCTGGGGCCGCTATGAGCCAATCATCAACTGTCAGCTGGAAGTTTGCTGTCAGCTGGAAGTTTGCTGGGGCCCCTTCGGCTGTGGCTCTCAATAATCAAGGATGGATACTTGATCTATTTAAATATAACTAGAAGAAAAGTGAACTTAGAAAGCTAGAGCACTTATAGTTGGAGATATCTTATCATTAGTCAATTGGGAAACAAACATATTAAATTTGGGTAGTTCTTCCTTTGATGACTAGCTTCTTTTTCAGGAATGAGTAGTATCTCTACTCTGAGGCTAAGGCAGTATCTTATTCTCATTTTGCTATTTAGCCTTTGTTCATTCCTATTGTCTTTTTCTTGAGTTTTTTGTTGTCCTTGTTGTTGTAGGAGTTTTCAGATTCTAACCATTAAGCCATTAATACTTTTCATTATAACTGAAAAGCATTTATTGCTCCTCTTTGTCTCTGGCTTTTTGAAATTACATCAAGATACCCCTAAGCAATGATGAAACTTTTCTAGCTGCTTAGTATAGAATATCTTTCTTCTAAAAAAGAGACAAAATAAAATAAAGCCAAATGACAAACTCGGAATACTTTTTCTCTAGAGTAAGGGGGATCATTTATCTTTTCCTACTGATTTCATAGGGAAGTACAAAAACATGCCTTGAAGCATCCAAGTAAATTTCATTAATCTTGGATAATACATTTGCATTCAATGTGGCATTATCTTGTAACAAAACTCTTTAACCAAAGAAAATATTAGGTGCAGTAGCAACAGCTTAGATTATTAAGAAAATAGATTTTCAAGGGTGGGGGAATGCTTTATCTTATTCCATTTAACTTTTCTTACCTCCTGAAAGAAGGGAAGATGGTCAAGAAATAAGAGTTGTGAAGATGTTGTGTTTAAAGTGGTGCTATAGTTTGTATGTTGAATGTTTCTTACGTGTCTGTGTGTTAAAGACTTAGTTCCCAGGGTGGCACTATTAGGAGGTGTGGTGGAATCTTATGGGAAGTGCTTGGGTTGTTGGGCACATGCCTTTGAAGGAGATAGTAGGGCCTTGGCCCCTACTTTTCTTGCTTTACTTCCTGCATTGAAGAGCAAGCAGGCTCGCTCTTCAATGAGATTCCACCATGATATGCTGACTAATCAGAAGCCCAAAACATGTCCCCTCCTCATCTTGGACGGGAACTTTCCAAACTGTGAATCAAAATAACCTTTTTCTTTTGTAAGTTAGTCTCAGGTATTTCATTATACTGATAGAGAACTGACTAATAATGGTAGTTTTATATTTCCCCAAAGTGTTGTTTTTGTGAACATCCTGTCCTGAACTTGGTCTCAGACTAAGGGTTCTTTGGAGTATTTGCTATAACATAGAAGTGCCCATGTGAGAAATGTGAAAATGATCAAGGCTGAGTATGAATAGTCTGAACAAGGGTCACTGTAAAGAGAAAATAAGAGAAGACAAGGTGATAACACCAAGGAATTCTACCTCATGTCCATTAAGTGGCATGTAATTTTCAGTGGACAAGTTTTGAATTATATTCAAAACTTAGCAGATAATATTTCTCAATAAGAATGTAGCCTATGCATTAAGTTTATATATTTTGTTGCTTAGAAGAACAGAACCATAGTTTTATTTTCTTTTTTTCCCCCCAGTACTTCAAAATATGACAAAACCAATTTTCCCCCTGTCAGTCTTTATTTTATGATAGATTTCAACCAGAAAATGAGGAAATGGTTGTCTGGAAGTTAGCCTAGGGATAAAGGAAGAAACTAATTTAATAACTGAAGCAGCAGACAATCTGAGGTCATTTAGTGTAGTGTCTGCCCTCCTTACCTTTGGAATTCCCACATGGGGCAGAGATGTAAAAAACTGACATCTTGAATTGACTGGCAGGAGGGAGAAATTCAGTGAGTCTAGTCTGAAATCTGGAGATCTCAATGGCTTTGAGACATCCAGAACATGAATATGATGGTCGTAAGACTCTATGTTATTAAGAAAATGTTAAATGCTACTCTGTATATTTATTTGAGCAGGGAAGAATATTTCACTTCTCTGAGATTACAACAAAAATGAATACATTGTTTTCTCTTGAGATTTCAGGGAATAAGCTTTCATAATTGTAGAAATTTACTTACTAAGGCCCACCCTCCATTTTCCTGGGATACCACCTAACTAAGATGTTATGATGTAAACATTTGGTCCTTTCTTCTTTACCAGATAGCACATACTCATTTACTCTTCCTCATCTTTTATGCTCCTTGCATCAGTCCTTTAAAATATAAATATCACCATTTCAAGTTAACTTTTGAACATATTTGGTCCATAGTAGAAATTCCACTAGTTAAACTAAAGTTAACTTAAAATTAAATTTATTTGGTTTCTTGTGAAAAGCACATTAGTATGAGCTTCTTTCTTGTTTCTTCCTTATCATATACTTAGTCTGCATTCCTCTCTCCACATATTTCTTAAGCCTCAACCAAATATAATATGTTTGGAATGTCTTTCCTAGTCTCCCCTCTCTCTAGCCTCTCTGCTCTGTTTCTCATCTCCTATATTGAAACTAACACCTAGATGATTTGTTTCTTGGTCATTGTCATAGCTCACCTCCAATGTTAGCTTTTCAAATGATATCACACTTCTCTCTCAACACATATGCTACTAATTCAACCACTTGACATGTTTTCTCCTCACATTTATACAAAACACATTTAAACTTTCACTTTTCATTTTCATCTGCATTTCATCCCCCTTTAGGAAAAAAAATCACACAAGAGAGAAGCATCTGCCAGAACACCAGTTCTTGTTTCAATTTCATTGTGCTTAATTTTTTCTTTTTCTCTGTTGAGTCATTTAGTAAGGAGAGAAACTATATCATGGCATTCTAACACTTGGCTTTTACTATTTCAAATGAGTAATTTGTTTCTTCTTTAGAATTTTAAATCCACTTAGAATATTTGAAGATATATATATATAGATAGATAGATAGATATATATATATATATATATATATATATCAATCTATTAAATGTATGGGTGTACATGGTCACATACTTATAACAAGGTTAGAAGATTGGCAGCTTAACTGTCAATTCCTATCAGATATGAAACTTATCTCTTCCTTAGCACAAAACCACCAAAGAGACAGTTTTATCTGGAAGTTGCTTTCAAGTGAGTGATTGATTGTTCCTTTGCTTCTAGTTTAACTAGTAGAATTTCTACTATGGACCAGATATGTTCAAAAGCCACAATTTTTCCTTTCAGGACTCCCAGATTCTAGGCCAGGCCATAGATTTGTATCTGGAGTACTCAGTGGTTTCTCTTCTGCTTAATCATACGTAATAATTCCTTGATCTCTATTTCACTTTCACAATTCAGTCAAATATATTTAAGTAAATGCAAATGATGCTGCAGGCAATGTGAGGATAAGAAGACAGGCTGTTTCAGTAGCTAAGCCCCAGACCTATAATCTGCATTGCTTTGTGACCCTCAGCCACATTTTGCCTTATTTCTGGTAAGATGGCATTAGTAGGCTGATGGTGGATATTGGTAAATAGGAAAAACATATTATGTACTTTAATGATAGAATCCCACTTTTCTCTAAACTTCAGTGAAACTTTCTTTGTTCTTAAAGGAAATCTCAAAACTATTCTGTGTCACTATCAATCTGTTTTTTCTGTACTTTGCTTCTGTTTATTTGCTTTTCAAAGTGCCTCAGTTTCTCTTTATATGACTTTGCAATTATTTAGAGTCCTGGGCAATTGGTTGGAAACATTAGCCCTTCCCTGCTCTTTTATTTGCTAAATATAAACTAGATAATCTGTGTTATAAGTATCATACCCCTATATCAGGTTAAAGGAAAGTTACCTTTTGGAAATGTATGCATCTGGTGAACAAAAGTTTTCAGTGAGAGAAAAATATTAACATTTCACACTGATGGAGTGAATAGAGCTAGGGAATACCACCTTGTCTAGTAGGCTTTGAAAGCCCTCCAACAATGAGTGCATGCCAGACTTTTCAGTATATCCTTGTACTTTAGCTCACAGTGCCTGTCAAATATGGTAATGTGTCTGTAATTTTCGGTTGACAGAAAGCATCAGTTAATCAGCAACCTCAAAAAGTAAACAAAACTGAGCCACAGAGAGCAATCCATAGACAGAGTGGTTCATATAAGTAGTGTTATGAAAAGCATACCAAGATAGTAAGAAAGTGAAATATTATTCTCACTATTCTGGGTGGGAAACTGCCTTCCAGTCACTTCCTAACCTCCATGATATTAGATAGTTGTCCAACTCCCTTGACGAGTAGTTAATTACATGGTGAGATTACATACTGTAATGCTTTTCACTTTGTCTTCAAAATTCTTTCCATGTTTCTCCCTTTGTTTCAAAAAGTTAAAAACAACAAATAAGAAACAAAATACAAAACAAAACCAAGAACACACATTATGAAACTACAGAATAATATTACGAGCATCAATGTGCTTACCTGAAATTTAAAAACATGGTCATCTTTACATTTTACTTTGAACTTAAAATAAAGGGAAAAGTTGATAGTCTTTATTTAGTTAGTCTTCTTACTTTCCTCACTGAGGGTGCATTTTGTGAACTTATTGTGAGCTTATTGGTTTTTAAAAACTACTTATTAATGTATCCCTAAAACAACATGTGATTTTGTTGATATGTATAAAAATTTGCATAAATAATAGCCCTGTGTATTTCACGTCACTGGATTATTTCCTCACTTTTCACACTTATATACTTTTGTTGCCCTTTAATTGTTTTCCTCATATGTTCTTTCTCATTGCTTCCCCGTGACTGTGGCTCACTTTATACCCTGTTTTCCTTCCTCATGTTTGTCCTTTTTCTTACTTCTAAGGCACACATGTGACCATTTAAATTGTATGGAGAGAGCAGCATGGGAATCCCTCGCTATTCAATTGCTGTAGACTTTCCCAGAGTGATGTGACCTTTGCGACCACCAAAAGAGCAGTATATCCACTCAACAGAGGAGGATAAGTAGATGAGCATGAAGTCTCCAATCTCTTGACTAATTCAGGTGTCTAATAATTCTCTTGAGAAAAATGACTCATTTGTTCGGTGAAAGATAAGCCTTGTTAGGTTGACCATTGAATGTTATATGTTTGCCTTTCTTTGCTGGTGTTGGAAGAAGCTGAAGTTTCTTGCTATAATTTTTACAAGATTTTAAGGGACTTGATATTTAAAGAGATCTCAAGACCCATTTTCCTCCAATAGTTTAGCACCTAGGTCTTAGAATTTCCCTAGGGAATGGTAAAATTATTCATTTTATGATATATACCTCCTGTTGTAATTTTCCAGTCCACTTACTGAACTCCCACTCATACCAAAGGGCCATATGCATCGACTAATTACCTTATGGTTATCTGCTTCTTTTGCCATGTGGCTTCTTTGCCACGTGCTCCTACCCTCAGTCAAATATGAACACTTACTTGTATTTCCTTGACTGAGCCACAATTTAGTGTTGTCTGCCCACAAGGATATAACTTCTTTGAGGGGAAGTCATATAGTTATGTCCATTTAGTGTATTTGTATGAAGCAGTCCATGTCAAGGAACTCTATATTCCAGGCATACTTATATTTTATAGTTTCTTGAATATACTATGGGCCTTTGAACATATGTTTACCTTTGCCTGAAACATCTTTAATAAATCCTTTCCCACTTCATCTCCTATCCCTGTCTACGACTAAATATTCAACTTGATGACTCATCCTCATGTACTATGTCTCAGCTTAGAAATAACTTTCTGTTAAAAAAAAACTTCCTTAATATTCTAAGTAATGTCTTCATCACTTATCACATTGTCTTCACTATTGATTTACTTGTTTCTTTCCCCAATTAGATTGAAGCTCTGTACCTATGTTTAGGTTGTGCCTCAAATACTTGGTACAGAATCTGTTCAGAGTGAAAACCCTTCAAATGAACCAGAGTGCTTAGATTGAGAGAACTCTTATTTGTTCCACCAAACAGCTTTGTAAAATCATTTACCTTCTTTCCACCTCACCCTTATTCCTTTCCTAGACAGTCTTCTTCAGCTAATTCTAGAGAAAGGAAAGTCATTCTGCATTCATCATATTTATGAGTTAATGCAGTGTATATCTGCATTCTTTAACAATAGGAGGAAAACATCTTTATACATTATTAGCTACTTATATTTTTCTATGAAACATTGATTCAATAAGTATGAACTTACTTTGCTAAAATCTTCATCTTGAGGAATATGAAGCATCTTAAGTAGAATTCATATTCCAGTTTAAGAAAACTCAAATAATATTGCTTATAACACATTCACCAACATCACCTATATATAGTGTACAGCATTTTTATCTTAGGACTTCACATGGCTTTACTGACTAATTAACCAATAGAAACAACCTCCAATGTACAGAGTCATCTAAAGCCCTTTTAAAAATCATTGTGAACTAAGAAACTCATTGAGTCTTTTCTACCAATGAGGAAATACACATTTAAAAAGTTTTATCAGTACAAGGCATTTCTTTATCCAGGTACCTTTCTGGTCCTTTGGTAATTAGTCATTCTTATATAGATTATTCATGGTGATAATTATTTTAAAACTGTTGAAACTTTGCCCCTTACATATATAGCCAAGTTATACAACCTCTAGGAAAAGTGAGTTATTTTGTTTCCTATCTCTTCCTCTGTGGTCCTTTAAATGTGAGAAGAAAAAAATCTGGTAAGTAATGTCAAATAAAGAAAGAAAAATGGCCCTGAAATATACCAAATGGTAGTACACTGACTCATCAAATTTACATTTATTTTATAGCTTGTATTAATATAAATTCAAGCTGCTAAAAATCACTCCAACAGGCAACTGTGTAAAGTCAGTTTTTTTTTCACACATTTTCTTATAATAAGAGAAGACTTGGAGTAATTTCTTTAAATAGTTGTAGAAGAGAAAATGAATATGAGGTGCCAATTTCCAAATTAGGAAACTTCACCTGGTTGCCATGAGTATTCTGTGAAGAGTCACTCCTGAGAGCTGAGACTCCTCTTGCTTCAGAAAGTCACTCCTTCCAGTACTTAGGCTTTGGCTACTGCTAAACTAGACTCCTTACTACATGGAATAGGTGCCATGCTTACTATGTGGAATAGGTGGCACAAGAGTAGGTGTTGAATTTAGACACTTTTTGTTCAGATATTCACTCTGTTGCTTTGTTGCTGTGTTAATTTATTTATCACTTATACTTACCTCTGAGGTTTCATGTGAAGATCAGATTATATAATGAAAGCAAGGTGCTCAATACCGTGCCCAGTATAGTAGCTACTCAATAAATGTTAGTGCATGTCTCTGTCTATAGTATCTTTACACATACTCTTTCCCTCTTGGTATATTCTCTTCTGTCTTCTTACCTTCAAAGAACTACACATAAAGTTTTACCCTAAGAATTCCCTTATAATTCTAGTTCACAGTGATTGGCAGCCTATTTTAAGATCCTTTTATTTTTAGTTGAGATCTTTAATTTGTTATTGCATTTTTCTAGTTATTTCTTTAAGCAAGTATATTCTGAATACTCAAAAAAATGTCTGTTGACTTGTGATATTTTATTTGTTCATAATTACCACACTACCTAACATTGTATGTAGGTAACTGAGGGGCTCTGCAAACTATGTAATTGATTATAATTATCTAGGACCACGCCAGATTTATAAGATGTCTAAAAGGCTAATCTCTAATAAGGCAAATATAGTGGTTTACCCATTTTGGGGTTTTAAGTTCCTAATTAATTAAAAAGCCTTTCATTCTGTGAGTTGACCTACTTTTTAAAATAAACTATCAGCTGGTTGAATTTTTTTCAGTTATTTCCTAGAAAAAAATTGAAACAAAATCTAATTTCTCATTTTATTATTGTATTTGAATTTCACCAACTTTGCATAGCTATCCACTTATTTTTTTACTTTAATTAATTTTTTTATTTATATATGACAGCGGAATGCATTACAATTCTTATTACACATGTAGAGCACAAATTTTTCATATCTCTGGTTTTGTACAAAGTATATTCATACCAATTCATGTCTTCATATATGTACTTTGGATAATAATGTCCATCACATTCCATCATCTTTTCTAAACCTATGTCCCCTCCTTTCCTTTCCCACCCCTCTGCGCTATCTAGAGTTTGTCTATTCCTCCCATGCTCCTGCTACCCCACTATGAATCAGCCTCCTCATATCAGAGGAAACATTTAGCATTTGGTTTTCTGGGATTGGCTAACTTCACTTAGCATTATCTTCTCTAACTCCATCTATTTACCTGCAAATGCCATGATTTTATTCTTTTTTATTGAGTCATATTCCTTTGTGTATATATGCCACCTTTTTTTAATCCATTCATCTATTGAAGGGCATCTAGGTTGGTTCCACAGTTTAGCTACTGTGAATTGTACTGCTATACATACTGATGTGGCTATATTTCTGTAGTATGCTGTTTTTAAATCCTTTGGGGATAGAACAAGGAGAGGAGTAGCTGGGTCAAAAGGTGGTTCCATTCCCAATTTTCAAAGAAATCTCCATACTGGTTTCCATATTGGCTGCACCAATTTGCAGTCCCACCAGTAGTCTATAAGTGTACCTTTTCCCCCACATCCTTGCCAATATTTATTGTTTTTTGTGTTCTTAATAGCTGCCATTCTGACTGGAGTGAGATAAAATCTTAGAGTGGTTTTGATTTGCATTTCTCTAATTGCTAGAGATGATGAACATTTTTTCATATATTTGTTTATTGATTGTATATCATCTTCTGAGAACTGTCTCTTCAGGTCCTTGGCCCATTTATTGATTGGGTTATTTGTTTTCCGGTGTTTAGCTTTTTGAGTTCTTTATATACCATCCAGATTAGTGCTCTATCTGATGTGCAAGTGGTAAAAATTTGTTCCCAAGATGTAGGCTCTTTATTCACCTCACAGGTTGTTTCTTTTGCTGAGAAGAAACTTTTTTTGTTTGTTTGTTTGAGCAGAACATTTATTGATTGTTTGAGCAGAACATTTATTGATTCTTGATTTTAATTCTTGCACCAAAGGAGTCTTATTAAGAAATGTGGGGCCTAATCCCACATGATGGAGATTAGAGCCTACTTTTTCTTCTATTAAATGCAGGGTCTCTGGTTTAATTCCTAGGTCCTTGATCCATTTTGAGTTATGTTTTGTGCTTGGTGAGAGATAGGGGTTTAATTTCATTTTGTTGCATATGGATTTCCAGTTTTCCCAGCACCATTTGTTGAAGAGGCTATCTTCATCACTATACTAGACCTTAAACTATACTACAGAGCAATAATAACAAAAACAGCATGGTATTGGCACCAAAACAGACTAGTAGACCAATGGTACAGAATAGAGGACACAGAGACTAACCCACAAAATTATAATTATCTTATATTAACTACTTATTATATAGTCTGTGATTTTATCCTTAAGGATTTAGATTCTGAATTTGTTTTGGTGACATGAGAAATAAGATTCAGAAAAGTTAACCACTAACATTCCTTCCAAATGTGTTAAAATATACTGAGCAAAGATCACAGAAACAGTTCTTTGATAGTGCCTAACCAACATATATTGAAGATATGAGATCCAGACCTATTTATAAGTGCATGAAAAAGTTCACACCAAAAATAGTTGCAGATTTTTAGGTGAACTGAAACACCCCAGTGCCTATAAATTATTTATTTCAATTAGCTAGTGTTGCTCTTAATAAATTATTAAACTTCATCAAATATATAAATCCCTACTATGCTCAAGTCTAGAGCCACTTACATGGAGTTGCCCTTTCTAGACTCAACTCAAATGTAAAATAATATTAAAATTCAAGAAACTAATCTTGTATCTTTTCTTTTAAGGCTAAGGTGACCATATCTTTTAAGTTTGTTAAGGAGAGAATTGATTTGTTCAATGTTTTGAGGTAATTATTAATTGTACCTACTTTCATTATCAAAACACTCTACTGTTATATATACCTAAAAAGAAAAAATAATTAAAATGAAAAAGTAACTTTGGGCAATTTTTAAAAATCCCTGTCAGAGTTCTAATTGCAGACCAATTTAGTTTCTGTGTTTATATATCCTGGAGCCCATCTATCTGCCCATATTGATATTTAGAGGCTGGCATAAAGTAGGTTCTCAAACCATGTTAGTTAAAATTCTTCCTGTTGTATTAGGATATGTCCACCCAAAAGATATGATGAAGTCCTGATCTCTGGCACCTGTAAATGGATTTAAGTGGAAATAAGGTCTTTGCAGATGTCATCAAGATAATGTTATACTGGATTAAGCTGGGCCCTAAGTCTAGTGAATGATGACCTTAATGGAAAGAAGGATTTGAAGACACAGAAAAGGCATGGAGAGGAAGCTTATGTGAAGACTCACATGGAGATTGGAATTATGCTGGGAATGTGGAGGATTGTTAGTTACCACCAGAAGCTGGAAGAGGCAAAGAAAGATTTTTTCCTTAGAGTTATCTGAGCAATCATGGCTCTGCTAACTTCCCTGATTTCAGATTTTCAGTCTCTAAAAAAACCTAAGATAGAATACATTTCTGTCATTTTAAGCCATTTAGATTATGGTAATTTGTTAGCTGCCCTAGGAAACTAACACATTTCCTTAATTCACTTGCTCTGGAAAATTACTGAGGGGTTATTTGGGGCTCACAAAGTGAAATTTATATATTTCATGTAACCAACATCTTAATTCAGAGCATCCCAAATGTATAATTTAAATGAGATGAAAATCCATCTTCAGTTTTGACTATCTTAGAAAGTCTCCCAGATTGTATTTTGAATTTGGCATGACTCTATTTTAAGTCAGATCATACCAAATATGCTTTTCAAATTTGATGCAAATCTTTGTAGTTGGTCTTATATAGTGTGGCAAGTACAGGTAAGATGAAAAATTGTGAGAAATGCTTAAAAATATTTATATATAGAGAGGAGCATGAATAAAGACTTATTTGTAATTTATTAAGAGAGAGGGTGTCTATTTAGTTATTAGCTTTTTTAAAAAATTATGTCAATTCTATATAGACATAGCTGTAGATATAAACTATTTTATCCCTATGTGCCTTTATTTCTCCTTGTATCTATATCTATTTGTTCATGGTAGTCTTCAAAGTTTCTAAGTTCTTCTGTCAGTTTGACTTTATTGGACAATTGATAGGTTGATCAATTGGTACAAATACATACTATGGGTAAAGATCAACTTTCAGAACACTTAATAATTTGACCCTGTTTATTTATACTGTATAAAGATATTTTACTGATTCTGAAGTGGTCTTGTATCATGGCTGACCATCTTCTGTGAGAATTAAATCTACATGCTTTACTAAATTGTTAGGGTTTAGGGAAAACATTCAAGCGCTAATGGCACTAATGGCAGAGAGATCAAGAAAGGGTGGATACTGATGAAACCATGCTGGGGAATGAGGAAGGAGCCATCTGGACCTCCAGCTGAGCCCAATTGGATTCAGACAAGAGCTGCCAGCAGGAATGGTCTGGATGAGAGCCATCCTTGCCTAAAGAAATGGGCTGGCTGGATCTGGAGGAGAGAAAAAAGGATGGTCTTCTCAGGAGAAGGAACTTGGAAGACAAGTTCTCTCAGACTCACAGTAGGGACAGACATGCTATAATTATTAACACTGAAGACCAGCAAGATGATGAATACTGTTGAAAACATAGAAACATTCTTGATTCCTATCCAGGGTATCATTTATTTTGTAAAGAGGTCAACTCTTTGGTGTTTTTGCTCTTAAATTTTTGCTCTATAGAAGAGTCATCTTACTTGAACTAAAGAGACCAACCATTTTCTTTCATTAACCTCATACCAGCTATTGAGTTTCAGTTGAAAATTCTTTCTTCTAGGGCTGCCACTCTCATCTCTTTCCTTACTTTGACATCAATTCTAGAAGAAAGGAAATGTTTCCTGAATCATCCACATCTTTTCTAGTAGAATCTACCAAATGCTGTGCTGTAGTCAAATTACACTTTCACTTTTGTATATTATCTAATTAGTAGGTTTGGATGAGTACCTTATTCTAGAGTAGACAAAGAGAAACATTGAAAAAACTTTATATATTGTAGTTCATTAATTGGAATTAAAAATGAATTGTTGGTGACGTATTGTCTAAAATATGTGTTTTTCTCTTTTCTTAAAATTTTTAGTGGCACAGTTTTATTTCTTTCTGCTTCATTGAGGTATAATTGACAATTTTGTACACAGTTATCCCTTGGTATCTGTAAGAGATTGACTCTAGAACACTTTCCAGGCAGCAAAACCCGTGGATGCTTGAGTCCCTTATATAAAATGGCATGGTATTTGCGTACACCTTATACACATTGTCATAAAATTTTAAATAATCTCTTGATTACTTATAATGCCTAATGCAATACAAGTACTATGTATATAGACAGTTGTTAGATTGTATTGTTTAGAAGATGACAAAAATGTTTGTATAGATTCAGTTTAGGCCTATTTTCCCCCAATATTTTTAATGGGCAATTGGTTCCCATGAATGCAGAACCCAGGAATACAGATGACTGGTGATATATTCAAGGTTTACAATGTAATGATTTCATATGTCTCTAAAAAAACCTAAGATAGAAAACATTTCTGTCATTTCTTTCATTATCTCATATAATATGAGATAATTACCACAATCAAATTAACACACCCATTACCAGAATTAGTTACCATTTATGTGTGTGTGTGTGTGTGTGTGTGTGTGTGTGTGTGGTGGGGGCGGTGATAACATTTAAGATGTAATCTCTTAACAAATTTCAAGTGAAAATACAGTATATAGTTAATAGTAATAGACAATAGTTAATGCCACCATGTTATTTCTTAGCTCCCTGGAATTTAGTCATCTTATAACTGAAAGTTTGTACCTTTTTACCAACGTCCCATATCCTCCATACTCTAGTGCCTGGCAACTATTGCTCTACTCTCTGTCTATGAATTCAACTCTTTTTAGATTCCACATATATAAATGAGACCATATGGTATTTGTCTTCTATGTTTGACTTATTTCACTTTGATTAATTTCTTCTGGATTCATCCATGTTGTCTTAAATGGCATGATTTCCTTCTTTTTTTAAAATGGGCAAATGATATTCCATTGTGTGTATGTGTGTATGTAGACACATTTTCTTTATTCATTCATTCATCCACTAACACTTAGGTTTTTTTCACAACTTGGATGTTGTGACTAATGTTCTTATGAACATGGGTGTGCAGTATCTCTTTTTGATAATGATTTCTTTCCTTAGGAAATGATACCCAGAACTAGGCTTTCTGGGTTATATACTAGTTATTTTTTAATTTAATTAAGGAAATTCATATGGCTATATCAATTTACCTTTCCATCAATGATATGCAAGAGTTCTTTTTTCTTCATATTCTTATCATCACTTGTTATCTTTGTCTTTTTGATGTTAGCCATTCTAACCCATGAGAGGTGATATCTCACCTTGGTTTTTGATTGCCTGTATGATAGTTTTCAGTTTATTTTTAGATCAAAAGTGATTTGGATCGATAACCGAATATACTGATTTATTTCTTGCAGAATGAACATGCTATTACATTCTCCTCTGCATTAGTATCATGAAACCCATAGTAGCTATTTTATCTATGAGCACCATGATAGAATGTCCAACAAAAAAGTCCTGCCAACAAATTTTTGCCCGATGTGATTCTGCAATTTGTATTTGGGGTAAAAATGGGATTTCATAACCCACTTGAAACAAATTTTTGCTCTTTACCCTAAATAATTTATTTATATTTTTAATTGAATTAAATGTTTGGACACTCTCTAGACAATAATTAAGCAGTGGTTGAATATTATCAGAAATGTGCATCAAACATATTTGAAGAGTTTAATTAGTTGTTTTTAAACTGTATGTATCTGGGCCATCTCTGGATCTTTTTATTTCTCTGTTCTTGGGTAGACACCAGTAAAACCATTTCAAGTGAACCCAATATGTATGTCTGAATCAAATCCATTATTTGTAAGAATGTTCTGCTCTGTATCATACACTTAGCAACCTAAGAGTTCTAATACTACTCCAGTTTTTGTCTTATTTCTTTATCCTGCACAATACTAAGATCATACTGTGCATGATAGCAAGTTGCTCATTTGTCTCTGCACATGTGGATCTTTAAGGTTAAATCATCAAATTATATATTCATGGCAGTCCACTTTTCCATAATCATGGACATCGGATAGTTTTATTAATTTTTGAATCTTAATATTTTCTCCAGTTTAATCTACTGACAATAAGAAAGACAAACTAGTCTACATTTTATCATTTTGTTTCCTTTTTTTAACTCTCTTCTGGATGTTATACTTCAATAGCAGAAGGCATAAAGGAGAAGTTATCTGTAGCAGATGAAGCCAAGGTCCTCATCACTGAGATACTCACTGAATAATCATCTCCTGGTTTATGTTAAGTAGACCTGAGAAATTCTGAGACAAGTTCATCAAAGTAAAAAGTGAGGTACTTAGCACAGTCTGTCACAGTTATAATGATAAGCCCAAATAAAACAGCACAAATGATTAACAAAATAATAGTGGGTTAAATAGTATTATAACAGACTATATTTCATTTGAGACTGTTTCTACTAGAACATACATAGACATAAGTTAGAAATAAAGGCTATTAAGTTTCATTCAACTCATTAAATTATTATGGAAAACACATTCATTACTTTTTGAAGCTGCCTATTGACAGGCCCTTGCCTGAAAAACGAATTATATACTCAAATCACAGTGGAAAACAATCAAATCACTATTTTCAGATTATAAATTCACTGAGCTCATAAACTCATGACACTGTTTCATGTAATATTTAAGTAAAATATGTATACTTTGGTGGTTTTTTTGGTGAAATATGTTATCTGATTTTGGAAATTATATTGCTGAAAGTAAAAATTTATATGCCATATTATTCACAGAAGCCAAATTAGGATATCTTTGAATAATAAAATATAAGGTAGGAAATAAATAGAAGAATTCAAAGATGTATACAGAATGATTTTCTTATTACATGAATACATATTACTTGTTTTGGCATTTATTAATTCAAAGGAACATTTATAGAACAGGAGCTTTGTCTCATATTCAGGTAGACAATGGGAAAGCAAAGTTGAGTAAATCATATTCCTTGTTCTTAAGGACAAGTAGAAAGTAAGCCAAAGACTATGAGTTAAAGTAAGTAAATCAGTTTTTGAATAAGTGGCTATGAGAGCATAGGGAAAAGACCTTTAAGTGGAACTTGGTAGTTAAGGAAATGACTGTAGAACTGAGTTTCATATTTTGCCTTAGTATCAGTAGATCAGAGGGAAAAAAGAAGTGAAAGAAAGTTATTTTGGAAGAATGCTAAATGAAAATTCAGGTTCCTGCTACAAGTCCCTTGTAAGTTTCTTTCAAGACCATGTATTTGATTGAAGTGCTAATATTGTTGAGTACTCACAATGTCTTTGGATTCTTGATCCTCTTGAGATGTGTGATCATACCAAATCCATTCTGAAAGTTATTTAGTTTTTTTATTTCTGAGGAATGTGTTTTTGACAACTTCAACAAGTTATATTTTTATGACCTGTCTTAAGAGAGAGTTGTCAATTTCATAAGATTAAAAAATTCTACTTTATTCATTTTGAGTTTTAATAAGAGTACCATATGCTGCAAGACAAATCTGGGGAATGGATTATTCTCTTGTGTAACAAGGACACAATTGAAATGATCTGATACCCCAGTTCTGGTTTACAAAGTAAACTTCAGTTCAAGTTGAGATATCCTTTTACACAGGGCTTCTATTTACAAGAGTAAGACAAAGACTTTTTACAGGTCAGTGTAATTTCAGAGTAGAATTTGATACATTTTCAACAAACATTGTTAAGAACCTTTAGATTTCTGTCTTACATTTACTGGGTCAATTGAAACCTGTGAAATGTCTAGAGTTCTTTAACTTGGCAGGGAAATATGGAAAACACTTTGCTTCCTATTTTCTAAGATAATGAATATTCATATCCTGGAAGTAGCAAAGTTATATTAAGGGAAAAAACATTTATACTTAGTTTTTTGAATAAAATATTAAATAATTGAAAAATATGCTTAGTTTATCATATTTAGAATAATTTTGTCA
The DNA here is from genome assembly GCF_048772815.1 of Callospermophilus lateralis. Lineage (NCBI taxonomy): Eukaryota > Metazoa > Chordata > Mammalia > Rodentia > Sciuridae > Callospermophilus > Callospermophilus lateralis. The sequence continues at coordinate 66,457,948 of NC_135314.1, forward strand.
TATAGTATTGATATGGTTGTCAGTTATCACATAATTATGTACATCTCAGATATTACACATTTGCTGTAATCATAGACTCATAATAAATTAGTCATGAGATAAAATATTGAGAAGCCTAGGAATCAGGTTGAACATTATAAAGGTTCCATATAATTTGTATTTCTGGTAGCAACCAAAGAGATTAATTTTTCTGAAATTTTTTAATAGATTTTGTTTAACAAATGACTTTAATGCCTCCTACCTCATTTTTTAAAGGTTCTGTGATATGTTAACACATGCCAGTGATTAGTTTCAAGTGCTTTGAAAACCACATATGAACATGATGACTTTAGGATAATCTGTGGATATGATTCTGTAGGCTCTATTTTTCTATTTTTATTTTCCTCTTCTTTTTAATTTTCTTTAAGTAATATGTTAAAGTTTAAAATATTTCATTTGTTCCTCAACTGACTTAAAAAACAATTTTAGCTTTCCTTGAGTAGAACATAAAGTACCTCCAATATAGTAGAGTTTTCTTAACACAAGATTGATCTAACAGAGTGGAGACATAATAAGCAACTATGAAAGTGACCTATAATTTACATTTTTCCAAGATTTTATTTTTTGTGTGTTCTTTTTTCACTTGAAAATGTGTTTCATCTCGTCTTCTATATTCACCCATGTATTTAGTATTCCAATTTCATTAGATTTCTTGAAGTTCATCAAATTTGTAATATACTTTCCCTTTTCTGTGTCTTTACTCATCTTAAAATCTTCTACATACTGATTGGTCAGCTCAAGGGTAACTGTTATGGTTTGGACATGAAACGTCCCCCCAAGGCTGTGTGTTAATGGCTTGACTGTCAGCCTGTGACCCTATTAGAAGGTGGTGCAACTTTTAAAAAATGGGGCCTAATTGGAGGGAGTATATCACAGAGGGTGTGCTTTTGGAGGGTATATATTATCCCTAGCACCCTCCATTCTCTCTGTCTCTTTCTGTCTCTGAATTCCAGCTGCTGTGCGATGAGAAGCTCTAGTCTACCATGCCCTCTACACCATGATGCTCTGCATCATCAGAGGAATAAAAAGCAATGGAACCAGCTGACTGGATTGAAACCTGTGATACCATGAGACAACATAAATGTTTCTACCTTTGAGTTGCTTTTCTTAGGTATTCTGGCACAGCAATAGAAAACTGACTGATGTATAGTCACCTTTTCGAGATGGTAGAGGGACATGGCATAAAACACAGGGAAGCCTGGGTACAAGTTTTGTCTCTTACAGGTTATCTTGGGCAAGTTATTTAATCTCTTTGAGTTTTATTGTCCTCATTTATAAATTGAGATAAAAGAAGATAATTGAGAAAAAAGCATTTTTTTTAACTTTTTTTCTCTTCAGCTTCCTACTTTTGTGAAGCTTTTTCTGATTATGCTAACCCTTACTTCACAATCAGGATTCTTCCTTCTTTTGTAGCTATCATGCTTGTTTTAAGTATTCTGTTTATTATAATTGGTTGTTTACCTGTCCATTTTCTTTAGTAAGTAGAAAGCCCTTTGAGGGGTAGGGCAATATTTTGCCTAATGCACGGTAAATATTCAATCAAAATATTTAATAAGGGACTGGGGGTGTGGCTCAAGCGGTAGCGCGCTTGCCTGGCATGCACGCGGCGATGGGTTCGATCCTCAGCACCACATACAAATAAAGATATTGTGTCCACCGAAAACTAAAAAATAAATTTAAAAAATTAATAAAATGGAAATTATACAGTTCTTCTTTCCATGCCCTGACTTTTCTATAACTAGAATCATCATTAGGCATTTTGTAGGATGTGATGCTAGAAAATGTATATAACACTAAAATTATAACAGCATAATCTCAGCTGTGTTCATCCATCTGGTGGTTTGTTTTGGTTTGAATTTAAGATCAGAGATGTGAATTTTTCCTTAGTGAACTTGTTCTTATATTGCTGCATTGCAGGGTGCCTTGGTTTCTTGTTTAGATTTCTATCCATATCTATCATAGATCTAAATTGGGTACATTGTTAGGGTAATGATGAGATTTTTTTAAAAAGACTGCTTTTTTTCCCTATGTCTCACTTCCTGGGAAATGTTTAACAGTACAACAGTAAAGGTTTCATCCTCCCTGTAACTATGTAATCCCCTGCCAGAAGTACAGGGCAGGAGAAAGTAGTAGGTGATGAGAGAGAGAGAGAGAGAGAGAGAGAGAGAGAGAGAGAGAGAGAGTGTGTGTTAGAGTTAAAGGTGGGGGATTTGCAGGGAGGGAACTTGCAAGTGAGATGGGTGATGGTGACAGACCATTTGGCATGTTTCTTTCACATCTGCTGGAGAGAACCAGCCAAGCCACCTGTTGTACTTTAATTCTCCATTCCTCAGGGACCTGCTGCTTGTAGCAAAAAGTTTAAGATAGCAGAGATTCACGAGAACAAAGAAATTTTAGTTCACCTGTTCTTTACTCTGGGGATCCTCATCAGACCATTCTCTTCAATGCAATGCAGGACATTGTTGAAACAGTGTACTCTTTGTCTAGCCTACTTTCAAACATTCTAAGGGACAAAGGATTCACTTTATTCTAAAGGAGATGAATCCCAAAATTTCATTGTTTGCAAGGTCAAGAAGTGTGGCCCTGATTGTCACCTGACAAGGGTCACTCTCAGAACTTCCTAGTAATCTCCATCTCATTTCTTCTGCACATTGGGTCTTGAATGAGGGAGGTTGTGACTTATCTTGGCCCACAAAATACCCAGCAGGATGTTTAACACAATGAAAAAAGGTTTAGTCTATTTCTGTTAAATCTTAGAGAAGACCTTTCATCCCTTTCCAGGAGCTACTAACTTTGGGATCATATTCCTTCTTTCTTTCTCTCTCTCTCCCCACTCCCACCTCCCACTCTCTGTAAAGGTTTATAGAAAAAATGTTCAAGCTATTTCCCCAAATTTCTAACTTAGTCTTCTTTTGTCAAGCAGAAAATTCAGAGGTAAGCTGTTTCAACTCTTGAATTTTATAACAGAAGAAACTGAAACCCACAATGAGGAAATTTCCAGGAAGAATGAGGAAAAATTCAAGTCTCCTAAAGCCTAGCCTAGGAAAGAATCAATAATAAGTCCCAATTCTCAACATGAAGAGAGTAGGATATTGTCTTTCTCTTCCTCTGTCTAAACCAAGGGTCCAAGAACTCTCCAAATGTGTTAACTAACCTCTGTGAGCACTTGCATGAAATCTCAAAGACAGTGTGGCTGCAGCTAGAGAAGTTTTCAGGAGTTTTGTATGTATAGGACCTCACTCTGTTTGGCTGGGTATCAGGCTGCTGCCTGGGGATGTCCCTTTGCTAGATTTTGGAGATTCTTTGGCTCATTTTAGAGAGTAGAATCTTGGTGATCCTCACCTAGCTATAGTAAACGTTAATCACTCATCAATTCTGACCTTTACTGGAATAAGATTTTGTATTTATCTTTTGCAATAAGTTCTTCTAGTTTCTTCTGTAGTTCAAGCAACTAGCCTATATAATTTATGGTTATTTATCATACTTTGGAACATCCTAGCTTGGGTTCAAATTTCCTGTCTATCACTGGATCAGCTCTTAACCTTAGGGCCAATTACTTTGGCTCTTTAAAATTCAGGTTTCTTGTCTATAAAATGAACCATATTAGTACCTGCCTTAAATAATCGACTTGAGGATCAAATAAACTAGTAAGTAAAAACTGTAGCGTGTCCAGTAAACATTAGTTATATTAGGTAAAAGGAAGGTCATTTTGATAGTTCTACCATATCTCACTGACTGCCAGAATCCAGCACTCTGAACACCTTTACTTACTCTTTCTGAGAAGACAAGGGTGACTGCCCTGTGTTCATGAACACAAACAGATCACGTGCTGTATTGGTGCATTTGTAGTGGACTGCTGCATTCTTTGAGTGCAGGTGTTGCTGCTGTTTTCATCCAGTAGATCTCTCCAGCACTGCTGCTTCTTCTGTAGGGGACATTTACCGTCATTGAAACTGGAGGTATTCTATAGTGAACTGGAGTAGGTAAAGTACCCCTCTTCTATTTTATGGATATCCTTTTGTGCAAATTCTTTCAAAGTAGAAGTAACTTGCACTCCAATGTTACTTAGTTGTTTTTTTTTTCCCCACATCCCTCTGTTTCCTTAGGGCCCAGAAGAATCCCCAGAAGGCTAAAATGTCAGAAACCAAACCAGTTTTGTCAGCTGAGGCTTTGCGCTTGGTTCCATCTCTTCATAGGAATAATTATTTCCCAAGAAGATCTAGAAAAATGGACTATTAGCCAGAATTGTAGTCCACAGCATCTCCCCAAGTCTGTGTCTTGATTGTGGGACACTTGCTAGTGTTCATTTAACCTGACATGGGCAAAATTAATATCAATAATACTTAATTGTGTGAAGTTAAAGATTTTAACCCATTTAGGGAAAGGAAAGTAGCCACCCTCTGATCTACAAATAAAATTTCTTCCTAATATTGAAATCTACTACACAGCAAAGATATGAGATTTAGCTTTTTTATTTTAAAAGCAGAATTCTGTATCTGTCTTAAAATGGCTAATTTAGAAATCCATTTAACCTAAGACCTCTCAGTATTCAAATGGTTGGCATTAATTCTCATTTTTTGCTTCAATTTTCAGCATCCCTTAGCTGCTACTTACTAATGGGCTAGGTGTAGGAGATTCCAGGGAAAACAAGGAAGTGATTTGTCAGCTTAAAGGATGTCACTGGATGTCATCAAAGAGTCTTTTTTTTTGTACAAGCTATAAAATCTATCTTGAGTCAAAAATTCAGATGGTGACACTTAGTATCTATCAACAGACACTGAATGCTTATGCCAGTTATAGGCTGTATATGATGAAGAACAGAACTGATTTAGCCTGTAGACAGGTAACTTACCTTAGAGCTCTGTGGGATAAAAGAAATTTTTGTTAAGTAAGAACAAAAGTAGAAACTAAATTTCGCCTGACTGGTTGCATTCTGCTGCTATCACACTATTTATTTTAGAGCCGTGGAAGCAAATCCTCAAAAAGGATGGATTTACCAAAATAAGTTCATTGAAACTTTGTGAAGCAGAAATATGAATATTTATATGTAGTATATTTATATATAATATAAATTTTATACTCATAATGTGAATATCAGTATGTATGTAACAAGAAGTAGCATAAGGTATTGACAACATATGTAGTTCCTACTCTCAAACTTCTACATTCTTGTTGAAATATATGAAACATAATTTTGTGCCAAATAAGTGATTTTAATGTCTGATATTTAGGATGGCCTATCTCTTTTTTATGTTTCTAAGTAAACTTTTTAAAATTAGAGCATTACAATTATACATACTATTTATGTTCTTTTTTGAGAAAATTATACATACAAAGGATTTGATTTCAAATTCCCTGACCCTTTTCCTCCCTTCCTCCCTCCTACTTTTCTCCCCCTCCCCTAGTCTACTGATCTTCCTTTTTTTTTTGCTTTATTTATTTTTATTGGTGTTTTTTACATGTACATAAAAGTGAAATTCCCCTTTGGTATATTTATATATGTATATAATGTGAATCTGTTAGATTCATTCATATTTCTTTCTATTTCTCTTCCTTCATTCCTTCCTCTCATTTTTATATTTTTTACTCCACTGATCTTACCTATATCTTTATGATATATGATTCCCTCCCCCCACTGCTTTCTTTCCCTTATTTTGCCCTAGCTTCTACATATGAGAGAAAACATTTAACCCTGGATTTTCTGATTCTGCCTTATTTCACTTAGCATGATTTTCTCCATTTCCATCCACTTACTGGCAGATGACATTATTTCATTCTTCTTTATGATAGAGTGAAAAAAACTCCATTGTGTATATATGCCACATTTTCTTTATCCTTTAATCTGTTTATGGGCATCTGGACTGGTTCCATAACTTGGATATTGTGAATTGTGTTGGTATAAACACTGATGTGACTGTATGGCTATAGTATGTTGATTTTAGTTCTTTTAGATAAATACTGAGGATTGGGATAACTCAGTCATATGGTGATTATATTCCTACTTTTTTGTAGAATCTCTACACTGTTTTCCAAAAAGGTACTAATTTTCACCCTCACAAAAAATGTATGTATGTACCTTTTTCCCCCACATCCTCACCAGTATTTATTATTACTTGTATTCTTGATAATTGGTTCTGATATATTTTATCAGTATTCTCATTTAAGTATAAGAATTTTGTAATTTCTCCCTTGATTTCTAATATCACCATTCATTATTCTAAAGAATATTGATTAATCTTCACGTGTTTATATAGTTTCTTTAGGGTTTTGTCATGCTGATTTTTAATTTAATTCCATTATAATCTGATAAGGAAGGAATTATATCAGTAGTTTTTGTATTTGCTGAGAGTTGCCTCATGGCCTAAAATATAGTCTATTTTGGAAAAGATTTCGTGAGCCACTGAAGAAAAGTGTATTCAGCTGTTGGTGGATGGAATTGTCTATAGATATCTGTTAGTTCCATTTGATTTTAAATATTTTTCAGGTCCAAAGAGTCTATGGAGTTTATGACTGGCTGACCTATCTAATGGTGGGAGAGGTATGTTGAAACCACCCAGTATTATTTTTCTGGGGTCTATCTGGAGCTTCAAGTTGAGTAGTGTCTCTTTTATATAATATGATGTACCCTATTTTGGGGCATAAATACTTATTAGTGTTGTTGTTGGAATATTCTTGTTGGATTGTTCCCTTTACTAATATTAAGTGAACTTCCTTGTCTCTTCTGATTAATTTTGATGTGAAATCTGCTTTGTTAGATATGAGAGTAGGTACTCCTGTTTGTTTTCAGCTTCCATTCACATGGTATATCAATTTCCATCCTTTCACTTTCAGCCTGTGGCTGTTTTTACAAGGTGCATCTCTTGCAAACAACATATAATTGGGTCTTGCTTTTTAATCCATTCTGCCAGCCTATGTCTTTTAATTGGAGAGTTGAGACCATTTACATTCATTGTTACAGCTAGATGTTCATTAATTCCTGCCATTTTGACTTATTTATTTGTTTAATTTGGTCTTGTTTCTTATTTGCTTAGCTACTTTTTAAATGAGATTTGTTCTTTTATGAGCTCTGAGGTTTTTTATTTCTTCTATGTGCATATTTCTTCTAGTTGCAATATTTCTTTATGGAAGTTCTGCAGTGCCAGTTTAATTGTTATGAATGCTATTAGTTTCTGCTCATCTTGGAAGGTTTTTATTTCATATTCAATTTTGAATGATAACTTTGCTAGATATAACACGTTGGTTGACAGTTGTTTTCTTTTAGGACTTGGAACACATCGTTCCAAGCCCTTCTGGCTTGTAGAGTTTGTGCATTGACGTGCCACTAAGTGTAACCTAACTTTTTTTCTCTTGAGGCTTTTAAAATTCTTTGTTCTGTATGTTAGGCATTTAAATTATTAATGTATTGTGGAGAAGTTCTTTTTTGATCTTGTCTATTTGGGGTTTTGAATGACTCCTGTATCTGAATATCCATTTCATTCTGAACATTTGAAAATTTTTCTGTTACTATTTCCCTGAAATGTTTATCCATATAGAATGGATAAACTCTGTTGCATATCTTAGAGCCCTCTTTAATTCCATTGGTTCTTAAATTTGGTCTCTTCATGTTGTTTCAGAGTTCTTGTGTAGTCTAATTGTGGTTACTTTATTTTCCTTTAATATTATCTGATGTTCAAGGCTGGACATTTCATCTTCCAGCTGTGTTTTTAGCACAGTCTACTCTATTAGACAAACATCAACTGAACATTTTATTTGATTTATTGTGTCTTTTATTTCCAAGATTTCTGTTTTTTTTAATGTTTCTACCTCCTTATTGAATTTCTCATTCATATTCTGTATTGATTTCCTTCGTTAATTCAGTTATTTTTTGTGTTCTCTTAGAATTGAGGAAGCATTTTAATAATAATTCTTTTGAATTCTTTATCTGATATTTCATCCACTTCAAAATATTGGGGGTCATTTGCTGACAAATTATGAACTTTAGAAGGTGCTGTGTTACCTTGCTTTTTCATATTTCTTGTATTCATGTGTTGGACTTTATGCATCTATTGGAAAGGATTTCTCTTCTACTCTTACGGATGAACCTTTGTATGGTACAGTCTTCACTTGCCAAAGTGTCCTAGAGTGAGCCATGTTTGATAGATAAGATGCATTTTCCACTTAAGATATTTTCAACTTCTGATGGGTTTTTGGGATGTAGTGCATACGCTGAGGAGCATCTATATTCTTGAATAGTCAAAGAGTCTTGTTAAAATTGATGTACACCAAACAGTGTTTTGGAGAAGTCAGTTAGGGATTGAATGGGATAGATCAGAAAAGGTTAGACTCAACTATAGGCAGGCTGATACAGAGGCTTGGAATATTGTGTGGAAGTGATCATTGGTAGACTTCATAGTGGAAGAAATTTAATCCAAAATGAAAAACCTCCTTAAGAATGTGGAATAAGTATGGGCTGGGGTTGTGGCTCAGAGTAGAGTGCTTGCCTAGTGTGCTCGCCTAGCATACGTGAGGCTCTGGGTTCCATCCTCAGCACATAAAAATAAAAATAAAATAAAGATATTATATCCAACTATAACTAAAAAATAAATATTGAAAAAGGAATGTGGAGTAATTAAATAAGTAAATAAATGAATAGTCACAGCCCTTGGTGACTTACTTACTATAAAAATGAAGTAAATGGGTTTTAAGCTTGAATAGGACCAATAATAGAAGTGGGAAAATCAGGATGTGAAAGTAGTATTTTTGCTAATATTTTCAAAATGTGCTTTTCTAAAAGCAAATCTTTGCAAGTTGGCAAATTAAATTTTAATTCTATTCAGATTTCTAGGCCCTTTACTAATTGAGAGCAATTAAGGCATGCAAGGATGGGCTATACACCATAAAACATATAGAAAGATCAAATGTTAATGTATTGACATCACTGAATGATGTACCTTCATAATTTGTTAGAAATTGTCCTCTGAACATGTAATTTTACATGGAACTCCATCAAATTTTTCTTTAATAAATTAATATTATCCTTGTGGGGCTGGTTTTAAAAAATTTAAGTCACTAACCCCTTAATGAACAGAGCTTCAACTAATTATTTTTTCCTTTATTAAGAGATTTTCATAATAGTATTTGAAATTTGAGATTTCTGATATAATTTTTTCTTTTTTTATTTGTTTTGATTAGTTTTACATGATAGTAGAATGTACTTGGACACATCATACATAAATAGAGTATAATTTCTGATTCTTTTGGTTGTACATGATAGAGAATCACACCGGTTGTGTAGGCATATATAAACATATAATTTCTTCTATATTAATAAACTGCATTGTGTTAGAAGGGACAGAGATTGAGTTTGAATCCTTGATTCTCCCTTAATAAATATGTGACTTTTTGTTAAAGCAAATCTTTTTAAAGAATAAGACACGGTGAAGATATGTTAATATATGTAAAATGCTTGCCATAGCATCAGACAAATGGTATGCTTTGAATAAAGTTTAGGTGAATCTGTACTGTCTGCACAAATTTACCAGCAGTTATTAGCCCTGGAACTAAATAAAATTAGATTTCTTTAAATATTCAGTTTAACATGATCTGGAACATCCATCTTGGTCTTATAAGAATACCTCTATCCACAAAGAGCCCAGTAACCCAGATGCTGTCTCAGATCCTATAGTTAGTTGGGTCTATAATCAGATCCTATCAAGAAGAAATTGGTTGGTTGGTTGTCTACAACCTCTGCCCTCACTGAGTAGTCCTGGCTGTTGAAAAGGATGCTGAATTCCCATTTTGTCTAGTTGAAATTCTGTGCAAGTGGGGAGAAGAGCAGCTTTTCCAGTCATAGTCCTTGTTGTCCTGTGCTATTAGACTATGGACCCTTAATGCCAATCAGCCCAGTATCACTTATATAACTTTTCTGTTCTGTGGCAAACCCACTTTGTTAGGGTAGCTGATTTGAGAAAGTTTTCACTACAATAAATCAGTACCTATAGCAACCCAGGTTAGTCTAGGGCCTTGCTCTCTATTTCAGAATCTATTCTTCATGGTAAGTTTTCTCTGTGCAACTGATGGAGTCCTTAGCTGCTAACTTCAGCTATATCAGCCTCAGTCAGATAGAGGTGTTTGAGTAACCTGCAATTTCAGAGGGAACAAGGGTGATTTTTTCTATCACTTTTCAAATATAACCTTAGAAATTTGCCCATAGCCATCATAGAATCCATGGAACTCTGTATTCCCTGGAATACAGGGAAGAACAGCTTCAGTCATGAAGGGGTGGGATTAGGGGTGAGGATGGATAAAAAGAAAGCCTGTTTTCTGTTACCCAGAAAAAAGGATTCCTGCTTGTCTTATATGTACTTAATTAAAATGGTTCTTCCTATAATAGCTAATTGATGTTTTCACTAGTGAAAGCTGAAGGGATTTGCAGGTTTTAAAATGCATAGTCTCTCATTAGAAAACTTCAGGTTCTGCCTCAACAGTTATTCTCCTACACTATTATTCTTAGTCTTACTATTGCTATCGTTTTATATTTCAGGAGCTAAAAAAGTACCTCAGAAGACAATTTGTGATAGTGATGAAAATCTGATTATTTTAAAATCGTGTAGTTCCATCAATGACCATTCTGGATTTGGTCTGTCATGTATGAGAAGATAACCTCATCTTCTTCTAGTATGATTTTTCTCATATGGCATATTGAATTAGAGATTCATCTTAGATGACCACCATTGTTACTTTTTCAATTAAAATTTTTCTCAGTAGCTGTTTTCTTTCAAAATGTTTTTGGTAATTCTCATTTCTCATAGTTCCCATGAAAACTAGATTACTTTTTTCTTCCTCTGGCTTTAATAAAGAGAGGAAAAGCCTAGATGTTACAGTGTGATCACTGTGTTAGTTTGACATTCTCATCAAAGAAAACATCTCTCCAAGCAATGCTGTCCTTAAAGCCAGAGACAGACTTGTCAGTAACTCAGAGCCAGAAAAACTTGATTTCCAGAACTGAGATCAAACTGTCAGGACAATACCACTTCCATGGGAATCAAGACAAGCCCACCTGTCTGATTCTTTTCGCAGACATAGCTAAGAACTACAAAGGTGAGACAACCTAGTGAAAGACATCAAACAATTGCGTCACTATTCCCTTGAGGGATTTTGTACTAAAGATTAAGGAAACCCTCTTAAATTAGCTCTAATTAAATGCTATGAATCTACTCTCCCTCTCATTGTTCAGAAAAAAGGTTGTCTCATATTTTTGTAATGTTACTAAGAGAATGAGAAAATAGAGATTCTTTAAAAGATTAAAGGCATGAAAGGGGAAAGAGGAAATTTGGGGGTGGGGGATTAGATAAGGCCAAGACTGTTCTGGACCTTCTTTGAATAAATAGACTGTGCCCTAGATGATCATTCAGTATATGTTGACATAGTAGTTTATGTGATTGCTCTGGTGTTATGCCAACCATATTGATTGTGGGGTGGTACACATAGATTCTTAAAATGACTAACTGCTTTTCACAGCATACTGGCTGATTTCATATACAGACAAGATCAGGTTATTTTGTATAGACTATTCCTTAGGCAGCATGTGGGAGATGAGGACTCGCTAGGCACTCTGCTTTAAGTTATCCTGACAAAATAGACAGTTATTTTAAGATTTACTATAAAGTGTTACTGCACAAAGGAAATTTTTATGGAAGGAATTCATGACACAAGTGTTTTCCTTTAATTGGAAACTGGATACACTCTACTAAACATTTTATTGGAATATTTATTTCACATTTTAGGAAGGATCCCAAGAGAAATGCTTTGTGATTAACTGTGATTGTCCATATATGAAAAATGAGTATGGGGACAGAAATAAATATGCAATTATTATGGCAGGCTTCTGATTCTTTATTTTCTTTATGACATTTCCAGAAGTACCTTCTCCCAAAGATGATAGTATCAAGCAGGGCATCTGACACCAAACCTAGTCACATTGGCACCCTGTTATCTTTTAATTTTTGATGCACTTTAGTTGTAAATAGAAAGCATTATAATCCTGTACATAATTTCACTTGAACAGAGATAAAAACAAGACACAAAACCTGTTCTACTTTATATATTCTTAGACAATACTCCTGACTTATTTGTAGACTAGTGACTTTTTAATTTAGTTTTATTTACATTTTGGTGAATAGAGCTTTTAACTATAGCAGTAGTACCTCAAATGAACAGCGTTAGCATTACCTGGAAACTTGTTAGAAACACATGTTTTTGGGTCATTCCAAAATCCTTGAATTAGAAACTGAGGTGTGAATCTAACAATCTCTTTTTAACAAGCTCTCATAGTGATTTGAAGCCCATTATAATTTGAGGGCCACTGTATCACACTATCCAGCTCCCCTCTTTTCATTGCTTTGCATCCCAAAGTATACCAGAGTCCGGCTATGACTTAACATAATGGGTAGTTTACTGCCTTTAATTAAACTCATTGGCTTTGTGGTTTCATTAATAGCATAATGCTCTAAACAACTAAATATAAAGGGAATATGTGAGTTTCCCTCCTTTTTCCCTTTTTCTTTTTTGTTGAGTAACCATGGTATTCTAGGGCAGACAAGTCTAATTTCAAGTTCTGATGAGTCCCAGTAATTGTGATGCTAGAAAAACAAGTTATTTAACCCCTCTCTTATGTTCTTCTCTTATAAGCATTTATGCATTATGGAATTGTTTTGAATATTAAATGAGATCAGGACCAACACTAATACATAATGCCTTTGTATTACTTAGAAAAATATGATCCCCTTTTGAATAGGTCCAATTAGTAAATAGTATTTAAGCATTCATTTATTGGGGCCAATATTACCCTTGTTTCTTTTCAAGATTTGGCAAGGAGAATCTGAGCTGGATTTCAGTCCTGAATTTGGCCTGCTTATCTGGACAATTTTTTTAAAAATTTTTTATTAAGGCAGATGTCAAACATACAACAGTTGAGAGAACATATATCATGAACTATTATTTAACCATCACCTAGCTTCAACAATCTTAAAGACAAGTTTTGTTTCAATACTCCAATGTACTTAATATCAAGACTTATTTTGAAGTAAATCCCAGACATTCTATCATTTCAACTCTAAATATTTAAATGTGGACAATAACTCTTGTTTCCATAATACCATTATCACAACTAATAACAAATTTTCAGTCAATGTTCAAATTACCTTGATTATCTCATAAGTACAATTCATTTTATTTTGTGGTTAAATCAGGATCCAAATAAGATTAATGCAATTGTTTAAAAGTCTCTTTCAATCTATAGATTCATCCTCCATCTCTTTCTTTGATCTTTGCAATATATTTACTGTAGAGGCGGGTCATTTGTCAACTGGACACCGTTGTACAGGCCCAAATACATGCAGAATTATTGCCTGAGATGATGAGCATAAAGTTACTTTTCATAAAGTGTAACATTTTACAGATAAATATCTTTTAGATGTGTATGTTACAGTTTATGCAGAGGAACATACATGGTAATCATTTAGTTTTTAGGAAAGATGCTTAGTAGAGGTTTAAAAATAATCATCCCTCACTGCTCTCAAGGGCCAAATTAAGAGGTTAATTGAAAGCATTTAATTTTATCCTTAATGCATCACAGATATAGTTTATCTCTGAACCATTAAAAATAAGGAAATCTTGAATGAAAACTGAATATTTGCTACCCAAGTACCACTCAAGACTATATACTCTCTGATGAAAGAATTTAAATACAGGACTAATATTCCACAATAACAAGACTTAACATGGGGAATCAGGAGAGTAAGTTCCTTCACAAGATTTTTTTTTTAGAAGCTGAATACTGATTTCAAATTCATTCTTAAGCACAAGGTCATTAGGGAGAAAAGTCTGGGTCTCTGTAAAAGAAGTGAAGAAAGTGACAAGAAGGGCAAAAGTGAAGCTTTTGACTCCTTCACAAGATTACCTTCCTGGAGTTTTGTGTTTAAAAACTTGAGTTCTGTCACCCTAGGAAAAAATATAACCCACAGTAATGTTCAGTTGTCCTAGATTTTTGTATTCACTTTCAGCATAGCTCATTATTACTTTATCAGTTCCCAGGTGTAATGAGCTGGGGTCTGCTTAACACTCATTACATATTAAATCTGCACAATGAAAATGATGGAAAAAAGCTTTGGTTTTAAAACCAATAGAGCTTTGTAAGACTTCACTAAATCTTTGTCTATCTATATAGTACTAGGTTACAGTATTGCTACCACAATTAAATGCTATATGATAAAATGTAATAAGATATTACATGGCCAAAGTAAAATTCTAACCTAAATAGCATTGTTAAAACATAACATATGTGATAAAATTGGAAATCACTTTTAGAACACAAGTTACGTTATAAGATGTCAGAATCATACATAATGCAAGAGTGGAACTGCTTAGAAACTTTACACAGGAGAATTTAGACTTGCTTCCATGGACATGAGGAACTGCTCTTTGAAGCATGGGCTCTGATGAGATTCCCTCTATCTCTAATGACATTCCAAAGGAGTGCGTTCTTTCCATCTGATACATATTTATGTATGGGGTGCTGAATGAAGGAGTGTTCATACTACATGGCAGATTGCACCTCCACCATATTTTTCATTAATCACATTTTCTTTGGCATCTTCACCATTGCTTCATTATTGATCTGTTTTTCTGAACCCTTTAGGTGAATAAACCTACAATCACAAAATTACCCATTGATCAATGTCAGCAAACACATTCCTGCAAACACAACCTTTAACTCCTTTTCTCCCTGATCCTCATTCCATTCTCTTTCTTGTGCAAAGGCCTGAGAAAACAGATGATCCTTGTATTATTCCCTGAAGGGCAACAAATCCAGTCTTTGCTAGGTTTACAAGACTAAACACAAAACCCATCTCAATGAGAATGCTTTTTGTTTGCTGTTCAGATTTTAAGTCAGAAGGTCTTTCTTGCTCACTCTAATAACACTCTTCTCTAGTCTATGTTAAAAACTGTACATCACTTATTATTCTTTGTTGCCACAGAGAAATCACCATTTTTAAAAATATGTGCCAATATCAAACATATTTATCCACACAGTAACCTCTCTAATTTGGACATAATTAGAGAAAGGGCTATTTAATTAGTGAAAAAGTCTTAAATTATAGATGGCTGAGTACTTTTGAGTACATAAAGTAATAGCAGGAAATGACTAACAAAGTGTTGCCAAGTACAAGACCTGCCAGGCCTGTTTTAATGAATAGTTAAAGATCACTGAAATTAGCACATTAATTGTATGAATGTAAATTGCTTCTGCTAAGTGCATTAAAATGTTGTTTTCTTTGTAATCATGTTGAAATTATTTATTTGGTTAGTAGTCTCCTTTTGTAATTATTCATGAAAGACAAGAACGTGAACTTCAATATAGCTCTTTGCCTAAATCCTAACACTATCAATTACAAGCCTCCATCCATATTTCACCATGAATACAAAGTACAGTTGGCCCTTCATATCCATGAGTTTGGCATCCATGGATTGATTCAACCAAACTTGGATTGAAAATACTTGTGTGCAAAAAATTGCATCTGTTTTGAACATTACCCTTTTTTATAATTATTCCTTAGGAAATACAATATTACAACTATTTACTTGGTGTTTACATTGTATTAGGTATTTTAAGTAATTTGGAGGTGATTTGTGTGGAGGTTAAATGCAAATGTTACACCATTTTTTATATAAGGAAATTGAGCCCCTGAAGCCAGTCCCCTAGGATATCAAAAATGACTTGTTTTTTAAAAATCCAACATGCACATCTGATAAAACCTTTTTGTTCAAGTTACCCATTTTCTTTTTGTCTTTCAGAAACTATTAAAGGTAAGTAAGATTTCAGGCCTCAGATCAAACTCCTTGAGTATGTGAATTCCTGCTGCATCAATTAATATCTATGTGACTTCAGGCACACTACTCAGTAACTCTGAACTCAGTTTTCTCATCTGCCTTAAAGGACTGTAGTGAGGACTAAAATGAAATGATGTTTTGAAAAGTGTTTCTTAAACTTCCTTAGTGATAAAAATCATCTGGGGCTCTAGTGAAACCCAGCTTTCCCAGGCTCTTTCTCTGAGACCTCTGATTCAGCTGGATCCACCAACTACCCCAGGTGATTCTTATCATCTGGGAAACACACTTTGGAAACACCTGGCTCATAGTAGTTTCTCTTCTGTCACCTTCTGTGCAGTGTATGTTGCATTAGTGAGCCAAGAAAAATAAAGGCAAAATAGATTGATGACCTAAGAACCAAAAGTCATCACAGCATCCTTGGCAACGTTTCCTTAAGTAGTCCACTGTTGAGTGTTCACTATATTGTAAAAAGCAGTGTTCTCCATTGTTGAATAGTTCCTTTGGTTCAAAAGACAGAGATATTTTATTGTATAAGAACTTGATAGAACTTGGAAGTTCTAACTATTGTTCTAGCCTGATATTTTGAGCAATATGGAACAAGTCTGCTTGCCTATCCATTTGATAGCCTTTCACACATTAAAAGAACTCTTTATCTCCTAATCTTCTCTTTCCTGGCTAAATATACCAAATTCCTTCATCCATTATTGGTCATAGAACATGGTTTATATAGTTATCATATATCAGCCATTCTCCTCTGGAGCTGATTTGAGACAGTCACTTTTCCACTTAAAGTGTGTTTTGTGACTGTGTTAGATAAAATTCTATAGATCTCTGAATAGGATAGAATATATACAAATCATATTTCTATTAAAGATGCTGGAAATAGATTTTCCGGAAAGAATGGTGTTTCTAACCCCAGTTCTTTAGCTTACTTTGTGATCTGATATAAGTCAATTAACATTTCCAGAATCTTAACCATCTAATCTGTGAAACTGGGGTAGAAAAATGCTCTGCCTACTCATTCATTTTATAAGGCTGTTTAAAGGATGAAATATAAAAGAAAGTGATCAGAATGATTACAATTCTACAATAAAGCTATATTCAAGATAATAGTCATTTGAAAATTAAAATATATTTTTAATTAAAATAAGTACAGAAGTACAAAATAAGTACAAAAGTTTATTACCTGCAAACTTCATGTAAATAAAATATATTCAAAAAATTTTAAATTTCCTTTTGCAGAAAAAATCACCTATCAGCTCATATCAGACTACATTTAACAAAAATTCCTGAATTTTTCTTAATATATAGATTGCTGCCAAATCAGGTTACCTTGTAGTGTGTTTGTGTAATCAGATTTTTTAACTGAAATTCCAAGCTTCACTTTTGTTTTGTTTTAATGTCTTACGTACTCCCAGGATGAGAGTCTATATATTCAGGAGACTGGATCTACTCTAAAATCTTTAAAGACCTTTTTGTTAAGTCTGAAGAAAGAGTTGAACCTACCCTCATCTCTTCTAAGTTTGTTGTAGTTCTCTTCAAGGAGGAAAGTGCAGTTTGCACAAGTGTCCGAGTCCTCATGTTTTAGATTGAATTATTATAACTTCCTGTTTTTCTTTTCCTTTTCCTTTGGTGTATTCTCAAGGTGAAGTTTAGAGTAAATGAGAAACAAGTCTGCTATAATCTTTTATAAAAGAGTGGAACTGAGATTAATGAGAGAAGTAACTGCATTAAAAATATGGAGATTTAACCTTGCTGATGTCTTCAAATAATATTTAGTTATCCAAGATATATATTTTTTCTAATGGTGAGGGGGGAAAGAAGCAAGATCTAAAATTATATGTACATGACATAACAGGTATGCAAAATGGTTGTATAAGTGTATGCTTATGTGCATAGGAAAATAATGAACACCAAAGTAAATAAATCAAAATGTTAATAGTGCTTATCGCTGGTTAATGAGATTATAGATATTTTTTCTCTTTATACTTGAAATTAGATTTTCATAGAAATAAGATAAAAATAAAGAATCTTAAAGAAAGGCCCTTGCTGATAAGCAACAAGTTGATGTTTGTATTAGAAACAAAATTTCATGAATGTATTTTTTACTAGAACCAACTCCAGAGATGGAAAAAGGATTTTCTCTTATTCTCCTCCCCATTTTTTCTGACATGTGGGAGCTTTTTTAATGACAGATTTCAGTGAGGGAAGGACACCTGGGGCAACAATCAAGGGAGATTTAATTACACCATGACAAAATATTTAGAAGTGCCTTTCTGTTTGGGCCATCAAATATGCTGCAACAGGTGTAAATCCTTTTCCTTTTCTTAAGTAGTATTTAAGGTGATTTCTTACACACTAAGATACACATTGATTGTGAAAAAAATAACCTCTGGCCAACTTGCAAATTTCTTATTTCTACATTAATTTTTCTGATCTTTTGTCTAAATTTTAGGTCAAGGCAATGGTACTTGGTTACTAGACAGAAAGTTCCATGACACTATGAACCATGTTAATTTGTTTTTAATTCATTTATGTATCCTCAGCATGTAGCCCAAGGCCAATCATTTAGCAAAGTGGCAACAAAATGTGCAAGCCAATCTCAGACCAGCTGACTAGAATTTAGAACAGAAAGCTCCTCTTTTCTCCCTGGGGTACCAGTGCCTGGAATAATGGGGGAGAAATCTAAAAGACCTGGGCAAAACAGGACTGTGTAGACTCTGCTTTTCACATGGGCAAACTGGAGGAGATGGTGCAGCAGGGCTAGGGAATCTGGTTGGAATCTCCTTGTAATTGTTACACTTTTGGCAATAAGTAGCAAAGATCATTATTAAAATCTCTTTGTCACCTTTTCTTTTCCTCTTTCTTAGAAAGGGGTAAGGTAGATTACGGGGGCTATATAAATTTACTCTTAAATATTGGAGAATGAATTGGGACAAGGCAAGGCCCAATCTGACAAAGAAACATATTTCAGAGTCAGTAGGTTCCATATCGTCAAGAAATGAAGATGAGATCTTTGGTATATACTGTGAATTACCAGAACAGGTGACAAAGCAGGGAGGGTTTAGGTCTTATGAATAGATGCTCAGTGTGACTTTAGATAGATTCCTCTATTATTGGACTAAAATTCTGAAACTTTATGGGTGAGGTCAGGAGTGACTTTGGGGTTTGAGGTGAGGGAAAGGCAGATGAGGATAAAGTTGCTAAAGGTGTTGAGACATTTGGCCTGGGGAAAAAGTCTAAGAAAAAGGTGAATGTTGGGGGTGGGTGCATGCTAAGAGACCTTGGATGGCTGACTTGAGACAATAAAACAAAGTTGGATCCGTTTAAGGGAAACTACAAAATCAACTTGGTAACCATTGCCTACCTTCAATTTGCTGATGTGCATGTAACATTCCTCTCCATGTAGAAAAGCTGTGGAGATTTCTGTCTTACATTACTGTTAAAGTGAATGAAGATCTGAATGATTCATTACAAAAGAAAGCATTAGAGAGTCAAGTTCTTAAAAGCTGGAATTTGAAGAGAAAATATACTTTTGTTTCCTGGTTGTGACAGAAGCAACAAGAATTTCTAATTGAGATACAGGATAATGTGCTAATAACAGAATTTAGGAAATCTTCATTTTAACCTAAAGTGGTGACTCAAACTGTTGAAATTTCAAGTATTGTGAAAAATTTGACAAATATTTCTATAGGCTTTTGAAATTTTCATATCTAGACAGTCTGGACAGCTCCATGTTAAGGCTAGATGTGGTTTCCAAAGGTATCTTTATCTTCTGTGTAGAAATTTAGACTCATTCAAGGTTCTACTTCATGCACCAAGAATCCTTTTAAGCTAAAATCCCCAAATAGCCATTCTGTGCCAGTCAAGCCAATTCCTCTTTGAAATCCTAGTCTTCTGGTTTAGGTATTGCCCTCTCTGGGGCCTCCAGTAAATCTGTCAGCCTCCTCCTAGTTGATTCTACCCACTATCTCTAGATTAACTTTCCCCAACTACTGCTTTCATCATGTTTGTTGGTTGACTTTTCTGTGGAGTAAACATGATGGCTTCCCTTGGAGCATTGAACCCAATGATGTATTTCTTGACCTAGTAGCATCAGCATTACCTAGAGAGTTCTGAGAAATATCAAGTTGGAGGTCCTGCCCTATATCTACTAAATTACAAACTCTGGTGGGGGCCCAGAGACATGTTTTAATAAACCCTCATGCATGCTGGTTTTTAAGAACCATTGTCATTGCATGGAGCTCTTAAACCTGGCATTCAAAGCATTCTCTTTAAAAAAATCTTGAAACCTTTGCCTCTTAGCACTTTTTGACTCTTTTGAGTTAAGATTTTTTTTCCTTTCTGTATCATAATATCACTTTTAGAGAATAATAATAATTAAAAAATCACCCAAAACAAAAACTCTCTGGTCCATATGTTTTCTAGATTTACTAACTTATAAAATTATAAAGCTTGAAAGGACCTGGACAAGCATATTTTGCAATCTTTTAATTTCAGAAATTTTGAATAGTACCATATGCATAGTGGACATTCAATTACCATTTGTTGAATGAAATTAACATGCCCACAAGGGGCCACAGAGGTGCATTAAGACTGCTGAGACCTCAGTGCCATTGTCTTAATTTAGATTGTAAACCTAAGGGTTTTTGAATGTATGGGGAAATCCACAGATGCCTTTTCTAGCTTTTCCTCCATGGTTCTTTGCAGGGGCTATGATATTTGCTTACTGAATACAAGGCAGCATGATGGTTTGAATACAGATGGCAGAGAAGATGAATTGAGAATGAAATAAAAATGAAAACAAAAATAAAATCAATGTTTTTCTCATAACTACTTTGAGATAAAACATGAAATATGAGTCTGTCATACATAAAAATAATATCTTTCTTGAAGATCTAAAGCATAAATAAAAATTAATTGTAGCACACAGCTGTTAATTATCAGGCTTTGGAGCATTCCAGAGGAGTTGCTCATAAATATCTATTCAGTGAAAGATCACTTGCTCGTTAGGACATGCTGACATCTAGTATTGAAGACACTTGTCAGTTGGTAATGACTGTGGCATCTGTATATTCTAGGAGTCCAGGCTTCCAATGGTCATTGCACTTTTAAGGGATAGACTTGTGCAGTAGAAATAGCAAGTTTGGTTTATGAAACTACTTTCTTTCCATCAGTGTTCATACTGCAAGAGAAGATCCTTGACTTGCTAGGATCTGTGGTGATTCTTCTCCCAAATGAATTGGGTCATGGGTATGACAGACATTTGTGGGTGTGTGCCACTTTTTTGGCAGGCAGTAAATCATAATGGTGTGCTGAATATAAAATACAAAAAGTAGCTTTTATATTGCATTTTTATTATCAGGGTTCAGTGCTTTGGGGCCATGTTAGAAGTTGTTATTCCCAGAAGAATGGCAAAGACTTGAAAAACATATTTATTGTCCTTTAGAGAGAGGACAATGCCATGAAAAAGTCTTTGTATCTGAGATGAGAAAAAATTTGAGAAAGGCAATTCATTCCCATAGGTTATAAATAAATAAATATTAATTGTAGCACATAGGTTAAATTTAAATACTAATGAAAAACAGAAAAAAAAATAAGAAAGTGTTCCTTCCCCCAACTATCACCTCCCTAATCTTCTGTGGACAGGGCAGCAAAAATAACCAATCTTGTTACTGTAGATCAGGTTCATCAAAACAAACTCATGGATTTTTCTAATCATTTTTTATGGTTGTTGAAGAGCAAGAAAAAATCAAAGGAAGTGGCTTAAATAAGAATAATGTACCTATTTAGAAAGTTTCAGGGCAATAATATTGAAAATATAGATAGGTCTGGTTTTCCTGATTTTGTCTGTCAACATCATATATGTCTCTTGTTCCTTGGATCAGCTTCTTTCTTACATTGCAGTTCTTGGACCTGCATTCTTGTCTCATTATCTAGGACTGAGTTCCTGGTTTAGGAATTTGTCAGTTTTGCCCAGGTCCTCTAAGTACCCCTAAGATCTAACCTTACACTTGCCATTCCTTCTCTCTCTCAGCTGCCAGGGTCCAGCCCCTGTACCACAAACTGATTCAGTTTCTTCTATCATTTAATAGGTTTTCTGATGTTGCCTGTAATAATTTGGGGGTACTGTCTTGCTTCTGGATCCCTTGGCACCATGCTGGGCTAGCATTTTGAGTGAACTTCCACTATTTCATATTAGCTTCCTGATGCCAGTTCCCTGGCTGCATTATCACCTCATTTATTGTCATATTCTTCAGATGATTTGTTCTGCCTGCCAGACTGGACATTCTTCCAGCACCTGCAGTTGGGCTGTCCTCTCTGGTGAGCAGGTCTACTTTCATGTTTCAGCTTCGTCCACTAGGACCTCCCCAAGCAGTTATTATGTTTAATTAATTCAAAAAATGTAAAATATCTCCTTCAAAATGTTTGCTTCAAATACTGTAGTTTAATCATTTTTATTCCAGTTAGGTTGTATTACATTTAAAAAATTAATCCTACAGTTTTGTATTACTTTATGTGGGTTCTGAAAATGGTTACCTTTTCTTATTTTCAGTTATTTTAAGTAATAAAATGCAAATGAACCTCTGTTTTAATGGAAATTCTGAGAAAAATTCTTAGAGGAACTTTAAAGTGCTATCATCTAACTAAATTGTGCCTGTTTCTCTCCTAATGTCTAAAACAGAAACCTTGGGCCTAATGATTGTGCTTGTTTACTGTGTTCAATCTGAATCTAGATTGGAAGAGTTGAAGAGCAGGCAAAAATCAAAGAAAATATGTATGTTCATGAGTGTGTGTGTGTGTGTGTGTGTGTGTGTAGTGTTGGAAGAATGAGAGGTAAGTAAGGAAAGGAGAAACTTATTCTTTTCACTTGACAAATGTAGAAGGGATTTCTGTGCAAGTATGGAAAAAGGATCACTCACCTGCCCACCAGTAAGTGTCATGGCTGCCACCTCTATGAGAAAAAAACAGGTTAGCTAGAAAAAAGCATAACAAATTTATTTAATCATAGTTTTACATGTCATGGGAGCCTTTAGACTGAAGACCCAAACACCCAGAGAGAACTATCCATTTTTAACCTTAGGATTGAAGAAGTTTAGACAGCTGTGTGGCAATATGATTGGACAAAAGATTATGCTCTAATTTGATATGTGACTGAAGAAGGGTAATGCAGCAATGCCTCTCTGTTCTGACTTTTCTTGGTCTCTCCTTCCTGCATTCCTTCCCTTTGAAAATGGTGCCAGGACCCTTTCTGGAATAGTGATCTTATGACTTACAATCAAATTTCTTTATTTGACTATTATTTATTATCCCCTTGCAAGAATTTACCTCTGTATCCTGACAATGGACTTTTGTTTTTTTTTCCCCAAGAATTTGCTTTTATAAATGGTGCTAATTCATTTATATGAATATTCATATGAATATTTTATGTTCTTATTTCCTAGTGATATACCCAAGAACTGTGTGTTAAAAATGTACATTTAGCACAATAAATTAAAAGGAGGGCAGTTCATGAACTAATTATGAAAGTGTTCATGAACTAGTGATTTTAGTTAATTTTATGAACTAAAGTGAAAGAAAAATTTCTGTATACCTAAGGTTCCACCCCTGCCCATAAGTAATCACCTGATTATGCGACTCATCTGGGGCAACAGAGTGGCAGAGATAAGACTAAACCCTAGAACTATAATTATAGACAGTTCATATGCTTTATTCATTTCAACACATGAACATTATTCTCATTATTCTACTTGGGTGGCCTGAGAACTACAAACTTCACAGGTTCAGAGGAGAGATTATACACCACTGAGTTGCAAGTCTGTTTCTGCAGAGGAGATTTGGTTTTGAGAAATTACTCAAGAGTGTTTATATTGCTTCACTCATGGGCCTGTGTGCTGTAAAGCTTGAAATGAAAAGAATGGCTTTGTGGTTTAGTTTTATGAGGGAACCAAAGCCATAGAGTTATGATCCAGTGCATATAACATTGAAGGATCACAATTTAAAGTCCAATAATTCTTGCCATTTATCTTCACCAGAGATCTCAAAGATTTTTATGAAAGATTATAGACTAAGAATTTGGAAGCTATGAGCAATTTATGATTAAAAAAGGAAGTGTTAATGTTTTCTGGAATGCTCCACGGCAGTCATTAGAAAAAATGTGAAGAGAGAGCCAGGATCATGGACTCCTTAGCTAGGAACCCTGGAAGTATTACATGTAACCAAAAATTCAGTGATTCTGAGTGGCTTTGACTTGCTTTTCTAGGGACCCTGATGGTTGAAGAAAGGCATAGAGGAGGCAGTTGTGAATTAGTTCCCAAGAACCTATAAAAAGCAGTCATATTGCAGTCTAATAATACATTTTTTATAACCTCTTGTTTTTCTCATTAGCATTTCTACCTTATTAATGGGAATTTTAAGCACTGTAGTGTTGTGGGCCAGCAGAGATTTTTAAACAACATAAATATAAATAGTTATCCTAAATTGTATTTGGAAGAAACTACTTGAAGTATTTAGGTTAGTAAATAAAAACACCAAGTTAATATGGGCTATTTTAAGACCAAATATGAAATATAAAACTTTGGCGATCTGCATGCTTTCTAGTGGCTGGCCAATAGGATTTTTAGTTGAATCACTATAGAAAATTCAGCACAAAATATTATCAGATTTAACCACCCACAGAGTATAGTGTTGTTACTAGTTTATTAGGCTAAATCGAAGGTTACAGCATCTCTTTTTCTGCACTGATTTTCAGCCCAGAAGGATAAAGTTTTAAAATGATAAAATTTTAGAAAAAAAAGCACGGACATAATAAAGACATAATACAGAAATATTTTATTTAGAAAAGTAAAACTATTGCATGGTTATTCATGCATTTTTAGCTTTTAAATTGTTAGAGAATGTCTCTGACATTTCAAGAATGAAACCAGAAGAGGAACTGTTGGGGTCTGAGGTCCCATGGAAGAAAGACCTGTAGTCAAGTACAATATCAAGGTATCCTCCAGAAAGCCCAAAACATAGATGGTGGGTGGCATGGCTAGATACTACTACCTAGCAGACAACCTTTTCAGAGCCTACACAGGTTACATTTGGTGATAATAAGTGTTTAGGAATTCCTGTCTTTTTTACCTGTTCTGACTTAGTGTGTCTTATCTTGCAAATGAGATAATCTTATTTAGGGGTTTTCAGTGCAGTCTCCAGAAATAGGAACTTGTTATAAATGCACCAACTAGGAACTTATTAGAAATGCAAATTCACTTGGACCAAGACCCACTATAAGTCAGCAATAGTAGAGGTGGACCCAATAATATGTTTTTAAAGCCTGTGTTTATGATGCTTGCTAAAGTTAAAAAAGAGCTGACTTAAGTTAAGTTGATCAGTGTAAGCTTCTTTTTTTTTAAGAGAGAAAAAGAGAGAGAGAGAGAGAATTTTAATATTTATTTTTTAGTTATTGGCGGACACAACATCTTTGTTTGTATGTGGTGCTGAGGATCTAACCTGGGCCGCACGCATGTCAGACGAGCGCGCTACCTCTTGAGCCACATCCCCAGCCCAGTGTAAGCTTCTTGATAATCATATCAAAGAGCTCAAAGAGCTCCTTTCCCAGTGCCTGATTCATAGTGTGCTCTCAATGTGACCCCGAGAATGTAAAATATATTTCATTTCTTATGCAACAATCTGTGATGTTTACTATCATATTTTAGTCTCTATTTTTTTTTCACTGTATATTAGGAACTAGTAGTTGCCTTTGCAGATTATTCATTTTCTTTCCCTTTGAGACTAACACTTCAGCCTTTCACTTAATATGAAAGAAAGGTCATCTTCAAAGAAAATTGTTGTCTGATGCTTCAGTTATTTGATTCTCTAGAGAGTCACTGAGAAGCAAAGTTGATTCATGCCAGTCATTTCTTTCCTATTTTTAAAGAAGCATAATCATTTAACTGTCAATAATGATTAGTGGAATCTAGTCTGTGCTTCAGGACCAGCCAAAAGTTCAGTGGCCAAGAGTTTGTTTTTTAGGACTTCTAAATTGGCTCTAAATCTGCTTAGGCAGCAGTTTTATCCAAGGGCTTTAATATTCTCTGCTTAAAGAGATGTGAAAATAATGAAAAATCCATTGTAAAGAAAGTTAAAGTGCAACAGGGTTGAGGAGAGAAATTATAACATGTGAATTCATAGGTATTGTATACTCAGTTATTTGTGATGTGTGAAATCAAGGGTAATCATGTGTTTCACATTCAGTTAGATTCACCATGGTCCAATCCTCTTTTGTATCTTGTTAGGCTGAAGGAAGACCCAAGTGGATTGAATATATCATCCTTGCATGTAATATCTAAAATCTAGATCTTGGGGAAGAATTTCCTCAGGATAGGGACACTAAAAATAAGAGTCAAGATGTGGAGTTGGGCATGTCCCTATGGAAATGAGATAGGTGATTCTGAGTAAACCTTGAAATTCGGGGATCTCTGAGATTTGGGGGAAGCTCTGCATGGAGCAAGGAAGAGAGGTAGCGATGGTCAAGGGATGCTGAGAATCTAGGAAGACTTGGAAGTCTGCTGGGGGCAGAAAGGAGGTAGGTTCATAGGGAGTCAGAGGTCTAAATAACTGTAGGACCTCCTTAGGAAGTATTAGGGGAAGTAAATGGGAAAGTGCTTCTAGGATAGAATTCAGTTGAATGGTGTTAACCACTGCGATGGTCAAGGGATGCTGAGAATCTAGGAAGACTTGGAAGTCTGCTGGGGGCAGAAAGGAGGTAGGTTCATAGGGAGTCAGAGGTCTAAATAACTGTAGGTCCTCCTTAGGAAGTATTAGGGGAAGTAAATGGGAAAGTGCTTCTAGGATAGAATTCAGTTGAATGGTGTTAACCACTGCCTGGCCAGCTTTTTTCCTGAGTGAAGTTAGCTATTTCATCATATATTCTGGATTATTTGCTTGACTGATAGCTCTGAGTTCCTGGATAGAACTGCTCAGCTTTGTTCCCCAGGCTCTGGTGTATTCATTCGTTCAGAGAGGTATTCAAATATGGGGAGGATTAGCCTCTAGAACCCAGATTCTGGGAAGCAGCCTATCAAGACCTGCATTTTGAAGTGTCCACACTGAATGAATGCCTTCCAGTGTTAGCCACCGTAGAGATGCCAGGGATCAGGTAATGATCAAGAAAAGGTTTCTATCCTTAGGGAACTATGAGCCTAGTGAAGGTGATAGATATCTAAACAACTTATTATATAATTCAGTGACATGATCGTTGTAGGTATAGAATATTATATAAGACTCTAAATGCTTTTTCTGCCTGAGAAAGTTAATTAAGGCTACTCAAAATTGATATTATAGCTAGGCCAGATAGTGAAGAGTGCAAAGGGACATTGCAAATAAAAGGACAGTGTATAAAAAAAGTACTGTGCTTTCAGGAAATGACAAGCAGTGTGTTTTTGCAGCAACATAAAATGTCTGAGGGTAATTGGTGGAGTTAAAATTGGACAGATGGTATGGAATTAGATCACAAAGGACCTGAGTGTGATTTTGCTAGGTGGAATAGGGAACAGAGTTTTACACAATGGAGTGACATGGTCAGATTCAGTTTAGAACCATCATTCTGTCTCCATTAAGGCAGCGTGAATCTGAAAGAGAACAGAGATCAGATTTTAGGGTAGAACCTTGGTCAGGCCTGAATCAGGGTCATTGCCAAGATGGTAGAGAAGCAAGGTTTTAACTGTTAGAGGCTTGAATTTGTCATGATGACTTCTTTTTCTTACTACTGCTCCCATCTTCTTGGGTGCTTTTATAGTTGATGCTCTGATAATTTTTACCTCTATAGTTGCTTTAGGTGGAACAGATAGAACTTAAGCCTATATTTTGATCTATATGGACCTTTCTCAATCTCAAAGACTTTATCCTACTTTCCTAAGGTAAGCATGGAACTAAACCTAATTATAAAGAACTCACTGTTAGTATATTAATAAGTAAAGTCTGTACTCAGATACCATCTCTTATGATGAGTAATATTCTTTGAACTTAGCACATAATTTATGTGGCATCCATCAAATGCAGTAATTCATTCATGAAAGTTTTATTGACATTTGTTACTAGAAGCTGTTGTTAGCATCTCTGAAAGGTAGCCAAAAAGTGTTAGATATCCTTTTGCAGAATTGACCAATCCTTCTTTAGTCTCTTCAGCCATAAACCAAGAAGATTTTTGAAAGCATTTGATTCATTCATCCATTCATTTACTCATCATCTGTTAGTCCATTAGTCAAAAAATATTTGTTAAGCACCTACTATGTGAAGATAATAATGACATGAACACCACATTAGATGGAAACAAGAATAGCACAGAACATTCTGGGTGGGACTCATGGTTCTCAGAAATCCCAGCAAATAAAAATGTCCTCAGAACCTTGTGCAGTCTTTACTATTCAGAATATTTTTCATTCATTCTTGGATTAGAAGGGAGGGTTTTAGCTTCTTATATAACCTAAGTGTTTTATCTCTATCCTCATTTGCCTCTGGTAGTTACTTGAAATGTTGTTCATTGGACTCTGTACTATGACACTATATTCACCAGGTCCCAGTAATTTCAGGAGATAAACAACAAAAGTTTTACCATTATCTATCTGTAGTATTAGTCATGGTCAAAAAGGGACTAGATAGCCTGCTGTCCTAGTGTTATAGAAAAATATGGAGCCTCCCCTGCACCCCTTTTCTCTCCCAAGATCAATTGATGAATTTTTTGTTTTTAGAATTCAGCTAGCTAGTTGTTTTTATCAATGTCTAAGGGTCAACAGACTGTCTACATGTGCAGGTATATTTTAATCTCTTCTTCCTTTAGAGCCTTTCTTTTAATTTGAAAGTCCCTTTCTCCCCCTTCTGCTCTTTTGTGGAAAGAGCATTTGCTATAAGCCAGATTATTTGGGTCTAAAGCATTCCTGGCCTTTAGAAGCTTATAATCTGGTTAGATGATATAGTTACAAGGTTTAGAAGTTAAATTATAATACAAAATAATAAGAGGTAAAATACCAAACTTTTTGATAATGATTAAAGGATTTCAGAGGAGACAGCATATGTTCTAAAGTAATTAGGGAAGATCTGTAGGGATTTTTTGTTTTTTACAAATAGTCATCCTCATGGTCCTATAGGATACAAGATTCACTCTCTCTAAAATAGTAGTTTTCAAATTTAAGAATGCATAAAAAGTACCCAAGTACTGGGAAAAAGTGCAAATTTCTGATGCAACCTGAAAAATTCTAATTGTAGGTCTAGAAATCAGTATTTTTAATAAGCACCCCATAGGATTTTTACATACATTGAGAATTTCTTTACTTTTAGGACTACTACTCTGGAAATTTGGTAAGTCGTTAACTGCTATTTCTGCCCAGGGATTATGCTAGATCTGGCAGTTTTAGTGAACCATGGGTTATGTGTGGTTAGAAAGGACTCTGTGCTCATGGAATAATTATAGCAACTTTCTCTCTTCTTTTAGGAAATATATCATCCATAGGCCAAGAAGAACAACCCAAGGACTCTATTTTTGAAGGTCATTAAAGTTTAGATAAGTCTAGAGGAGAGATTAGAGATCAACCCACTTGATGCATTATTAGAAAGATTCATGGTACTGATTACTTCCTTTAGCATTTGACTTTTGGTCCTTTTGTTGCAAGCTCCTTATTCCTGAGAAACTGGCTGTGGTCACCATAGTGGGTCAAAGAAAACCCTTAGTGGCAGAGGTTGGGAATTACCATTCTCCAAACCCAAGCGTGTCACTGATGTCTTGAACATATTACCAGATACTCATGATACATAGGATAGACTTCACCCTTGGGAGAATGACCTTCTGAAAAGAAGTATGGAATCATCATTAGAACCATTAGAGGGGACATCTCAAAGTCATATAGATAAGATTTCACAAGATCCATCTATGCTTCCAGTCCAGAGAGGAAAGCAAGACCCACGTCCAAAAAAGCATAGGCATCCTAAGAAGGGTATAAGGACAAAGAGAATGAAAAAGAGAAAGAAGTAGAAAATGAAGGCCCAGTGCCCCCCAAGTCTTCCAACACCTTTGGCATTACCACAAAGAGAAGAAGATGAAACTACAGATAAAACACCAGCCCTACACAGTGCCCAAGATGATTCTGTCTTTCACCATGAGGTAGGAATTAGGCATGGGTTGGCAAGATCCTGGGCTTGTTACTATTCCATAAGAAAAATGACAGCTTCTCATCTGACAGGAGGATTTAGGGATTAAGAGCTTGAGACACAAATTGGGATTCTTGGGCCCAGATGGAATATGAAAGAACTCACTCAGAGATCATGTCATTACGTATGGGTCTCAGTTTTGAGAGTTTTAAATTTATGTCTTCTACTTGCAGGAAAGGGTACAGAGACAGCAGAACAAGAGTCCCTGTGTGATGGATCTGGAATGCCAGATCCAGCCCTGTGAGCTCTCAGTGGCTCAGGAACCTGGGCCACCTTCACCTGCAGTGACATCCTTGGCATCACCACCACCCTGCTTTGGTCGTTTCCTATGCTGTGTCTGTCTCAAAATCTAGGAAAAGGAAACTTTGCAGAAGAAAGAGCAGCAACAAAGATGAAACAGGAGGTGACACTAAGGTTCTAAGACCTGGTCGGCTAAGTGACCTGGGCCAAAACAAAGTGTAACCTCACCAAAGCCTGTAGCAAGATGAAATTGATATAGTTTATGCTCATGTTTGGTTTTATAGTTTTTTCTATATGTCATTGTTCCTGTTAGTTGGCTTTAACTCTATCAAATAGAGTTCAACTCTATCAAACTGCTTTTTATGCTGAGATTCACAAACTTAAAGAGGAAGTAAAAACAAAGTAAAAGTAACTTTGAGGGTTTTAACTCTATACCCAGTGATGGGATTACTTCCTTCTTCCTTCACATTAGTCTGAAGTGGAATTCACTTCTGTGTTTACCAAAGTTCAAGTGTATTTCACTCATGTATTCAGCCAACTTAGTTTTGCCTGACTTCTCTGAGAATGGGAGGCCATACAAATCTGTCATTTTGAGTAGTTTCCTTCAATATCAACAACCATGTTGCTACTCCTCATACTCGGCTTCTCTCCTTCTCTTTTACTTTTGGCTGGAGATTTATTTTGCATTTTAAACCTTCAGTTGCTTGGTTGAAATTCTGCCACTTATTATCTGATTTGAATAACCCTAAGGGTATGGTGGCTGTTTCTGTTCTCCAATGGATACAACTATGTTCTTAGAATTCTATCTCTAACCAGTGTTTGTTTTCCTTTTGGCCACTTGTTAGTAAGACACTTGGTTTTTCCTTCTGATGTGTGTCTTTGGTATTTTTTTAAAATTCGTGTGTATTGAAAACAGTCACCCAAGGCAGTGTTCTTTCCTTGTCAATTTTTAGTCAGGCTTTCACAGAACTTTGAGTTTCTTGTGAGAATCCTAAAAAAGATAAACTTTTCTTAAAAAGTTCAAGGTCATTTCATTTTACCTTTATTCTGTTGTGTTCGGTTAATATTCTTGCTAGGATATAAAATAAGACTTCAGTTTATTTGGTGCTGGGGTTTGAACCTAGGATACTAACTAAGCAGGTGCTCTACCACTGGCCGTATCCTCAGCCCAAAATAGAAGTTTAAATTAATCTTATACCTTCTTTTGAGAAAGTATGTTTAAGAAAATTTAGGAGATTCCCTGTAGTTTCCATTACTTGTTATTTACCATGTATCCCAGTTTATCAACTTATATAAGAAAAATAAAAATAGGGCTGGGGATGTGGCTCAAGTGGTAGCGCGCTCGCCTGGCATGTGTGTGGCCCGGGTTCCATCCTCAGCACCACATACAAAAAAAGATGTTGTGTCCGCCAAATACTAAAAAATAAATATTAAAATTCTCTCTCTCTCTCTCTCACTCTCTCTCACTCTCTCTTTAAAAAAATATAAATATAAATATAAATAAATATGTGTTGAAAATATCTGAGTAAGAGGTAGTATACTTTATTTTCTTTGATTCTTAGCACTGACCCTACCGATTATTACACTAACATTGGAGACATCACCTGTTTGTTTTGTTTCTTTCTTGCCTGGAATAGGGCTTTGCACTGTTGGAGGAATGTGTTGCTTGGAAAGAGAATGACTTGTAGGAATGGTGGTAAAATTCCTTAACATTTCCTTGGAGGTATTATGTACAAACAAACCTTGAATAAGTCTTGTGGTTTTGTGAGGCTCTCAAATGAGAATCAGAAATTTTGCAAAAGGTTATATTCAGTGCTTAGAATAAAATGGGACTCCTTTTTATAGTGTCTTGCTTTAATACTTTTAGTTATCCAGAAAGTGGTTGATTAGTCATTTTATAGAGTTTTAACTGAACTAGTTATCCATCATAAATAGGCTCAGACTATTATATAGAATTCAAATTATCTAAGTTTGGTATTTATGAATATAGTTTCTCAGTTTAATGCAAAAGAAGTATACTCCTAAGCAAGGCATAATATACATAAAGCCTTATAGCACAAAGGAAGTTAGATGTTATTATTAATATATTACTGTTTTTATTATTTCTTATCATAATTTCAGGATGACCTTTAGTTGGAACCTACTTAGTCATAGCTCTAGCCCATCTATATAGTGGCTTTTACTTAACAGTTATTTATTACAAAGTTAGAATACAGTTTCCAGATAAGGAGTGACCTATACAAGCATTTTGTTTGGAAATTCTTTTGTTCACATATCTCACTCATGAAAAGGAGAAAGGATATACACATCTCCACTGGTACGTCTGTAAATGAGACTATAGAGTTACAAGTGTTAGATTTTTGTGTTGTATCTTTATTTTTAATTATTAAACATGATTTATGACTTAAAAATCTGTTTTTGAAAAATATTTTTAGAGGCTTTGAATGTGGGACTTCACTCCTGGGTGGATCAACAGGGCACAGGAATGGGGAGGAGAGCTACCTGGCAGGCAAGCACTTCCAGCAAGCAGTGGGCAAGTGGGCCATGCGGCTTGAGTGGAGCTGTTAATAAAAAAAGAGAAAAGAACAAAAAGAAAAAGAAAAATGGAGTTAGAAAAATGATATAGTTGTATCAAAATAAAAACAAAAATAAAACCTGATGAGAGATAAACTTGGGAGTTAGTTTTTAAATTGTTTCTCTGGCACAGCAGATAAACAAATATTAAAAATGTCTTATAAATAAATGTAAATAATTAACAACTATAAAGTTGATCATATTTAATTTATTTAGTCTCTCAATGCTTTTTTAATTTGGTAGGAACTTGAAGAGCTAGGTGTTGCTATGTTCATTGCTACTGGGTTGATAAAGCTAAAATTAACAAAACTTTTCTAGTGATTTTTTTTTTTTCAAGATCACTCATTTACTCTGATACGAAATCAGAATGCAAGTTTTTTTTTTAAAACAAATTATTTAACTACTAATCTATGGTTTTAACTTCTAAATGGGATTACTTTTGCTTTGGTTCTTTGCTTTTTGTTTTTGGTTCTTGTCCCAGTATTCTACATTGAAACCTTTGCTATGGACCATTTTGTTTTTGTCACCTTGTCCTCACATTACTATCCAAATTCCAACTAATGTCATCATTACTCACTAGGAAAATTTCATCATGAGCAAACCCTGGCTAGTATAAAATTATATGAAAAATCAATTGAGAGGGTTTACCTATTAAGTGAGTTTTAACAGAAAAAAATAGAAAATATTTGTTTTTTTTAAATTTTTAATTGATTTTTAAAAATAAATAACAGGAATGCATTAAATACTTATTACACATATACAGCACAATTTTTCATATCTCTGGTTGTTATAAAGTATGTTCACACCAATATGTGTCTTCATACATGTACTTTAATTATTTGGTTTTGCTGTCTTATTTAGTAAAGGAACTTAGAAACAAAAATCTCTCAAATTGACATATCTAGTTATTGGTCAAACTAAAACAAACAATAGCTAACATTAGATATAAGTATCTTATGTTTTATATACACATCTATTTTCTTCAGGGAATTTATATAGGGTTTATGTTAGTATTTTCACTTTATAGATGAGATAATTTAAGGTCAGTAGGGTCCCAGGAACTGGCATATTTTTATGCAGAATCTAAATCCAGATCCGGTCTATACTCATTGCATTCTGTCTCTTAGTATTATAACGTAAAACTCTTTGCTACCAGTCTGATTCTATGATATCATGAACACACAATTTCTCTTACTTGCCAAAATTTCAATTTTAGCATTAACATGTATTCAGTAAAAATAGTCCAATAAAAATGTCTAATGAAAAGAGTGTTAGGATAAAATTTCTGCATTGAGCCATAAAATAAAATACCTAAATCATGTGTGATTGATAAAAGAAAATTGCAGTGTAATATGAACAAACTTTTAAGCATTTCAATCAATTAAACTGAGACAATTACTTAACTGAAAAGTGATCAAGAAAAAGGGGATAGCACATAATCAAAGCAGGGCCCACCACTTGACAAGGTCACAAGACAAAGCACAGCAAAGATGAATTAGGCCCCATAGAAAGCTAATAGACTTAAGGGAGTTTCTAAACTGTTTTCAGGTGAAGGGTGTAAGGCTTGGGTAGCAGAGAGACAGGCTCTACTGTGTAAACCAGTGACCCTTGAAATAAGTGAGTATACTCCTGCTAATGAACTCCAGGCTTTAAATAGGAAATTTGAATTTTCTCACGCTTCAAACATTCTTTTCATTCTGATTTGACAAGGTCTCTTCCAAGACAAAGGAAAAGAACAACAAAACTGGAAAACTCAAATCACTGGGCTATGTGGTCAAGGAATGTTGTTCTTCAATTTTGCAAATTCAGGGTGGAAGGTCAGCCTTTGTATGTGGGTGAACAGATTGGTGGATATTTCTGCAGCTATTTCCTGGTAGCTATAAAAATCTGCAATACTGCTCCCATCATGGAACCTTTTTAATGGAATATACTAGACACAGATAAGATTATCACCCTTGTGGTTCACAGTGCTGACCTGGAGAGGGAGTTGATTGGGATCCTTCTTGTTGTTTTTCAACCCTGTGCTTTAGAGTCCAGTCTGCAGTTGGTTGACAGGGTCCAGGGCTAATGGCTACCGATTTTAATAGGGGTTTTGACAGTCTGCATAAAAAGGAAATATCAAAACAAATGACAAAATTCTTGAAACAAATTACATAATTTTAGAAGAATTCAAAATTCTGAGATTCTGTTACACATAATTTCTAATGTGAACTTAACCTAGTTGTAATCACTATCCTGATGCTTGGGATGCCTGTGAAAATGCACAGGACTGGATTGTTACAATGGTGACTCTTTTAGTGAATAAGACAATGGATCCATTCAGGGAAGAATGATGAAAAGGCAACTGAAATTTTTAATAACAACTGTGAGAAATATCCCTTTATATCCGTCCTTTTACTTAGAAGAAAGAAGAATTATAATGCCTCTAAAAGTAAAAAATTAAAAACACATTTCAAGTAGCATTTAGTACCACATTCCTACTTGGTTGTTATACTCAATAAGCATCTCTGGGGGCTGGGGATATGGCTTAATTGGTAGAGTGCTTGCCTCACATGCACAAGTTACTCCCAACACCACACACACACACACACACACACACACACAATCTCTGGCTAAAATTTATATGTGGGAGATAATAGATGAAAAATCAGCGAATCAGTGATTCTATAACTCTTTTCTTAAAGCAATTATTCATCTTAATCTTAAATTCATTCTAATTTTAGAGTTTGAAATAAAGGTCTATATCTAATTTTGTAACTTATCTACTTGTAAATGTTATGTAAAGACATAGTTACTTGTGAAATATCTGCCTGAATTTGGACTTCAAGGATTTAAATAGTGGATACTGATTTTGTAATTTATTATTGTTTAGCCTTATCTATTGTTTTAAATTATTAATCTTTGGTCTACTTATCTAGAAAAGGAGCATATTAATGTACCACAGGTGATTTTTTTTTTTGAGGATTTCATGAGATAATGTCTCTAAAAGAGCCACTAGCTCTTTTGCAGTGGAAAGCTTTTGACATCATAATGCCTATCAAATTCTTATAAATTCTTATAAAACAAACCAAAACATTAACAGCATTAAATGTTATAGAAGGATAAGCTACTCTTGTCAATCCTTATTTCAAAGGGAAGTAAATTTTTATCTGGGACTATCATGTGGAACAAATAGATTCAATATCGGTTTATTCCCAATTTGTATGTTTCTAGAAAAAAAAATTTACATCAGAATTTGACAAGCCAAAACTCCTTTATTGCTATGCCCTGTGAAATTCACATTAGTTGGATTTTTGTCCTTGATTTGTGGGGCTGAACAGACACTCATCTAGTTCTAACTTCTGGGATTCATGCTACATATATTTTTTTCAATAAGTATTTAACATTTTCTAAGGAAACTTAATTGTAAAAAGAGTTTACTCAATAACTGTAACAGAGTAGTGGCTCAATTTTTTTGCTCCAACTCTCCTGGATGTTAGGGGATATCTGATCAATAACAACACTTCACCTTGGCAATGATTATTAATGAAATGATGAAGGGGCACCTCTCAGATGTTTGTAGAGTTTTGGAGAATCATCACTGGGAAGAGGCCCCTACATTTTCATCTTATGTCATTTCCCGTATATAACCTGTTGAATAGTTCTCTAAGACTGACTAGGTAAAAAGCCATTAAGTTTTAGAGTTTTGTGATCCAGAATTCTATTTTATTCCACTCAATAGGCAAGGGACATCTGTGCCTGACCTAAGTTATTTTATCTCAAAAATTAAAGGACATACATAAAAAGTAGAAGAAGCTCTCTGTAGTCTGTTTTGAGAAAATAAGAACAAGCATTTGCACAAGGACTGCTGAATAATGTCCATAATCCAAAGAAGCTCCAGGGAGTGTGATACACTGTGATTATGTAAGCACTAATGGAATGCCTTGTAAAGGATCATTACTGCAATGTGGAATATACTGGACAGCTTGTTTGAATAGATAAGTTTTGAGCTGAACCTTGTAAGTAAAAGAAATAGGCTAGATTTCTTCAATCCCATAGCAAAACAGCTTAAAACTACTCTAGTGGGTAAAGTCTTGGAAGCTGGATGGAGCAGAGCACAAGTGTAAACCAAATCCAGGTTAGAAACCAATAGAAATGGTGAAGCCATTATGGACAAGTCATCATGTACAAATGAGTATTCAGTGAAGAAAAGATTTTCAGTATAGCTAAAACTAGATACACTACTCATATAAACAGCAATTTATTACATTTGTGGTAGTTTTTGCCATCTTTTACCTAGAAGACAATGCTCAGATTATGATACATTGGGGGAGAGCCCCTGAAAAGACTAGATATGAGTTTTTCATCAGTTAAGTGGGATGAGACGGGGCATAAGATCAGTATTAGGCTGATTTAGAAAAATAGATTCAGAACTGCTATATTCAGTGATTAAGACGAAGTAATACATTTCCCTTCAGAGCACTGTCAGGACTTTGCAAGATTCACATGTGCACACACACACATGCACAGGTACAAATACAAACTATATTAACAGTATCCATTTATTAACTTTTGTTAAGTTCTGTCTCAAAATATAATAGCTTAAAATAGTGAAACCACTTATTTAGTGCATGATTCTGCAACTTTGGGGGGATTCTCAGAAAAGGTTCGTCTGTACCCCACCTAGCATCAGATAGGTGACTTTGAATATTGACTGCAGCTTCTGTTTTCATAATTGGCAAGTTAGGGCTTGATGTCAGCTGGGAGCTTAGCTGGGCTGTGAGCCAGGATCCCCTGCTCCTTTCTACATGTGCCTCCTCATAGATTGTGTGGCTTCTTCTCACAGCATGGTGGCTGTGTTCCAAGGGTGAGCTTACCAAGGGACCCAGATAGAAGGTGGGTTTTAAAAAATAAAGACACCTAGAGTCAATTCTGTTATAGTCACAGGCACCCAGGCTCAAGAGGAGATCTTCCACGAACCCCTGTCTTCATGGGAAGGCTGTCAGTGTCACCTACAAGGAGCACATGGGATGGGAGATCTTATTAGCCATCTTAGGAAATACAGTCTGCCACAGAACTAACTTTTTTTTTCTTTTTTTTAGCAGCATTTGTAAGAACTTTAATTCAGGCACCTCTGGAGATTTCCATCAGGACAAGACTTTTGTGGTATATATGAACTATTTCTGGAAGAAGGCATATTCTAAGAGAGGAAATATTTTTGTGGAGGTTTGGAAAAGATGGATTCAATTAGATCTAAAGTGTCATGAATAGAACAAAAAGATGCAGCATTTATTTGACTAATGTAAGTTAGTATGAAGAGCTAAATGTCAGTAATTTAAAAACTGAAGTTATAAAACTTCACCTTGCCCTGTTGATGTCATTGGATGGGAGTATTCTGAACAACCAAGTCCTTCAACTATGGCTCCTTTAGATATAGCTTAGAATATTTGAAGTAAATCTAATTTTTCCCTTTCTATAACTTAACAGTTTCTATGATGACTGAGGCTCAGAAAAAATCTGACCCACCAAATTGAAAGTACACAGGGAAATCTATATCTGAAGTAAGTGTCAACATTCTTTGTTGGTAAATATTTATTGAGCTTTTGCAGGTGAAATATAAATAATGACTGCAGTTTCACTTCAAGGCAGATTAGAGTTCAGTTGAGAACAGTGTTCAGCAAATCAAATGCCAGAAGCTTTGACCGTGTCAAAGGAGAGGCACTTACATTTTTTTAAATTATTTATTTGCATGGCAGTACAGCAAAATCTGACCAGCTGGCCCAAGATACTTTTCATAGTCTCTGCCTGCTTCTGTCTTATTCACAACTGAACTGTTATTGATCTGAATGAGGTAATACAACTGATAGCTTCCCCAAAAGCCAGATCCTTACTATGTCCAGGATTTGGAGCAAGAGACCAAAAACAATACATTTTCTTCTTCAAGATATATTTATCACTTTCTGCTTCCTTCTTTCTAAGCATAGCAGACTATCAAAGCCAAGCTGTGATTGAATAATGCAATTATTTTCTCCTCCTTATGGAATGTTAATCTGATAGACAGACTCTGCCCTGGCAGTAGAGAGGGTAATCATTG
This sequence comes from Callospermophilus lateralis, assembly GCF_048772815.1. Classification (NCBI taxonomy): domain Eukaryota; kingdom Metazoa; phylum Chordata; class Mammalia; order Rodentia; family Sciuridae; genus Callospermophilus; species Callospermophilus lateralis. The sequence goes on from NC_135314.1 coordinate 66,496,931, forward strand.
TTGTCTCTCACTTTACTAACCTCCAAGAAGTACTTTGTCTCTCATTTTCTTCAATCATGTATTATTTGAACTGATCCAATATGCTTCAGAAATTTTTTTTGTTTAACAATTGAGCTTCCTTATGAAGAACCAGTGTAGTTAAATAATGGTGTTTTTGTGACAACTGTGTGTTCCTATGTCTCACCACTATTGTCAGGATAAGGAGTCTCTGCACTCCATTGAATAGGCTAGACCTAAATATCGGGAACACTCAATTAAAAGAATTTTAGTTTCTTATCTGGGCACATAGCATGGAATGGTGGGCTCATTTGCTTAGGGGAATTGAGGCAGAGCCTTAGGATCATATAACTGTCAATGTCATTTAAGGCTTCTTGCCATTTGCTGATTTGTATCTGATAATTTATTGAGTCTCAACAGTATCTGTATGGGATTAAAGACATTGCCTTGGTCATAGCTCCTAAATTTCCATACCTTCTGATGCTGCCAGGCATAGAAAGTGTACAACTACTTTCACATCTGGGATTCCTTTCCCTGACACTAGGCAGAGATTGAAACAAACTGTAGTTGTTATTTCATCTCCTTGTAGTAATGACAGTTCATAGGGTTTAAAATTGTACATTTTCTATGTGTTACACAAGTTCTTTAACCTACGACCTGTAACTGATTGCATGAATTTAATATTGTGTTTGGACATGTTCAAAAAGAAGTTATTTTGAAGCTTACTGTTCTATCTTCAAATTTAATTCACTTTCTATTCAAAGTTCCATTTCTGTTTTTGAATGAATTCCATTCCTTTCAGGAATAAGAAAATAAGAAAAAATAGGACACCTTTAGGTACTAATGTGACATAGACCTTACAAATAATTGAGTTTTGTAGTGTGTATGCTTTTCTTCTGTCTGGAAAAAAAAAGTTAAATGAACCTGTTTGATTTTGCTTTAAGGAGTTAAGCTTAGAAAAATGCTTCAAACAGCATGACTTTTTAAGACAGGTAGTAATTTATTGTTAGACATTCTGAAACGGTTTCTCTGGCAGAAATAAACATACAATGAAATTATCCAAAAAGCATTCAGGTGAGTGTATTGATTCAACAAATGACGGGAAAGTTTAAAATTTGAATATTTTGTGAATCATGGTTGTAACTTTAGCAATTGAAGGGATATGAAGACAAATCAAATGGAAAGGAATTTTGATTTTAATTTGGAAAATGTGCAGTTACATAGAAGATACTAAAGTTACTAGAAAAAGATTTTGATAAATAACTGGAAATTATATTTTAAAAAACCAAAAAGATTAAGAACATGGTGATTGACAAGTATTAATATAGCTTAAATATGTTTTTGAAGCAAATGCACATGACACATTTCAGTATTTCTCCAATGATTTCAACAAAACATTTTGGTTTTGTTTCCTGGTTGAAGCTTAGCAAATGATATGTTAATAAACTAAATGGCTACATGGTAAGAAAAGGTTCTTAGTTAGCTATCAATCCTTTTAAACATCTGTATATTCAAATAGATATATACAAATGTGCACATACCCCAGAAAGAATGACAAGATGTACTGTGATTCCATTACTGGTAGGAAGGATAACTGTTGGAATATCACATATCAAAAAAAAAAAAAAAGAAAGAATGAAGTTATGTATTTATCAACACCAGAAACAGAATACACAGCTTAGATGGAATGTTCAACAAAATAGTCTTATCTTATGAGTTACAAAGCAAACCTTGTTAAATTTAAAAGAATTGAAATTATTCAAAGTGTTCTCAGATAGTAACAAAATTCAACTAGAAAGCAAAACCAATTATATCTGGAAAAACCCCATGTAATAGAAAATTAAAGCACTATTGAATAATCAGCAAGTCAAGTGATATTGGAAATGACTTTGAATGACTTTGTATGAGAAAATAAACACATGTAGAAAAAGAGCAAATATGTCACATCATTCCACTGGCTTTCTTTTTCCCATCCCTGCTCCCTTCTCTTCATTCTCCTTTGTCTAATGCAGTGAACATCTATTATTTCTTTATGCTCTACCTGCATTATGGTAGATTAGCTTCTACATATCAGAGAAAACATTTGACCTTTGGTTTTTTGGGGGTATTGGCTTATTTCACTTAGCATGATAGTTTCCAGATCCATCCATTTGCCAGAAAATATCATAACATTATTCTTCTTTATGGCTGAGTAATACTCCACAATATGACAAAATCTTTCTATGTATCTATATGAATATACCACAGTGAATCTCACCATTATGTATATACACCGGAAATCTTATATATATACATATACCAACGACTATGGGTAAATGGCAAAAGACCCGTAGAGTGAGGGAAGGGAGCATAGGTTGAGGGAGGGGAAGAAAAAGGGAGGAACAGGGGACTGAATTAGAACAAGATATATTCTATGCGTTTATAATTATGTCAAAATAAATTCTACTGTCATTGTTTAAGAAACAACACATATACAATAAAATAAATTTTAAAAATAAGACTAGCAAAGAAATACTAGAATATTTTAAAGACTGAAAAAATCAGAAAGATACAGACAACTCTTTTCTTAATCACACATAAAGCAGCCCACTGCAGTCATAACAAAACCTGTAATGAACTATTTTGTTTAAAGAACCTAGTCTCTTTAAAAAAGGAAAAGAAGAAATAAATAGAAAATAGAGAATCAATGTAACCAAAATCTACAGACCCAACAGACTTTAAAAGGATAATAAAGGAATAATTTTTATGGATGTATGAATGCTTTATGCACAAAGACTTACAGCTTACATGAAATGGAGCAATGCCTTTGAAGACAGAGATGTCAAAACTCTCTAAAAAGAAACAGATAACATCTCATCCCGTGTCTACTGAAATAATCTAATTCAGAGTTAAATATCTTCACAAAATATTTCCAAGCCAAGATGTTTTCACTGGTAAACTCTATTAAATACCTAAGGAAGAAATAACATCAATTATTTTCAGTCACTCCCAGAGTTAGAAAAATAAGAAAACTTTCAAACTCATTTGTGGAGTTACCAATAACCTGATGCCAAAACCAGACAGAAACTTTATAAGAAATAAAGAACTACAGATTAATGTTCCTCTTGAACACAGAGAAATCCTCAACAAAATATTAGTGAGTCAAATCCAGCAATATCTATAAAGCATAATAACTATAGCTTCATGAGGCTTATCCTAGAATGAAACCCCAGACATTATATCTAACAGATTATTCCTCCAGTTCTGCTTTAAAATTAATGAGTGTAGATTATCACATTGTAGATTAACATATAGTCATCAACAAAAGGATTGCATAATATCAATAGATGAGTGAAAAGCATATGACAAAATTATTCAGCATCCAATTCATGATAAAAACTCTCAGCCTACTTGGAATAGAAATGAACATCTCCAATCTGATGAAGGACAAATAATCTATGAAAATCCTACAGCTAATATACTTAGTAGTGAAATATTGATGGTCTTCTTCCTAAGATCACATACTGGGTAAGGGTGTCTGCTCTCACCATTCCTATTAACTATAAAACCAGAAATGGTTTAGCAAAAGCAGTAAGTTTAGAAAATAAAGGACATTTTCCTTTCATTTCCTTTCTTTCTAAATGGTTGGAAAAGAGGAAAAAATAAACCATTCTTTCTTACAATGGCATAATTTTCTATAGAGAAAAATCTCAAAAATCCATTAAATTATTAGAACTAAAGAGTTTAGCAAGGTTGCAGTATATAAGTGCAATAGACAACTATGTTTTTATACACTACAATGAACAGTTGAAAAATTGAGATTTTAAAAATGAGCAATATTTATGATAGTTCCAAGTGAATATTTTGAAAAATAGTATAACAAAATATTTGTAGAATCTGTATGCTCCAGACTATAAAATAGTGATGATATTAATGAAGGTAATTATCATGTTTATGGATTGGGAGATCTTATACTTGACAAAATGTCAGTTCTTCCCATATTTATCTTTAGCTTTTAGTGCAATCTCAATAAATGTTGAAGCAAGTTTTTTTTTTTTTTTTTTAGCTATCCACAAGACAAAGGAACTAGATTAGCCAAACAATTGTATAAAGAGAGTTTAAGGACACACACTCCTGAATTTTAAGATATAATAAAGCTATAGTAGTTGTGTCTGTCAGCTTTTATCTGTTAACTCTCTTTATAAGTTGATATCTGGGGCAATTAACACATAAAGAGAAAATTTTAATTTTGGCTCATATTTCTGAGGGTTCCAGTCCAAGATTGGGAAGGCCCATTGCTTTGGGCCTCTGGTGAGGACAACACAAAATGGCAGGAGCATGTGGTGGCACAAACTGCTCACTTCAAGAGCCATTAAGCTGAGAGAGAAGACCAGTAGGATTCACAGTTCCTTTTGAGGAAAGGGTTCTCAGTAACCTAAGCCCTCCCATAAGTCCCCACCTCATAAAGGTCTGCAGCTGTTTCTGTAGACCCACCCAGGGGACATTTGGGGGACATTCATACAAACTAGCAGTAGTCATGGCATTATAGTATTGATGAAAATATGAATACGTGGAACATTGGAACAAAAGATAAAATTTAGAAATATACCCACATTAAAGTAGTTAACTTTTGACAAATTTGCAATGACAAACCAATAGAGATGCTTAGTCTTTTTCAACAAATAAAGCTGGGATAACAGGAAATTCACATGTAAGACAATGAACTTTCATTTTTGTCTTATTCCACAAACAAAAATTAACTCTATCAGGACACAATTAACAGAATAGCAACCCACAGAGAAGGAGAAAATAAATGCAAATTACATATCAGATAAAGTATGTGTTCCATATAAAGACCTCTCAAAACTAAAAAATTAGAAAATAACCAATTTAAAACAGGCAAGATATTTCACTAATACTTCAATAACAATAAAAAAGCAGATGGCAAATAAACACATTTAAAGATATTCTACATCCTTGGTCATTAGAGGAATGAAAATTAAAACCACCAGGAGATAGCATTACACACTTATTAACTTGATTAAAATTAAAAATTATTGATGATTCTCAATGCTCATGAGGATGCAGAGCAAAAGGAACTCTCATACATTGATGGTAGGACTGTAAAATGGCACAGTCACTCTAAAAAACAGTTTGGCAAGTGCTCAAAAAGAAAATATGTTCTCTAGCACTGCAAAAAATTAAAAAATGCCAAACCCAATCCAATCCAACCCAACAATACGTACTTGCGATATGATCCAGAAATCCCATTTTTAGGTTTGCATGTTAGAGAAAGGAATCTTTATGTTCACAGAAAAATGTGCATATGCTTATAACATTATTAAAAATCACTTAAAACCAGAATATCACAAATATTTTCAGTGGGAAAATGGATAAACAAGCTGATGCATATACGTGATGGAACAATATTACCAATTAAATTCAGAACTTGGATGAAACTTCAGAGAATTATTCTAGGCTAAAGAACTGAAACTCAAAAGGTTATATACTGTGTGACTTTACTTACATAACATTCTGAATGTGGCAAAAAAAAAAAAAAGAGGGAAGAGATAGAGAACAGATCTGCGTTTGTCAGGGCTTAGGAATTAGGAGGGTGTGTACACAAGTGACAGCAGCACTTAATGAGTGCTAGAACTATTTTGCATCTTCTCTATGGCTAAATATACATGTTGAAATTCAGAGCCATCCATTGCAAAATGTGAATTTCCCTGTTTGGAAATAAAATAGAGTTTCATCGGAATCATTATCACTGTTTTATGTAGAATAAGAAGATAACTCAGTGCACTCTCAACTTTATAATCTGTAGTTATACATTAAATGAAAGGGCTCAAAGTTTGCTCTTTTGCTAATAAATCTTAATATTCTGCTAGGAACTTAATAGATGGCCCAAAGATAATATTAAAACTAATAGCTTTAAATTCTGATGTTTTCAAGGATTTTAAGTTCCCAGTATCCCCTTTTCATGTACTTAGGTCTCCAGTTCACATTTTAATTAAAATGGTAATTTCTATAAAATATTTAATCATTTATCTTCAATAGTACTTTCTTTAAAATAGGATAAAATGAAAATTCTCCCCTATTCTCCTCAATCCCCATCTCTGCACCTTTCTCAAATTTATTCCGATAATTTTTTGTTGTTGTTGTATAAAAGGAGACTTAAGACAGACAGGAGCATTACTTAAATTGAATGACTGTGCTAATGTTGCTTTAGGAAAAAAAATTTGTACCAGAATGTTCAATCCATAAAAGCAACAGTGTTTCAAAACTAGAAATCAGTATATGTATATTTTTTACAAACTTCTAGTAAGAGGATTAAAGATCAATTAGGTGTCATAAACTGTGAAGGCCCTAAAATTCTGCCCACTTGCAAGCTTGTAAGTCCATTACAGTTTCATAGATACCTTTTGCCAGAGTCTCCAATCAGCCTAATCATCAGTCACTGGGAACTGTAGTCCAAAGAAGCCATTAGGGTTCCAGTCTCCAAAAGTAGATAGTATCTCCAATTCAGTGTAGAGTCTCCAATTCAGTTTATTTTCCCATCCAAAGGCAACTTATTTGCAGATTAGTGGGAAAAATAACCAAGTGAAGCACATACTGTCTCTCTGTCAAAGAGTAAGATAAATGCTGAGTCTTCATTTGGGTGGGGAAAGGGAACAGGCAAAGTGACATCAATTTTTCCTTCACTGATAGACATAGCAAGTGTTGTGAATCTGCCAGTATATTCCTAAAAATGTTTATTTGATGAAGGTATCTAAATTCAGAGTTTTAGAGTTTATCAGCTACCCCTCTGTAGAGGTAGCTAGGGCCATTGAGACTAAGTCTTCTGATTTGCTAACCCACTCATCAACTACAGTGTGAAATTTTTGGACACTATGGAGTAAAGACACTTGTGTTTAAATCATGACCCACTCATTCATGACAAGTAACAGTGGATTTTAGATAGCTCTGCTCTGTATGTTAGAAGCCTGCCATATGAATATGAATTGCTCTCCATAATCAGGTATCACTGATTAGGAAATAAGGCATTGGCAATGTCCATGGCAAAATACCAGGCACCATCAGTCCATGCAGTGGATTCAGCTATAGTCACAATGAAGAAACAACTTTGACTATGTGACAATTACTGAAGTCACTGGTGATTAAACCACTTTAAACTTCCTGCTGATATTAGTCATTTTCACTAGTTACACAGGCTGTTGCATCTTTTACTAACCCTGCCGTCTTTTAAGTCCTTAGTCACAGAACTGTGTATTTCCATTTTTCTCCTGGAATTCAATGCTGTTTTTGTTGGGCCAGCTGCAGAGGGGGCAGGATAATGGATTAAATAGACACATAACATGTCTCACTAGCATTTCTTTATCTATAGTAGTTCCTGAATGGGAGACTCTCTTGGCACTTATAAGCATTCACAGTATGATAAAACATTCACAGTAAAATCTCAGTATCAATTACACATTCATTAATGTAAGCCACAACACTTTACAGCACATGGAATCACCCTGAAAGATCCCATCTTCAAGGTCAGGTTAACTTCCCTTTCACACTGTGAGCATTTCTCAGACTGCCCTGGATGAATATGAACAATTACTTTACCCTTGGGATTGGATAGGATTGTGACTTGTTCTCCTGCACCTATCAGGGCCACAAAATTTGAATCCTTCCTCCTCCATAGTTCTTTAGCATACTTGAGCAGGTGCATACTGCCTTTGGTCCCCCTGAGGACAGGGACAACTTAGACTTACCCCTAAAGGTTTTCTGTTAAAAGCTGTCAAGTTTGGATTAGAAGAGGAGAAAGGATCAGGATTCATATAGAAAGACAGTGACTTTACTCTAATAAATCATATTTACTTGCCATTTGGAGTGCTATAGCATAGAGTTCAACCAAATCAACCACTAATGTTTTGATCCAATTAAAACCCCACACCAAGCAGAAAGGTCATCATAATCAACACCATCAACTTCAACATTGACTGTACCACCACAGACACATTTAGTTTGAGTTAGAATTCTTGGAGTTCTGTCCTTTGTCTGACTGGCTTTCATTTCCACCAAGACAATTTTTGTCAAGAAGTCCACCTTAACCTGGGGTACCCACTGCTGATTTCACCAAGATAGCATCTCTTAAATTCTCACTTGGTTTCAACATAGGACTAGTGAAGATTTTTTTCCAAGGCCACAGAGTTAGCAGCAATAATTTTTTCTGATTTCAGGTAGGTGTGATGGCTCATGCCTGCCTTGGCAACTTAGTAAGGCCCTAAACAATTTAGATAGACCCTGCCTCAAAATAGAAAATAAAAAATGGCTAAGGATATAGCTCAGTGGTAAAGCGCCTCTGAGTTCAATCCCCAATACAAAAAAAATAATAATAATTCATATTTTCTAGGAGTCTGTTTCTCATTTCTCATTTTCTACTAAGTCACCTTTACCAACATTGTAAATTCAATCTTGGGCACTAAGAGCATGAATACTAGTCAATGCCTCATTGGCTTCTTATGTATGTCTTCCTTTCTCAAAGAAATCTCCTGAAGAGGGCTGAAGTTTCCTTATAGCAGTCAGAATTCACTGGAAAAAAAAATCAGACTTTTTCCTCTTGCCTTTGAATGAATCTAAGATTACCCTGATTAGAAGAGGCTGAGCCATACACAATCCAGCTGTCTTCTTCACCCTTTTTTTTTTCTTTTTCAAGGCGGGCATGGAGGATTGAACTACAGGCCACTTGACCAGTGGGCCACATCCCCATCCCTGTTTTGTATTTTGTTTAGAAGCAGGGTCTCACTGAGGTGCTTATCACCTTCCTTTTGCTAACGCTGGCTTTGAACTCAAGATCCTCTTGCCTCAGTCTCGCAAGCCCCTAAAATTACAGGTGTGTGCCATTGCAAGCATTAGATATGTCTGCATAGCTCTCATCTCCCAGTTGGACCAGTTAAAGTTTCAGTACTTTTCCTGCTTTCTCTCCATAGCAGTCACGAACTTTCCTCCTTTCACACTGAATACTATAGCGTGGTTGAAAGGGAATCAGATCTTCTCTCACCCATGATGATCTTATAATTGGTTGTTACAAACAGTTGGTTTGGAGGCTGACTGTAAGATTGACCAGGACGTCTCCCTCCTTCATCATGGTTAGCTGGTTTTCAATCTACTTTCTGGTATTCAATCAGCAATAATCCCCCTAATTTTCCCTTGTTAAGGGGTAATAAAGTGGAGGACCATTTAGTGCCTGGTTGACCATAATTGGTTAAATTTTTGATACTTTTCAGTGATACCAGTTTGGTACTGGTGAGGAGAGGCAGAGAGCCAGCAGTTTTTCCTGTAATATCCCATCTCCAGTGCCTTTACCTCGGGGTTAATATGGAAATAGTTGATTCCTTCTATTCAATCATCTAAAGTTCTGTTTAATGGAAATCAATGGAAAGAAGGAAGTCAAAGGTTTCAATCAAAAAGAAGAATGAAATGTTAAACTCATGTATTTCTGGGGAAAAAATAGTGAGTGGGGGGTGGAATATTGAAGCTTGAGAGGAGCTTAATAGTCTCTAATTGGTCCTGAAATGTCTGGGAGAATTCTGATTAAATTTGTCACAGATATAACATTGGTGGAAAAAAGTGAGTTATGAGATATTGGACAAGTAACAAAGGAAAGGCACTGTCTCAGACACTCTCTGTCATTTCTACATATTTCATCACTCTGCCCTGGAAGTACTTATGTAGTTAGTTGAGGTATATGAATATGGAGAAGAAGCTACAGGTAGAGATCCCAGGCTTCAAAAGACAGAGACATTCTAGCCACACTACTTGTTCATATGACTTTAAACAAATTCCTCAATCTTTTTTGCACCCTAATTTTGTCATCTCTAGCTCCGATAATACTCTATAATTTACATTGTGAGGAATGCAGAATGAGATAATATATCTAAAGTGATCAGTGCAATGCTCAGCACATAGAATCCCAAATAAGAGACATTCAGTTATTATTAATTGATGAAGATAAATCTCTACTTGGCGTTACCAGGGTAGATAAATATAAGATCAGATTAACTAGTTGAAGAAGAATTAGTAGTTTGATACATAGCATATATTCAGGAGCCAAGATTTCTCCTCCAAATAACTTTGAGTTGATAAGACTTATTCCTGAAATTTCATCCTTAGAATTTTAATACATTGGGATTAATGTATCAAAAAATGCTTTTAAAATATTTATATCATTGGCATACAGTAGCATATCATGTTTCCACCATTTTAAGTGTAGGAAGCCTGATTTGATTCAAAACTTTCCCAAGGGTAAATGGGCAGGAAAGAGGAGGGGAAAGAAGTACTAAGAAGTTATAAAATAAGAAAGAATTGCCTTAAAGAGGAAAAAATGGAGGATAGTGAAGTGAAGTTTATTTGAGCATAAATTTTATCACCTTCATAATTGTGCCAAAGTTCAACTCTATTTTTAAAAATTAGTTTTTTAAAGAAATACGTTGATTTGCCAAAGATTCAAGAGCTAATAAAAATTCCATAATTTTTCAGTTAGTGTATAAATCTTTCAATACTACATAAGTACATATATATTTTGAATGTAAGTTTGAATTTACACATTTCAGAGGTAATATGAGTTCATGATAACCTTGGTAACAATGCATTGCTGTTATGATTTGGATGTGAGGTATCCCCCGAAAGCTCACATGAGACAATGAAAGAAGGCTCAGAAGAGAAATTACTGGGTTGTGAGATCCTTAACCCAATTAGTTTTTTAAGCCCCTGATGGGATTAATTGAGTGGTAACTAAAGGCAGGTAGGATGTGGCTAGAGGAGGTGGGCATTGGGGGCATGACTTTGGGATATATATGCTGTATCTAGCAAGTAAAGTCTCTTTCTTTGCTTTACAATCATCATATGAGCTACTTCCCTCCATCACACTCTTCCGCCATTATGTTCAGCCTCAAGTCAAACCCTGAGGAATGGAACCTGCTGTCTCTAGATTGAGACTTCTGAAACCATGAATCCTCAAATAAACTTTTCCTCCTCTACAGTTCTGGTCCAGTCTTCTAGTCTCAGTAGCGAAAAAGCTGACTAAAACAGAAAAGATTTTCCTTCATGCTTACAAGTCAAGCTCAGAATTATAGTATCTTTTGGGGCCTGTCATGAATGACAAATTTGCACACTAAGTTTTCTTTCCTGCATTAGATTATCTCCATCTGCCTTATTTAGTAATTCAGGAGACTCTTGTTACTGTGAAACTAACAAGATACTGAAAGTTTTTCATGATATTAGCTATAGTCAAGTGTGATCTTGAAAGAGTCTTAGGAGCTATGTGCACACAATCATTCATTACAGAAAAGACCCCACAATGCCTAAGGAAGGTGCCCACCCTTTCTTAGCTTCAGTGTACTCAAGGTATGAGGGCAGCATCCGATAAGGCAACTTGGCTTGTGGTTGGACAGTTCTGGTGAAACTGTCCAACAGTTTGAGCCTGAGTCTACTTCTTGATTATAATTATGCTTTTTGATGCAGAAGAAAATAAATCTTTTTTCTCTGTCATATGATGTCCCTTTGAACAAGGTTAGCCTTTTTTGGCTTCAAAGGCACAGGCACATCCACACACACCCACATTCCTATACGATCAGGCTGAATATCTTCAATGCACACATATGTTATGACTTCCAGACTCCCAAGCCTTGCACCATTTGAATTTTCTTCTCTAAAAGGCAACACATGTAGGGTGATCATTTGTCCTTGAATTCCAAGGACAGTACTCTTGCCCAGGTATAGTTATAATGCTCTCCTTTATCATTAATAATGTTTTTGTTTTGATGATAAACTGTAACATCTCTGTTGTGCAAAAAGATTACTTGAAAAACAGCACTGACACAAGTCCTACTGGAGCAGTGTTCTGGAAAACTCATTGAGAATAGATCAGTAGCCCATGTGTAAGCTATGTCTCTCTCACATTCATTCTTTTCAGGGCAGTGTGCAAGGACCCGTCAATGTTTTCCCTCAGATTCCAAGAGGGATCCCTATATTTGAATTGTGGGCATTTATGTTACATGATTAGTGAAATGTCAAATCCTTCTCTGGTTTATCAGTGGCTGGGATGGAAAAGCTAAATAAAATGGAACACAACCTTGTTCTCTCACCTCCATATGTTTTGGGTTAAGTGTAGGGTCAGTCCCTCCTCTAATTTGGTCAAAGGCTTTGGGTCTAAGAATTGCAGTTAACTGGTAGTCTTAATAATTGAGCTGTAGCCATTTTTCATGGAACTGTGTAGTTCAGTTCTTCTCAGGTTAAACTAGCTTTCCAAGGATCAGCCAAGTTAAACTTTACTTCTTAATTCATGTCCTTCCTTTCCCCAAACCAAGAAAGTCAGTAAAAGGGCCCAGAGCACATTCTATCATTTTAATCCTTAAAGAGCCATGTGGCTGGTCACAGCATCACTGTATTTACCTAAAGCTGAGCAGGACGGGCCATTATTTGAATAACCTTGGTGGTATCTAGTTGAAATGTGGAACAAAGCCATTACCTGTACCTCAATGTGGAGGATGAGAAAGGCTAACTACAACAAGCAGCATTGCTTCCTGGTCTCTTCCAATGACACAATAGATATATAATGAGAAGGGCTGACAGGTGCACAACTGTGAAACGTTCCACAGTCAAACAATGTTCCATGCACTGCCTCAGAAAAATGGGGAACAGGGCACTTGGACACCCACTACTTATTCTGCCTTCATGAATTTTCCTTTGGGGAATGATGATCCAGCAATCTTGTGCCAGTGCTGCTTTAGCCATTTTGCCCTATGTGCCAGTCACCCTAAACCACACCATATTCCACAGGTGTAGAGAAGATAAACAAGTTAGATGTAGGAGATCATTTCTTGTTATTACCTTGTAGAGTACTTTTTTTGTAGTACTGGGTTTGAACCCAGGACTTCGCTCCTGCTAGGCAGGGGTTCTACCACTGAGCTGTACCTGCAGCCCTAGGATGCTTCTTTTAAACACTCTCTGCTCACCCACTCATTCTTTCTGTGGAATAGTAGCAATTTCCCTGGGTTTTAGGTCTGCTCTGGGCCCTTTTACTGACTTGCTGTCTTACTTACATGAATCACTTTAGCCTTCAAGTTTTAATTTTCTCTTTACAAATGGAGAGGGTACAGTGTAGGCACAGACTACTTCCTTGAGTTTGGAGGTCAATCTTATTTGTATGTGCCCATTCTTGGTTTATAGAACATGGTTTATAGAGATATAGGTATATTACATAAATACTTATTAAAGGATTAAATAAATGGTCATCTTTTACATTTATTCCGTTGGCATTTATGTGGTGTTTCAACCTGTTGAAATTATTGTGAATCTGAGTATCTCTTTCATTACAGATACTAGCTTTTCTCAGTTGATATATCATCTGTAGATTGAATATGCCTAACTCTACATATTCACTTTAGACACTGACACAAAGGTTGCAAAGGAAAGATCACTGCAGGCATTTTCCTTTACATCATAAGATATACAAGAGTAACAAATGTACAAATTGGTCCTTCCATATTTTTCAAGAGCTCCATATGTGTTAAGAGCTATATGGAGCTATAGAACACTCAATGGAACTACAGAATTACAAAGAACTCAGTTAATAGCTATTAGAATTGATTGTTTATATGAAAATGTTTAAGTTATATCTTATTTTTGCCTTTAACTTTTGTGGTTGCTAATTTTATGTATCAACTGGACTTGGTCAAGGAATTCCCAGACAGCTGGTATAATGTTATTTCTGGGTGTGTCTATGAGGGTGTTTCAGCATTTGAATCAGTAGATTGAGTAAAGAGGTTCTGCCTGCACCAATATGACTGGGTACTGTCCAATCCATGGAGGGACCAAAAAGGAACAACAGCAAAAGGCACAGGAAACATGGGTTCTCTGTCTTTCTTTTCTAGAGCCAGGGCATCCATTTTTTTCTGCCTTGAACATCAGAATTCTTGGTTTTCAGGTCTTTGGACTAGGACAGAATTCTGCCACTGGCTTTCCTATTCACCTGTTTGTAGGCAATGTGTCATGGGACTTCTGGGCCTCCATAATTGCAACAAACAAATGCTTGTTAATATAGTATAAGCCCATAACTTTATGGAGAGGTATCTGAGATACAGATAGGTTATGTAAGGTAAGTCCTCTAATAAATTGCCTCATATATTTATCTATCTCCTACTATTTCTGTGGAGAACTCTAACTAATATATAGCTATCTTGACTGATTCTGAGTCTTAAGAGTCTTAAGATTAGGAGACATTGCTCGTTTCTGATGTTCTAGGATCATGACCTGAAGATATGTGAAGCCATTCTTTAAAAAAGAAGAAAATAAGAAGGGGTTGAGGACAGATGCTGACATTTTATTGGACTAAATTTGTCTCTAATATATAAAATGATTTTAGACTACTAGCTAGTATTACTCTAGAAGCACTGATCAACAAGGCTGAAATACTTAACTTTTTAAATTTTAACTTGTTATATACAGGATTATTAAATTATCAGGCCTGAAAAGTGTGAGGCACTTTCATTATCTGAGATTAAACAAATTGCCATTAAGTGTGATAGTTCCATGCACAGGGCAACAAATAAAGAAAAAATTACTGGTACGTGTAGTTGATGCAGAATCATCAAATTTTAGTATGGAGGAGGACTTTTAAAAATCATCTATTTAAGTAGGAATTTTATATGAACTGTGCCACTTCCAAATCAAATTTATCTTCCTTCTTTTTGAAATTATGTCATTTTTTGTACCATAGGTCATAAGACTATAAAGTAATTGGGTTGGCTAAAAATCTTAGAATAATAAATGAACTCAAACTATCTCCTACTTAATTCATTATCTTGTACAACTAAAAGATTGTTCAGAAATTAAAGAAAAATTGTGGCTTAAATGAAAAATCATCTTTTTTTTTAAATTTTGTTTAAAAGTGCACAGATAAGTGGATTTGATGTCCAAGTACTTACATTGGCCACCCTTGCTTCTTTTACTTTAATCTCTGTGTCCTTGGACCAATGGCTTGGTCTTTTAAGCCTAAATTCTCTTAGAAAGGCCAAATGTGGCTTCCAGAGAATCAAAAGAGATCAATCATGCAAAGTAGGTGGTATGGTCCAATTTGGTTACCCTTAAATTTTTATTGAAGTCCTATCCTCAAAGTAATGGTTGTCCTATTCCTCCAGGATGGGGGGACTTTGGGGAGGTGATTAAATCATGAAGCCCAGACAGCTGCCTTGTCCTTCTGCCTTGTGAGTACACTGTAGGAAGGAACTGTTTCTGAGCCAAAAAAAGGAACTCATCAGACACCAAATCTGCCTTGATGTTGGACTTCCTGGGCTTCAGGACTGTACGAAATGAATGTCTTATTTGCAAGTCACCTAATTTGACATGTTTTGTTAAAGTCACTTGAATGGATTGACAGTAGGTGTTATTACCTTCATATAGTGAAAGAATTTTTAAAAATCAGGAAATATGTTGATGTAAAATATTAGTAATAACATTATATTTCATCTAAATAAAAGTTCCGTGCTTTTATGTTAGAAATCTCCACTCAATTGCCATATATTTTGAGAGTAACAATCAGAATTCATTGGGTGAATAAATTTATGCGTATTAAGAGCTACCTAGAGAAAAATAGAAGCATGGAATTTATCTTAGAATAACGTTTATATAACAAAGTTCATATATATATAAGCAGAAACTATTAGTGATCACCAAATTTCTATATAATCTTCTACATTCCAGCACCCTGGAAGGATAGAAACATGTAATCAATTCTGACCAATTAAATGTGAGCAGAATTAATATGCATCAATTCTGGGTCAAGCAGTTGAGGTGCTATGTCTTCCCATTTTCTTTTCCTCTGTTATAATGATCTTGGAGGCCATAGATTCCAGACGGTATAACAACTGAGGGAGGAAAGCAACTTGACTTGCGTTACACTTGCTTGGATTGGATTCAACCACTGAGATGTTGGTATTTTTTTGTTACCACAGCATATCCTAGCTAATACAATGCACTTCATCCTTCTAAGATTCTCACATAATATGATAAATTAAACAAATGCTTATTAATATAGTATATGTCGATGACTTTATAGAAGAGGTATCAGAGGTATAGATAGGTTAGATTTAATTGCTTAAAGTACCAATTATCAAGTTATTTACATTCACTGAACATCACTACCCTAATAAAGATGAGAGTATATTTTCTCTTTTTTTTTTTTGACACACCTAGATAAACAGTCATGTTTGCTCAAGTTTTAGGGTGACCTGCCCATGTATTTAGTTGCCTCAGGTCTTGCCCAGGGACTTTAGTATCTAAAGGATCAATATCTTCATCCATCTATGCAATTTAATTTGGAAAATTTATTAAATCACTTTAGCCAAGTGTCACTACATGCTATTTTACCACACTGGTTCTAGAAAACTAATTGAGATGATTCAGATGCCAGCAGTTTTTCTCCTGATTTAAATGTGCCGATTGAATTGGAAAAATCTTAAGTCCTTGGTTTCTTCGTCAATAAAATTAGGACTGTTTTAGCTCAAAAATTCTGTAATTCTTTATGAACTAGGAAATGTACTACATGGTATGTGGAGTTAGCACAAATTGAAATGACTTTTATAGTAATATAGTGAGTCTGATAGATGCAGACAGACAAACTAGATAGTTCAATCCTCGAAGTAGATTTTATTCAGTTTGGTTGTCTATGTTCAACACACAAATTGAGAGATTAGGTAACCAAGGTCCCTGTGTGAGAAGCCAGCAATTCACAGTCAAGCTGAAGATTCTGAGTGGACAGATACACATTTCACATAGAAGGCTCACACTCAAGCCTTAAATCTGTGAAAGTACTCTGCATATTAAACTCACATGTAGAAATGTCTCCAAGGGCTGAGAAAAGTCCACAAAGGTTCTTATAAAGGAAAATAATTTAAAACACATTTGATTTAATATTAAGTTAAAATGCTTAGAGACTTAGTGAAATTTCTTCTCATTAATATAGTTTTTTTGTTTACTTTTAAAACAAACAAAAAAATCTCATTGATTCAATCACTTCTGAACTAGCAAAATATTTTAACAACTAAACTTGTTAGTGTTTTAAGGGCCCATTCAGAGTTTTTGCTGAGTGAGAGAAGATTCCTTGTGCCAACTTGTTGACTAGGTAGTTATTTTGTCCAGGTTCATAACTGACATATATCATTTCCTATCCCTTCTGAAGTGCTGTTAATAACTTACAGTTGTCACATGTGGAAAAATGAACCAGGAGCACATCCTCTGTCTGTGGGATTTAATTAAAATGCTTACTTTGCTTTGAAGGATATTCAAGATGGATAATGTTTCTCTTAATGAAATAAAAGGCATAACACCAGTAGATTTTATGATCTATAATTGAAAAATATGAATTTAGTATGCTTATTTTCTGTTTTGACAGGCATATATCACATGTCCCTCTGAACTGTCCTCTTGTAGTTTTCTTTCTCTCCATTAAGTGACACAAGTGTTTCTCACAGATGGACTCGGCCTGGAGCACTGAGAGTTAACCCAATTAAAAACAGCATAACTAAATAATGGAAAAATAATTGCTGCATATGGAGGGAAAATGACATTTGAGAACTCATTTATTAGATTGACGAACTGAGACATCTAATGCAGTGTTCTGCTGATATGCCTGGCTGGCCGGGTGGGCCTCACTTTCTGTATTAGTTGACAGATTATGCCATGCCTTATTAAGGGCAGGCTTGATGCCGACTACATCTAGAGACTCTTGTATTTCTTGTTTTAAGTTTAGTGGAAAGAATGTAATGGGTTTGTGAGATTTCTTCTGAATATGCTTTGTGAATATTCAAATAAATGTGGGCATGAAGTGACAGTTTCTCATTTAGGATTCCTGTAGCAGAAGCAAGCTTTCTTAAAGTATATTCTGGTGGTGCAGCTGCTTACCTCTTTCCTTTTTTTTCACAAGGTTTATCTTTGCCACTTACCTCCACCCACTAAATGCTGTAGTCATATTTGTTTTCCACCTGCCTCATGGGTGCCTATTCCTTCATGACTAAACTGAGACCTCTCCTTTCCTTGAGGGGGGCTCTTGCAGTGATGGAGCAGGCCTGAAGAATTCTAGGGCCACCTGAGCACCATGAATAATGATTTACTGCCTATCCTGTCAGCCTCCCGCCCCTGTGTTTCCATATGCATAGACTGAACCAACCAGGGATCAAAAATATTTGGGAAAAATAACTATGTATACTGAACATGAACAGATTTTTTCTTATTTTTAGTTCCTAAATAATACATTATTACAGTTAAATATTTAAATATTTGTATTGTATTAAGTTTTAAAAGTAATGTAGAGATGACTTAAAATATATGGGAAGATGTGCATAGGTTATATGAAAACACTACCATTGAAACAAGGGACTTGAGCATCCTTGCAAACTGGAATCCTGGGGATCTGTACCAATCAATTTATTATGGATATCAAGGGACATCTATACTGCGTGTGGCTTTTTACTTGTTTTTGCTGTTTCTCTATTTGGTTCTTTCAAAGTTCATCTTTTTCTTTCACATATATTATTATCCCTGCTCTTTAGCTAAGTTCTTTTATTTTTTTTCCCTCTAAAGATTTAGCAAAGCCCTACCAAGACAACCTGACCTAGCTGGTGCCCCACTGATGACCTCTGCTTTATCATTTCATTTCCCAGGACTGGGCTTCTGCTTTGCTTCCTGACAAATGGTACCTGTTTCCTTCAGTTGCCTTGACTGAGAAGTCACCCAGGGACACACTTCTATCTAAGTACCCCTTGCATCTTGACCTCATAGGTTCTTCCTGGTCTTCATGTTATGTTGTCCTACAATGCAGACTAATATGGTTTATGGTGCTGTAGACTTGTTGCATATGAAATTACCTTTGAAAAGGGAAGTGGAGCAAATTATATTTCACACATGTATGATTATGTCAAAATGAGCCCCAATATTATGAATAATTGTAATGTACTAATAAAAACATAAAAAAGGGAAATGGCAGAAACTTTTTTTCCCTGAAGTCCACTATGGGACCCACATACTGTGCTTTTTAGTGAAAGTTACCCCGGTGCCTTACCCAGATATGATTAAGTTAGAGATAGAGGCATGAGATAGAATATAAAGGGAACATATGAGGAGTCTCATGTATTTTTGAGGTGACTTAGGGTATATTCTACCCACTATGTGCACTTTTTAGAATGGTGGCAAATTATCCTGATCATAATTTTTTTTTAATTTTTATTTTGAGAGATATGACCTTTGGGAGAATTCCAAGCAGTCAGGCTGTTCTCTAATAGAGGCTGAACACATTTTCTGGATTTCATTTAGCTTCCTGAATGGCTTCTAAATCTGAATCTCAGCATGATGATCAGGCTTGTGGGGTAACTTTCATGTTACTGTCGTTTTGTATCCTTGGAGTAAAACTTCACAACTGAAAGCAAACCATGATTATTTTTGCCTTGCATTTCTTAGGAGAAAAAGTACCTGTTTGTTGGATCCTCATGACCTTCTCTTGGCAACAAAGTACTCACTATTGCCTGATGCATGCTGGGTCTTGTCCAGCCCCATCACTGTGAGCTGCATAGTTACCTGGACATGTGCTAGGTTCAAACTCCATTCTTTGTCTTCCAGCCTTGGCTCCCCTAGGTTAGACAAATGAATGTTCTCGGAGGTCCAAGATCCTGTTTCGAGTTTGCACCTCATGTCACACAGACTATATATAGACTTTTCAACAAATATTGGTTAACTGATACAGAGTCAATGAGGTGACTATTATGCACAATAAGTTCCCAAATAAAAGTGAGTCCCCCATATGTGTTTATGTGTGTGTGCTTTTATATACAGAACAGATATTATAAATGCTGTGTATGCACATTTATCTCAGTACCTTAGTCCTAAGTCATTTCTGCTTTAGCCATAAAGTTTCACTTAGCCTCTTTATCAGGATCTTTAGAAAAGATGAATCTTTTTTTATAGGAGGCTTTTCTATCTATGACATTTATAGGCACAGTGCTGCTAAATATAGAAGCCACTCCCTGTCCCTTCAAACTTTGTTGTGTTTTCTGATGTCATGGTACCCTAGCAAAAGCACTGCTCAAGTACTACAAATGTATCTACAGTTGTTGAGTGGTTTCGTTATGACAATAATCTTAATACCAACTCCCAAGAGAAAGAATTCTTCCAGAGAAAGCATTAAAAATACACTTCTATATATAATCCTAGCTGAAAGGTGATACTAGATATGGTTTTGCTTCTGAACTTCAAATTCTTCTTCTTTCAAAGTAGGGAGATTTGGTCTGAAGGAAGTTATATCTAATGATTCCTCAAAACTGCCCTCAGAGTTTACTCAACAATGATGTCAGGTCTCATTTCTTGGACAAAGAGCTTCTCTTCCAGCAAAACAAATGTACTTTTCTACATCTCAGATAAGTAGTCTTGTTAGCCTGCACTATTCTATCCCCACTGGACGAAATGCCCTCACTCCTTCTTGTCTTCCATTCTCCTTTATGTATTCAGCTTAAACTCCCCTCCCCCATGGTATCTTTCTAGTTTACAGTTATGCATACTCATTACTCCAATCACTCTGGCACACTATTAGCACATGCAAGAATGAATAGCAACTGTTTTATGGTTGCTTCGATTTCTACAATTTGACGTGACTTCAAGGTAGACACAGTGGCATCTCAATAATTTAAGATTTGTAAGTAGGGTGGGGATGATGAAGCACTAATGACTTAGCTCAGTGATGAGCCTTTGGAATATCAAAGGCAGAGTTTTTTGGAGCATCAGGAGAAAGTATCATTGGGATTCCCTTTGCTGGTTCCTGGCAGAAATAGCAGTGAAAAATCGATCCTTTCAAAGGTCTCAGCATTCCATGCTTCACCAGAATGGAAGGCCAGAAAGGACAGAGGTAGATGATTTGTTAACACATGTGAGAGATCTTCACAAAGTTTCTTCTTTGAATTGATGTAAGTGACGGCAAGTGCCAACAAACATGGGTGGTGAGCCTGAATGTGAGGGTCACTGTAGTAGTTTATTAAGGTATTTTTCCAAGACTTAGAAGTCAGTAGTATCTGCTTTCAGTGTGTCCCTTACCTAACCTAAAACACTTCCTATTTTCAAGCTTGGAGAAATTTTTTCCCTTCTATTTGAGGGCAACAAACATTTTGGCTACTCTTCTTTTGGGAAAATGGTTTTCTCCAGGATAGAAGATCTGTAGTCTCAGTATGTGGCTAAGTATACTAGTGACACTTAGAAAAATTCTCTCCTTTTCCAAGCTTGGTTTTCAAGTTTTTTTTTTTTTGTCTTGATAATAATTTAACTATCTTTCTCTCTTTTTATGGAACAATAATTCTCATAGGTTAGCTATGGAAGTTAGAGGCTACTAAGAATTATAAGTTAAGGGTGAAATGAAAATACATTAGTATAATATTTGAAAAGTATTAGCTAAGTGTTGATATTCCCGGACCACCAACTGATTTCTTTGATCCAAGTACTTTACTATTTTGAGAGAACTGATTAGTGGTTATCTAAATTTATAGACATAAAAACATTATAATATGTACTTGCTTAACAAATATTTATTGAGCACCACTTATATTCCAGGCACTCTTCAAGGCATTTGAGATATATCAGTGATCAAAACCAAAGAAATCTACCCTTAAGCAACAAACATTCTAGTGTAAAGGAAAGCAAAAAAAAAACAAAAAACAAAAAAAAAAAAACAAAAAAAAAACCCACAAAGGCATAATAAATGTGAAAATTATAGTGTGTGTTATGAGGTATGCATCAGAATGAATGAAAAGTAGAAGCAGGTGAGTGGAATCATGAGGGTGGAGGGGAAGACAGAGATCATTGAATTAGTGGTACTTGAGCAAAGACCTCTGGGCAGGGAGGGAGATAGTTGTGAGAATATCTGGAGAAAGAGTCTTCCAGGCTGAGAGGTCAGCCAGTGCAAAAACCCTGTGGTAGGAGTGCCTGTTGTCTCTGGGAAGCAGCAGTAGCAGCATATCCAGAGGGGAAATGCATGGAGAGAAGAAATAGGGATTCTATAAAGCAATTTTTTCAAGTCCAGAAATGGTGAAAGTCTTTAAGTCGACAAAGTGGACAATTTTACTAATGAAAACATTGTTCACAAAATAAAAAGTGTTTTATTGACTCATTTTAAATTTAATGCTAACTAAATGTGTTTTAAAAATACTTCCCATTTTTTGGGCTAAGATTGTGGCTCAGCGGTAGAGCACTCGCCTAACACAGGTGGGACCTGGGTTCGCTCCTCAGCACCACATAAAAATTGTGTTGTGTCCATCTACACCTAGAAAATAAATATTAAAAAAATATTCCCATTTTAAAAGACTTGAAGTTTACTTAGCTATTTTTTTCTCTCTGTGCATTAACATACACATCCTTCTTATATATGTATAGACACAGGGGTAGTCTCACATATGTATATGTTTTCTTGATCCATGTAAAATATAGTTCTTCAGTACATGCAGCATAGCCCATTCAGAACATGCAGCTTGTGTGAAGATTACTGGTTCTTAAATGGAGTCTAAGTTATTGCATTATCTAATTTGTTTGAATGTAGGCAGCTAAACTGAATAAAATTCACCTCAGAGATTAAATTACCTAGTGTGCTGTCTGTAATGATTAGATCAAGTCTATAATTACAAAATAGTCACTTCATTTTGGGCTCCTTCAACATGGTGTTGGTATCACACATAATGGAGAAATTCTCTTGTTAATGAAGAATTACAAGTGTTAGAATTGAAAAGATCCTTACTAATCTTCTCATACTGAGTTCATGGAAATGACAACCAACGCATTATTTTTTACTCAAAACACTTTCTAGAATCTGACAAACTTTAATTAGTCGTCCAACCAGTGAGGTGGAAGAAAACATGCCCTTGTAGAAAAATTCTGGGTATCTGAGAACTGATTTCGTCCCCTGTGAATGTTTTTGACATTTTCACTGATGAAAGTGGGGAGCCATTGTAGGCTCAGGGCAGAGAATCAACACAACACAACTTTTATTTCCAAAGGACCCTTCTAGCTTTTGTGTTAAATGGACTGAGGAGGTTGAACTGAGGGATTACTTAGGTGGCAATTGCAGGAGTCTAGGGGAGAGAGATGATCACTTAGATCAGGTGACAGAGTGCAGATAGTGAGGGCGAGAACGTATCTGGATGTATTTTGAAGATAAAGTTAGCAGGATTTTCTGAAAGACTGACAGTGGAGTATGAGAGCAGGCCAGGAACTCAGGGTGATAACCACCAATGTTTTCACAAAAGCAAGAGCATGGAACTGTTATCTGTTAAGGCAGGGATGACTGTATGTAAACAGGATTTGTGGGAGGAGAACAAGCGTTCAGTATTGGGCATGTGGAATCTGAGATGTTTTTAAGTAGTCCATATAGAAATGTCTGAGACAGATGTAAATTTGGAAGATGCAAGTGTAGGAATAGTATGTAAAACTATGAGTCTAAATGGGATTACTTAGGGAGTGTATTAGTTTGCTAGTGCTGCTGTGACAAAGTACCACAAACAGCTGAATAGCAGGGATTAGCATCTTATAATTCTGGAGTCTAAAGTCTGAAATGGAGGTGTCAGAAAGGTCGGTTCCTTTGAAAGCAGCACAGGAGGACGGAGGATCTGTTCCCTGACTTTCTCTTAGGTTCTTGTATTTGCTGGCAATTGAAATTTCTCCTTATTGTAAAGACACAAGTCATATTGGAATAAGGATACACTCTACTCCAGAAGGACTTCATGTTAATCAATTTCATCCGCAACAACCCTATTCCAAATATGGCCATATTCTGAGGTAGAGAGGTAGGGCTTCTATACATGAGTTTTAGGGTAACATAATTTAACCCATATCAGGGACGAAGCATAGGTTCAAAAAGAAAAGATGGCTCAAAGATTGAGCACTATGCACTTCTCCTTTTGAAACCCAGTGATAAGGGAGGAACTAGGAAAGGAGATTGAAAATAAGTGATCATCGAAGTGGGGAAGAAACCAAGAGAAGGTCTTGCCCTGGGATCAAGAGAAATGGAGTTTACACTCACTTATTATGGTTAATTGGTCAACATCACAAATAGTAGCAACTCCACAAATACCAGGATCAGTTCTCTTGAAACTGTTTTATAACCATAGTAGGTGTGTAATAAGCATTCAGTGCAACACTTATGAGGAGAATTCATTAATGGATGAATCTTATACTGTTTACCCTGCAGTGTGTTTTATTGCCTGGGTGCCTCTAGTTTTATTAGTATTATGATACTAGTACTCCTGAACAAGTCTTTCTAGAATTTTGATTTTTTCCAGCTTTTAAATTTCTATTTTTAATTTCTTATGCCATATTCCTGTCTTGTCTTTGCATGAGTTTGCATGTATCCTATCTCCTTTAATAGAGTCTGAAAATACTAAGGCCAACAACTGTGTCTTTTACATCTGATTTTACTCCCTTAGTGGCATATAAATTCTGTAGCCCTCTTCCTCCCTCTGCCCTCCTCTACTCATACCTACTTTGGATTCACGATAATTATTGGACAATAAATTAATAAACTGATGTTCATATACATTTCAGAAAAATTTCTGCTGTTTTTCTAACTCCCTGATATCCTGGTGTATTCAATCTTCTCTTGGGAAATTAGCAACAAATCAACACTTTCCTTACAATAGATAAAAACCAATATGTCATCTTCAAGGCCTTGTCCATACATAATGTTCAGAGATGCGCTCTCCCCTTTAGACCATGTATCTACTCTGTTATGCACCCCAGACACTGGGCTGTTGGGCTTGTTTAAAAGCATTTAATTGAGATTGAGGGTCGAATAATAAGTGGAAACAGAATTAGGCAGCAAGCCTGGGTGTAGTGAAAAAAAGTAGCAATGAAAACTCCCTTCACAAGAAGTAATTTGGAAGAATGGCGGTGGCTGAGTGTAGGAAGTAAATATTTTTCTTTTAATGGATGTTAGTTATTTTATCTATCAGAATGTGCCCACTGGAAATATTTTGAGGTTTTTATAACTATAATAATAAACTACAAATTAATGACTATTTACTCCAAGTCTTGGCAAAGCATGTAAAATATCACCAAATGCAGTGGTGTAACTAATTGAGCCACACTTTGGATGGAATACCTAATGCAGAGAAGTCTTTCTATTTGCCATATGAAGCATGCTCCAAATCCATAGCAACAAGGTTTCACATATTTGCCAAAATTCTTGTGCTAGATTTTTATTTAGTTTACTCTTGGCAGAGAGAGAGAGAGAGAGAGAAGAGAGAGAGAGAGAGAGAGAGAGAGAGAGAGAGAGAGAGAGAGAGAGATATCTTACAAAAGCAGCTATAAAAATTTCCAGACACTTTTCTTTTTTCTTTTCTCTATACCACCATAGAATCTAGGGTATGTCTGACCACAGGGAAAGACTTGAAAAGTAGTGTATATATGGACACATTTTCAGTAAAAACTCACAAGAGATCATGAAGTCATATAAGAGCAGAAAAAGAGGGGAAAAAATGACTTAACAAAAGGAAGAAAAAATGAATGAAATAGGGACTTGGTAATCCATTGAAGAATATTAGGATATATAATAAACATGTGATTTCACTTCTAGAAGAAGAGAAACAAAGATAATAACACCTAAAGAAATAATTGTCAAAATCTTCTAAATTTGGTAAAAACATTGATCTACAGATGTAAGAAACTCAGCAAACCCCAAACAGAACATTATAGCTAAAGCTACATTGTCATACATCACAAACAAACTGCAAAAACTAAAGAGAAAAGCATCAAAATACAGAAGTAAGACTTCACATGCGGGGGGAAAAAGATAAGAAGAGTGCCCCAAAGGAGTTAAAAGTTGTTATATATATATAACAACTCAGGTTCTATGTTCAAAGAAAGCATCCTTCAAAATGAAATAAAGACATTTTTGGATAAAGAAAATCTGGCAGAATTTGTTGCCAGCAGACTTGCTCTGAAAGAAATGCTAACGAAAGAGAAGTAAAACCAGATGGAAATTGCAAATTACAGAAAGAAATAGAAGGTTTAGGAAATGATAACTACATGGATGAATATGAGAGACAGTCTTGTGTTTATTTCTTGAAATTTCTTTAATGGACCACCTATTATTTAAATCAAAAGTAAAAATATTTTCTTGTGGCATTTATAATTTAGATACAAATAAAATATATGACATCAGTGTTACAAAGGTTAGTAGTAATAAAATTATTCCATTTCCTGTGAAGTGGTACAATAGTATCTCTAAATATATTATGATTTATAAAGGATATATATATTATAATCCCTAAAAACACTCAAGTAGTACAGTAAGTGATACAAATAGGGCAGCGAAAAACCAAAGAGAAAATAAAATGCAGCACTAAAATTAAAAATTGAAAACAAAAGCAGCTTTGTTTCCACCTATATGTTTTTTCTCTTTTTTCTAACATCTTGTGTCCAACTGTTTAGGGAGTCCTTTTCCCTTACCTAAAACTATGTGCAGAATCTGTTTTTCAACACCTCTCCTGCTACCAGGCTGGTGTGAGCCATTGTCTCCTTTCAACAAAAGCCATTTGACTCGGGTCCTGGACTCTAACCTGGTTCCCAATGAACCAGTCTTAGATCAGTAGCCAGGGCATCTCCGTGAAATGCGGAAGTCCCAACAACGGCCTACATGGTACTTCATACTATGTGCTCTGATTTGGGGGTGAGTTTCTACCCTCCTAGGCTCCTACATTTCTCCCCTTCGTTCCTTCCACGTCAGCCACACTGGCCTTCCGATCTTTCCCAGACCGAGGTAGATGTGCTCTTGCCTAAGAGCCTTTGCACTGGTTTTCCCTCTGCTCAGATGCATTTTACCCAGATATCTACAAGGTTAACTCCTCATCTCCATCCATGCTTTGCTCAAATGCCAAATAGTTCAAGAGACCTACCCTGATCAACCTACTGAAATCCACAATGCAAGAAAGCAGTGGTGGCAGGTGTCTGTGGTCCCTGACTCTTGGGAGGCTGAGGCAGGAGGATTACTTGAAAGCAGGAGAGAAAGACAAGCCTGGGCAACATAGTTGGACCCTGTCTCAAAAAAACAAAACTAAACTAAACAAAAACAAACAAGTCTCCTAAAACATAATGGTCCTAAATTTCCTTTTCTATAATCTTCCTTCCTTCCTTCCTTCCTTCCTTCCTTCCTTCCTTCCTTCCTTCCTTCCTTCCTCCTTCCTTCCTTCCTTCCTTCCTTCCTTCCTTCCTTCCTTCCTTCCTTCTTTCTTTCCTTCCTTTCTTTATTTTCCTTTCCTTTCCCTTTCTTACAGAATGAGTCTATACCTTATTTGCACAAGTAAGCAAACATTATCTGTGTAGCACCATCATAAGGCACAAATCCGTTAACAATTGATTTGTGCCTACTTATCAAACAAAATCAGAAGCATGTGGATGTGAGGGCATCCTAAATCGTACATATCAGAAACACCAGACACAGGAACTTATCAACTTCACCAGACATAACCCCACTACCACCTAAGGTCCATAAACGGGCAGCACACACCTGATCTGGCATCACCAGATCATCTGGTAAAAGTGTCACAAGATTGACAAGCTCTCTTGTTCATTGAGAATCCATAATATGTACTCTGAGTGCATAATATAGTATCTAGACATGATAGGTGTTCAATAAAAATCTCTGAAGTGAATGAGGTAGATGCTCTGGAAACACTACTCAATTCTATGTTCACTGTTATGTGTGGGCCCCAAAACAATTTCAATTTCTCTTTTCAATTTCAAATTATGCAAAACATGAATCAAAAGATAAGATGGAGAACTCAACTGTTGGTACTACTGATAAGAACAATATTGGGGAACAAGGCTTTTGACTACAGACACTGTTTACTGAAAGTGAACCCCACAAATGGGCAGAGTTACCTAATACACAGAGGCAGTGTTGTTGGACATGCAGGTGAATGCCTGGAAACTTGTGAAATGGAGGAAAAGAAGAGAATATATGCTTTTGTGTCTGATTCCCAAAGAGATAAAAGAAGGTGTTTCTTCAAATACTCCCGGTCTATTCTCAAAATTAGCAAATAACCTCTCGGTAATAATAATCTCTTTTGGGTTTATGGGGTTTATGGAGAAAGCACAGATGCTGAACTAGTAGGCATCTCCTCATAGGAAAGGAAGAAAAGCAGTAGGCGAGAATTCCCTTCCTAGTGGCTGAAACAAACCAAACTGGATCGTCAACTTGATGGAAATTGATTCTGTGGAGCAGGACAAAGTCACTTGGAGAGCACAGAGAGAGGAGCCTCATTCAGGGTTGAGAATTCATCTCAGTGTGGGTAGAAGACAGCAAGCTGCCAGGAGGTGGGAAAAGCCCACGGGTTTAAGGTGTCCTGACAGAAATCAAGGACCAAAGGGTCTTCAGGAGAAAGAAGCACTCAACAGCTTCAATTGTGGCTGAGAGATCAAGTAATATAAAGACTAAATAAATAAATGACATGGATGGTTTTGCTGAATTGATGGAGATGGATGTCAGAGTGGGACGGAGACAACAAATGTAGATAATTGCTTCAAGAGGTTGGCTCCTAAGAAGTTGGATGGGTCTGAGGGAAAGGAAAGGAGAAAGGGAGGACAGCATTGGGGAGCCACAGAGTGAGGAGTTAATATGGCAAGCTTATAGGACAGGAGGGCAGCCAGACCAGCCTGGGCAGAGCAGGGAAAATGGCTTAAGAGTTGGTGGATACATGGTTAGACTAAATAAAGCCAGATTGTGACTATGCTTGGACCCAGATGGAGAGATTTTATTTCATATAGACGGAAATGGATAAACTGGCAAGGTTTTTGACAATTTGCTGTAACATACATTCATCAACCACTCACTATCCACTGGCAATTTTGCTGTGACCAATAAGTAAATAAATATATAAAGTATGTATGTGGTTTCTTTTATAAAATTGAGATATTCATTTTTTGGGTGGGGGAAGGTACCAGGAATTAAACTCAGGGTACTCAACCATGGAGCCACATCCCCAGCACTTTTTTGTATTTTATTTAGAGACAGGGTCTCACTGAGTTGCTTAGCACCTCACCATTGCTAAGATTGGCGTTGAACTCACAATCCTCTTGCCTCGGGCTCCTGAGCTTCTGGGATTACAGGAGTGCGCCACTGCATCCCAAAACATTGAGGCATACTTTTGTAGTTCAATTTCAAGTTATTCTCTAACAATTGCAAGGAAGGCACTCAGACTAGCTTAAACGAGGAGTTGTGCTTTGCAAGCATTCATCCACCATCATAAAAGGGGTGAACTTTCCCAGAAATTCAAGAGTTATAAACAGTACCTGTAAGCCAAACATCATGAGTTGATTCATTCAGTCCCCCTTTCTGTGTGCTTCTATTTGAGAAATTGGAATTCTAACACCACTTTACACTTTCCTGCAGTCAAAGTGCCGAAATTCTAGGTGAGAACTAGATTTCACCAATTGCACAAGATTTGGAAGGCAGAAGTGAGGCAGAGGCTGTCTTCTTCTTGCAGCTTTGCCAAACAATGTTTTGAAAATGTTCTGGTTTTATGAAGCAGCTCTTTAGTGCATATTCTTCAGTTTTTTTCTGGTGGTAGACAGAATGGGGGGAAGAATTGTTACTTTGGTTTTTTTTTTTTTTTTTAAACAGAGAGAGAATTTTTAATATTTGTTTTTTAGTTTTCGGTGGACACAACATCTTTATTTTTATGTGGTGCTGAGGATCAAATCCAGTGCCCCGCGCATGCCAGGCAAGCGAGCGCACTACCGCTTGAGCCACATCCTCAGCCCAGTTGTTACTTTCTTACCTCTGAAAAGCTCCAGTTGTGGCCTCAGAGATAGTAGCATTTTGCTGTGGTTTGGATAACTATCCCTCAAAGGTCCATGTGTTAATGGATGGGTTCACAGTCCATGGAGGTAGCAAAATGATTAGGAAGTATGGCCTGGTGAAAGGATGTTTGGTCTTTAGTTCATGCCCTTGAAGAGGATACTGGGACCCAGCCCCCTTCCCTTTTCTCTTTTTTGCTTCCAGCCACCATGAGGTAGCTTCTTTCACCTTATTCTCCCTGCCATGATATAATTGCCACCACAGGCCAAAGTAATAGGGCCAAATGACCATGGACTCTGAAACTATGACCAAATAAACCTTTTCCCTTACTAAGTTGGATTATTTCAGGTATTTTGTTGCAGTAGTAGAAAATTGAATAATGTACTTTCCTACCTTGTTGGATTTGAATGTTGTAGAAACCATTTTATGAAACTTAGTCTAAACCAGAAATGAGTAAACTATTCTATAATGGACATGTAGTAAATATTTTAGTTTTTTTGAAGCAGTCTGCATTTCAAACACTCAAGCAATTCTGTGATAGCTTGAAAATAGCCATAGACAATACATTAAAAAATGAACATGGTTGTGTCCTAATAAAATTTTGTTTATAAGAACAGATGCCAGGGATGGATTTGATCTGCAGGGTATAGTTTGCTACCCTCTGAGTTAAACCCTTCATCAACAAGCTTTCCTTTGATTTTGTAGCCCTGATTCTCTTTGTTAATAAATGTTTCTGTTAAAATAATATGTAGTGTTTTCTGATTTTTATGTTGACCTCTGATGGATAGGGTTGAATATCATTCAGGGCTAGGTTATATTACAATAAATATACTCTCTAAATCCCCATAATTCAACAGAGAAAAAGATGATTTATCATTTGTACTAAACATCAAAAGCAGGTCAGCAGGAATACCATCCTATATTCCCTTACTTGGGGTGCTGGGTTGATAAAGCACCACACACTAGTTCTTAAAACATTTTTTTTGGAAATGACACTTGTCATTTATGTACATATTTCATTGGCTAAGCTGAGTCACACAGTCATCCCTAACTTCAAGGGATTGGGAAGGGCAATTTTACCATGTAAGAGGAAGGAGAAAATCGTTGGACTTTAAAAAAGTCCTAATGCTCCCACAGGTGGAGTCCCACAGCCACTGTAAATAAATACTGGATCCAAGCCAACCCTACAGAGTTCCTGTAACATTGCATAGTGTTTTGCAAACACTGGTTCAACAATGTTACAATTGTCTATTCATTCCTTACTTTCTTGTAAATAAGGAATGGAAAGCCTCAGTTTACTCAACTGAATGAGAATAATCATGGTAATTCCCACTTTCTTCTTGCCTTGGAGGTGGTTCCCCATGTGCCGGGTCGTGTGGGAACCCTTCAGGAAGGTGTGTGGGTTCTTTGTGGCCATTTGTTGCATGGATTTACAGATGTGCATTCCTGTCGCTCTCAACAATGCCTTGCTCATAGGAGGAAAGCAGTTTGGAGTCTGAGAAAATATGACTCGATCACTGCAGAATTTCTTTTGCAGTGTTTTCCTGTCAACATCATATTTTTTATTATTGTCTTGTGAAAATAGCAGCAATAATACATTTGGTTTTGGGCTCTGGAAAGAGGCTGAGTTTGAATTCTGTCTTTGAAACTCACTGACAGAATGATATTAGACATACTATAGATCCTCTGTGACCTCCATTTCTCTTCTGTAAAATAGGTCCCTTCATCCGGTCATTAAAGGATTAAGTGAACAGATTTACACCACATAGATACTGAAGTAGAATAAGAGCTAAATAATAATTCTTCTTACATTTTTTCTTCTCATCCTCACTCCCTGGCATTATAAGCAATGATTACAAGATAAAACATATATAAAATCTGTTTGATAACTCTAACATGCTTTATAAATGATATTATTAAGAAATGCACTGTAAACCCAGAAAAACTCATTAATTTTCCCAAGACTAAACTGGTCTCGAAGTCACCTGAGCACTCCAGACCTGTTCCCTTACTTTGTTATTCCACAACGTTTTACCTCTTTCCAAATGATGGCTTTGCCAAGAAGGTTTGAGTCTTCTTCATCTGTGTGGCATCTATTTTATTCAGTTCAGTGTCTTTTATTTTTTGGATTTGTTTGCTTCTCTGTGCCCATTTTCCCTCCAGCATTGCTATGCTTCATCTCTGAACAGAAGGAGCTAGTTTTTATAACTCCAAGCTAATTCTTGATAAATGTTGATTATCCTTTCTTCTGATAGCTTCGGTGGACTGCACAAACTGAGAGGAGAGGGGCTGCAGAGTCCCCGGAAGAACTGACTCTTTTTAGGAGGCTCTGGGGAAGTTGGCTTCAACGGTGAGTTTTAAACAGCTCTCAAGCTTGGTGACTCTGCCCACAGGAAGGTTTACACAGAACTTCTAGTGGAGACAGAGCCCCTCTGCTGCAGCTCACCCCTGAGGAAAGAGTCTGAAGGCAAATCACTTAGCATGGACTGTTTTTTCAGCAAGTGGGAACACCCCTGTCCCTAATACCACATCACTATGTTTAGGCCTTAGCTTTCATGCAAGGACTTAAACAAAATCAAGCTGCTTTATATATTTAGCCCCACCTTCCAAAATTCATGACTGACTCAATGGCTAGAGCCACAATTCCTTAGGGTGTCTCATTTATGAAGTACTTACAGTCCTGAAAAGAAATGTGATTTTTATTTCCATCCCATCCAAAATATTTGGGCTGAAAAAGATGGGTAAAAAAAAATCAATATTTGTCTAAAAGAGGAGGATGAAATTTGTGGGTGGTTCTGTAATTTCAAGATGTGGCACAGAGGTGCTCAGAAGATGAATTGCAAATAAAAGAGCAGAAAAGAATTTTCTGAGTGTCATTTTAAAAGGCTTCATGCTAATAAGAGCCAAATTCATCCTTTGATATTTTCAAGCTTGCTGAGTAAATAACTCATAAACTTCCCATAATGATTATATGCATGCTCCTGGTGTGCTTCCAAGTCTGACCTATTTTGCAGGTTGCATCAGAGTGTGAGAAAGCTGTGCCAGATGCCAGCATCCATCTAGCTCTTCAGCTCTGTCCTCAGCCCCCACCCCCACTAGGAGTACCTGGGATGGTGTCTGTTTTAGGACACTAAACAGATTTTTCATAATACCATATGCTTAAATGGTATTAATTTTCTTTGAAATTGTTTTATACCTTTTGTTTCCTTAGGCAAGGGGAAGGGAGAGGCAATATGTATCAGGTAATGTTGAAATGCCTTCTCTCTCACGACAGATCATAAAGGTGGGTATGTCAGTCAGTTTTTCAATACTGTGGCAAAACACCTGAGAGAAACAACTTAAAGGGAGGAAAGATTTATTTTGGCTCATAGTTTCAGTGGTTTTGGTCCCTAATTTCTTGGCCCTATTGCTGTGGGCTCATGGTAGAGAGTGTGCGGTAGAACAAGACTACGTCATGGTGGCCTGGAAGGAAAGGGCAGGGGAAGACAGAGAGAGAGAGAGAGAGAGAGAGAGAGAGAGAGAGAGAGAGAGAGAGGGAGGGAGGGAGAGAGGGAGAGAAGGTGGGAGGGGGAGAGAGAGAGAGACTCTTCAAGGCCGTGTCACCCTCCTCTAACCATGTCACCCTCCTCTAACCATGTCACACTCCTCCAACCATGTCCCACCTCCTGAAGTCTCCACCACTACATCCCAACAGTGCCATCTGCTAGAGGCCAAGCCCCAAACATTAGGGTCTTTGGGGAACATTTCAAATCTGAACTGAACACTTCAACTAATATTTAAAGGCCCAAGGGCTTGAAGTATAAAGAACTGGAAAGCAGATAAATAAGCAGGTCTTTGAATGTGCAAGTGTTATTACAGGGTGAGTTTCCTTATTTTTACATTCTTTTCCCATCTACTGAATGCGTACATATGTGTGCAAGTGGGCATGTGCGTCTGGAGTTGTTTTATCACGCAGTGCTTATTGTAAGCAATGCACGAGCAGACAAAGAGATGTGTGAGGTGGAGCTACCAAACAACAGTCATAATAATGCCAGCCTCGGTGACGGTACTCAAGTAGATCTGGCTTTGTTTTTAGGGAAATTTTATGTATTCAAAGCCGCTGTACAATTTTAATTGTGACATTTCCTCAAGGTAGCATTTTATGTGAAGCTCATTAAATTCTTTCTCATAGTAGAAA
Organism: Callospermophilus lateralis; assembly: GCF_048772815.1. Taxonomy (NCBI): domain Eukaryota; kingdom Metazoa; phylum Chordata; class Mammalia; order Rodentia; family Sciuridae; genus Callospermophilus; species Callospermophilus lateralis. Next base: position 66,530,953 of record NC_135314.1, read on the forward strand.
TATGATGAATGTGGTTACGGTCCTCAGTTCTACCTTCCACATAGATAATAAAACACTAATATTAAACTGTAATAAAGAAAATGATGAAACTAAAATCGCCACTTAATAATCATATGATCAAGCCCATAGAAAACAATAATTTCACAGATGGAAGGTCAAATTAATTTCAACCAAATGCTTCAGTGCAAAGTAGAGACCTGAAAACGAATAGGCCGTAATATGTTTTTACAGGATGCTTATTTTTATTTTCAATTTTCTAGGCACAGCGTCCTGTGTTTTACAGTAGCCAAGCTGGCAATGTGAGCTCTGGGAAAAGATGAACAGCTTTAGTCGGCTGTGGTGCTTCATGGACGTGAAGGCAAAATTAATTTTCTTTGTTTTTTGGAGTCTCTCATTTCAATGTGCATTTTTGGTTATCCTATTTAGAATTATTTTCCTTATTTGGAGCAATAGTGAATAAGATGATGCTTTTGACTTTTTTAAAACAGTCAACAGTGCCTTCAATTCTGAATATGGAGCTTTGTGCACAAGTTGGGAGGGATATGGGAGTGTGGTTCTGCACAGTTCTTCCTGGGTAGGAAGGACCTAGCTTTGGGGTAAGCCCAGTTACTTGAGTTTCTTTCATGTAATGTTCATCTATCTTTCTCTGATAAACTCATATTTTCAACTTCAAACCCAATTTGGATCTAAACTATATTTTTTAACCTTGGATCAGAGCGACCCACTTCTGACATTTGCCTGTGTATCCCTTTATTTCTGTATTCTTATCATAACTGTACTTCTTCCCCTCTCCTACCTTGGAACTGGATTTTTGGAAAAAATCCTCAAGCTAAAATTTAATCCAACTTTTTGAGGCCTTTCAGAATTTAATAGTATTAGAATGGACATTATGATGATTTTTTTTTCCATTCCTAGTGACTTCTCGATTTAAAAGTATTATTCCCCCTTAACAAGTGATAAAATTCAGGTTTAGATACGCTGAGTAATTTATTAAATTCAGTATTTTAGGGGACAAGTCTGAACTTAAATCCATAGTACCTTTCTGCTGAATCTTTACTTTTCAAACAAAAATTTTAAGCCTCTGAAGGGTGTGTGGTAAATACCAGCATTTGAAATGTAATTTATTCAACTATGCAACACAACTCATCTTCTCTTTTATTCATCCTCTGCTTTCCTAATAGTCTTATAGCCAAACTTTAGTTCTTCCTCTGATGCTTTCAGATCCAGACAGAGACTTCCTCACATGTAACACACTATTTCTTAAGATTCACCAGAACACCTAATATGAGGACTCCTTAGTCTTTGATTTAGACCAGACTCAATTTTGGGCTACACATTTTAATCCTCTGGGAACTTCAGAAAATACACTTGTCAGAGTTCTGTCCCAGATCAATCATAATCTCAGGTATTTATAGTTTTTGAAAAGTTTCTGTGCGCAAAGCTTTAGATACATGATGATGACACAAACAGAAATGTTCATTTTTTTTTTTTCAAGAAGGCTACAGTTACTACTTCTAAACAACTCACAGCCAGTCAATGTTCCTACTTTGGTCATCCAGGCTGGATTTGCTATTCAGTTTTCTTTTGGTTGTTAGAATTGTCCTATATAAAAATATGCATGAGTGAGAAGTTTTGTCCTTTTCTTTCCTTTTTTTTTTTTTTTTTTGTAATCCAAATATTATTTTTCTGGACAAATTTCCAGAGCCAAGTCTCTGTGATTAGGAAGACTCTTCACTGCAGCTACTCACCACTAAGGAAGATGTTAGCCTTGGGCTTGTCATGTATGGCCTTTATTGTATATGGGTACATTATTTCTATACTTAATTTATTGAATGTTTTTAATCATGAAAAGATGTTGAATGCCAAACATTTTTCTGCATCTTTGAGGCAGTCATATGATTTTTGTCCTTCATTCTTCAGGTGGTGTTTCACATTTATTGATTTGTATACACAGGGATAAATCCTACTTCATTATGGAATCTGCATAGAATTTGGCTTGCTAGTATTTTTTGAGAAGAAAGGACAGTTTGTTCATTAAATAGTGCTGGAAAATTGAATAACCCATATAAACAAATGAAACTGTATCTGTACCTTACATCATATAAATAAATATAAATTATATCTATGTTTTAAACTATATTTGTTATAAACTATAACATATTTATAAATATAAATACAAAATATTAAATATTTAGGTATTAAATATTTAAAAATACAATATTTATAAATTAAAGTAGTAAGACACAAATTGCAATAAATTATTTGAAAAATATAAAAATCTGACAAAGGACTTGTATTCAGAATATGCAATGAACTCTTATAACTGAATTATTAGAAAATAAGTGATGTGATAAAAATGGACAAATGATTTAAAAAGATACTTTATAAAAGATAATGTATGGGTGGTGAGTAATTGTATTTAAGTATGCTCTATATCATTAGTTATTATACAGCCTCAAATTAAAATCACAATTAAACACACATTAGATTGGTTAACATTAGAAATCTTGATAGTACCAGGTGGATAAAAATGTGAAACAACTGGAACTGTCATAATTACTGGTAGGAATGTAAAATGCTACAACTGCTTTGGAAAATAGTGTATCAATTTCTTAGAAAGTTAAATATACATCTACCTCAGGACCTAGTTATTATATTCTTGTATATTTGCCCAAGAATGTTAAATATATTTAAAAAGTCTTGTACATAAACATTTATAGGAAATATTAGTAGTTATCTAGGTCTAAGGGTGGTGAGATATAGAGTTGAAGAATGATTGCTAATGGGTAAGGTGTTTCTTAGAGTAATGTAATTGTTAAAAATTAGACTATACAGATGGTTACACAACTCAGTATACTAAAAATACTAAATTATACATTTTAGTATTTTAAACATTTTAAATGAATACATTAGTTGATATACAAATTATAACCCAGTATAGAACTTTTAAAGTTAAATATGCATCTACCATATGACCCAGCTATCATACCATATATTTACCCAAGGGAATGAAACCTAATCCCCCACAAAAAAAATCTTGTATACAAATGTTCATAATAGCATATTCATAATAATCAAACTTGGAAATAACTCAAAGGTCCTTCAAAAGAAGAATTAATAAATAAATAAAGGTATATTCATGCAGTATGCTAACATTCAGGGAAAAAAAAGAACAACTATCCAAACCTGAAATAGTATGGGTAGAAATCAAAATAATTTTTCTGGATATAGAAAGTTAGACAACATAGAAGATAGGATGTATGATTCCATTCCTATAAAATTATTGAAAATTCAATCTAATCAATAATTACCAAAACTCTATCCATAGCTGAGGATGTTGCTAAGCTGGCAAAACACTCTCCTAGCATGCCCAAGGTTCAATCCTCACCAACACACACATACACACACAGGTATAATAAAGCCATTTTCGGCATTAAAAAAATCTATCTGTAGCTTTTGGGTAGAAATGTCAGAGAGAAAGATGTATTAAAAAGGGGCCTGAGGAAACTTTTGAGGGTAATGAAATTTTTATTTATTTGATTGAGGTGATGGTTTTCACTTAGTCTCCACATCCCTTTATTGGAAAGCTGCCCTCCATCTCAAAAGGGACTACAGCCTGAGCAAGAAAGAAGCACTTCTCCTGTGAACTTACTGGAAATTAGGGTTCCTGATTACAGAAGTTAGCCTTCACTGATTAATACAAATATCAAAGAGTCAAAAATCTATAAGAATAAATTTAGCAGTTATTGGAAATAACAATAATTTACAATGTTTTGTGGAATATAAGGAAACACTAAAATAAATATAAACACAGTATTCTTACATAAAACAACTCATATTGCAAAGGTATAAATTATTCATTTATTAATCTATGAATTTCTATTAAAAGGGAGGTTAATTTAGAAAAGTAAATATGTGGCATTACCCAGGGAATTTCTTTAAAAGAAAAAAAATGAATATATATTGATAGGGATCAGCTTTATCAAATTGAAATTTAAGAAATTTATTTATGTAATTTGATACAAGAGAAGAAATACATATCTAGAAAATCAATTAAAGTAAAGTCCATAAGGTATATGCTGAAAGTTAAGAAGCTACAGTAATGGAAATAATCAGAGACTAGTGATGAAATATATACCCAGACAAATCAATAAAGTCCATTGAAAAGGTTTTTAAAAATAACAAATGTGGCAGGTGATATCAATTTGGGGAAAAGGAGTCAATAAAGTTAAAACATCTAGATAATTGTTTGACAACAAAAATAATCTGAAATTTCAGCCTTACTCATTACACCAAAATGAAACTCGAAGTTTAAGAAGAAAGATAATTAACTATATATTGAAAAGGGCTTATAAAACACACACTCAAAGAACCATAATGGAAAATATTGAAAATTTGAAATATTCAAAACATTTTTATGTCATAAAAATCACAAACTTAAAAGACAAAGCTGTGAAAAATAGCTCCAAAAATATGATAAAACTCTTAAATTCATTATTCTCAATAAGCTTCAATCTATTGAAAAAGGAAAATGTTCAAAGGTATGAGCCAATTGACAACAAATGAAAATCAGTTGGTTTTAAAATGCAAAATATGCCCAATCTTACTCATAATTGAGTAAGTCAAAATCACAGCTTCTCTCATATTGGAAAGACTTAATTTTCTTATGCTGGGGAAAAATGAGGAAAAACATTTGCTCTTATTTCTGTGAGTTGTGCTAATGTGGATATTTTAAAAGAATTCGGGCATACTTAGAGTGATGCATTGCTTTATCACAGAAAAACATTCTTAAAAAATGAATTTTTAAGGGATTTCATCCTTGTGTGAACATGGAGTATACTTATACAAACCTAGACAGTATTGCCACTGCACGTCTTTGCTATAGTAGCCTATTGCTCCTAGGCTACAAACCTGTGCAGCATATTACTATACTGAATACTATAGGTAACTGTAACACAGTGGGAAGTATTCGTATAACTAAACATATCTAAACAGATTATCTTATGCCACCATTATTACATGTAAGTAATACATTGCTCTATGAATTTACAATAATTATGTGTCATCACTAGGAAAAAAAATTTCCATTTCCATTTCCATTATAATCTTATGGGAAAACCATCATATTCTGTGCTCATACCACAAAACAGAGTTTCAGTCGATGAGAGATTGCAGATAATGCTGGTACCATAAGATCTTAATGAGATGAAAAATTCCTATGCCTAGTGACCTAACCATCATAGTATCATAGCTACAGCACATTCTTCTTATATTTGTGGTGATGCTGGCATAAACATCTTACTATATGCCAGTCATACAGAAGATGTGGGTTGTCTAATTATGTATGGGGCATAATAGTTGATAGTGACAATAGAAGACCATGCTTATTATGTACTTGCTGTTCTGTACACTTTGACCATTATGAAGCTTATCATAAAACAATGTGCTGTGTTATGTCACAAGCACTCTTCTACATCTCCTGTTTTCCAAATCTTGTGGTTGTATCATTTTCTCTTGTGCTTGATTTAGTTTCATGTTGTTTTGTTCATCGTGGCCCAAAACACACAAAATCCACTACTAATGTTGCCTGCAAGAGGTCACATGGAATGATGGACCTGGAAATTAAATTAAGCAATTAGGAAATACCAGGGTGAAAAAAAATCAATTGAGTCATGTCTCATTTCACCACAGCAATGATCTTAAAGAATAAGAACAAAGAGAAAGAAGAGGTTAGAAGATCTGCTCCATTGAAGGTAACAAAATTAACAAAAAATCTAGAAGGGCCTGTGTTAGATATGGAGAAGCTTTCAATGACCTGGATTAAAGACCAGACACAGAAGTATATGTCCTTCAGAACCATACTGATCATGGCCAAAGCATAAAGTTTGTTTCTAATGTTGAAAGAAAAGGTTGGATGCCGCAGTCTGGCTGGGCACAAATAACCCAGCTGCCACAAAGCCTTGTAGATTCAAACAGCAACTCTTTATTCCCCAACTCTCACCGGCACTGCACACACCACACGGGAACACACTCCCTTCACCGGACTCCATCCAATCTCCACGAACCCCCACAAGAACTCACAGGAACTCCAAAGTAGCCGGCACCCAAGGTAGCAAGAGCCGCCCTATTGCCCAACAGTAAAGGTCAAATGTACAATACAATCAATCCAGCATCACAGCAATTATTTACAGCTTAACTCAAATCATCATCTCAATGGTTTGCTGGCATCACCTTTCAACCATTCCCTCTGGCAAATGCCAGGCATCATTCTGACTGGGCTGTGGCTCTCAACTGTTGGATTTGACTCTGATGTTGAATTTATTACTAGTTCTGGTAGGTTGATATGACTCAAGTATCATTAGCCATTATATAATGAGAAAGTGAGTATTTTGCCTCAAATGCTGATGTGAAGGCAGTGAAATAACTTTTGGAAACTCTGGATAAGTCAATTGTGGAAGAAAATTGCTTGACCAAAGCAAATCTTTAATATGGATGAAGCCTCTCTGTACTGGAAGGGTGTCACTGAAAGAAATGCCATCCATAAGAAAGCCCAGTGAATGCCAAGTGTCATGGCTTTTAAGGAGAGAATAACTGTCTTGTTTGGGAACAATGCTGAGGCTACAAATTGAAGCCCTCTGTGATCTGGCACACTGAGAAACCCAGGGCCTTAAAATGTAAAGAAAGAGAGAAAGAAAGAGAGGGAGGGGGAGAGGGAGAGAGAAAGAAAGGAAGGAATGAAAGAAAGAAGGAAAGAAAGCCCCAAAGCGAAAACAAAACAACAACTTCATCAACAACAACAACAAAAAACAAACCCACCATCCAAGTACTAGAGCAGTAATAAGAAGTCATGCACAATCTAGCTCCTTTTCTTATGTCTTTCTGAATGGCTATTCCAGTGAAAAGGAGCAGGAACATTACATGATTTTGCTTATTGTTTATAATGTTCCTGCACCTCCTTCTTGTGTTGATGATCTTTTCCCCAACATTACTTTGAAACATTACTTTGATGTTTCTCCCTCCAAACATCATTACTTTTATCTAACCAACTCTCTAAGGAGTTACAGCAGTTTTTAAGACCTGCAACCTGAGGAAGATCTTTGTCCTGGCTATGGTTGCTACTGAGGAAGACAGTGACAAGATAGTTTTGCAATTCAGAAGGGGTTACAACATCTATGACTAATCAAGAATTGTGCCTGGACTTGGGATGATGTCACCAAGGAGTGTATTAATGGCATCTGGAAAATATTTAAGAAGTTTGTCCATGACTTCAGAGGATTAACCAAGGATGAAGAGGTTGCAAAAATCAACAAAACTATGACTGAGATTGCACACAATTTACAGTGTGGGTGAGGATGACATTAGGGAACTTGTAGAGGTGGTTCTTGAGAATTGACTAATGAGAAGTTAAAACTGGAACAGGAATGCATAGCAAAGAGGGAGCCAGGGAAGAAAAACAACACTCCAAAAAATTCACAGTGAAGGGTTTAGCAGAAGTTTTACAGTACTCAGTAAATTCCTTAGAAGTTTGAAAATTATGGATCCCCAATACCAAAGTTAATAGAGATAAATGTTCATGGGGCATTATCTGCCCACAAGCAAATCTATGTTGAGAAAAAGATAAAAAAACAAGCTAACCACCATGGAAATGTTTCTGAAAAGAGTGAAATCTCAAAAACCTCAGGCAGATCCTTCAGGGACTACAGAAGAAGACATTGCTGTGAAGGACATGGCAGTTCTACATGGGTTGTTGTCCTGAAGACCTCCAATTTAGACAAAATGTGAAAATCAAAAACAATAATATTCATGATTCTTATTCTCCATAGGCCTAAGCTAATGTGTGTGTTTGTGTCTTAGTTTTTAATAAAAGGTAAAAATAAATAAAAATAGAAAAAGCTTATAGATATAAAGAAAGTATTTTTGTACAGCTATATGATGAGTTTGTTTTAAATGTCAAGGTTCTTGATGTTATTACAAAACGTCAAATAAATGAAAATTAACTTAATGTAGAAAAGTTATAGAAGGTGATATTAATTTCTTATTAAAAAGTGAAAAAAATAATTAAATTTAGTATAGCCTAAGCATACAGTCTTTATAAATCTGACAGTAGTGGTGCCCCAGGCCTTCTCTTTCCCTCACCACTCCCTCATTGACTCACTCAGAGTGACTTCTCCTCCTGTATGCTCTGTTCCTGGTAAGTGCCCACTACAGAGGTGCCATTTTTAAACTTTTATGCCATATTTTTACTGCTGTTTTTCCGTATTTAGATATGTTTAGGTATATAAATATTTACCATTATACTACAGTTTCTTATAGTATTCAGTACAGTAATATGCTTTATAAGTTGTAGCCTGGGAACAATCAGTTATAGCATAAAACGTAGGTGCATAATAGGCTGTACCACCTAGGTCTGTGTAAGTACATTCTGTGAGGTTCACACAACAATGGAATCCCTCATGATGCCTTTCTCAGAATGTGCCTCTGTTGTTAACCAGCACATGACTTGTTTTAAAGTATTTATACCTTTTTATCCAGAAAATTTTATTCTAGGAATATGGTCAATAAAATAAAACCTCACAAACTTATTCTGTGTTATAAGTATAAGATGCTTTTTGCATCAACATGTTTTTTTTACTTTATATTTTTTATTTGTATTAATTAGTTATACATGATGGTAGAATGCATTAATGCACTTTGATATATCATACATAAATGGGGCATAATTTCTCATTTTTCTGATTATACATGTTGTAGAATCACACTGGTAATGCCGATATATATGTACATAAGGTAATAATGTTGGTTTCATTCTACTACCTTCTTATTCCCATATCCCCTCCCCTGTTCACTCTCATCTACATAATCTAAAGTAACTCTATTCTTCCTAGCACACCCCCCAACCCGCCTTATTGTGAATTAACATTTGCATATCAGAGAAAAGATTTGGCCTTTGGTTTTTGGGGATTGGCTTATGTTGCTTAGCTTGATATTGGTCAACTTTATCTGTTTACCAGCAAACACCATAATTTCATTCCATCCTTCAAATATATATACCACATTTCCTTTATCCATTTAGTTATTGAAGGTATCAACATTTTTAATGACAAAATAGTGACTGTAAGATAAATGTCCTTTATTATGATCCTTGTTCATAAATGTATGATATTAATTGAATGGAATATTATATACCTGCTAGAATAGAATTATATTTTAATATAATGATAAAAATCTTCAGAATGAAAGTGTAGGCTTCCTCTTGCAATCATAGTGCAATAACAGGAAATAGATATTCCCTCTGCACTTAAACAGAATATTGGACAAAATAAATGAAACAATGAATGTCAGTCTTTAAATCACAGACCACACATGACTGTGAAATCCTGAAACAACAGAAACCAATGAAGCCAGTGTACCCTATGAATTCTTTTTTATTATCTGGAGGTAACTTCAGGTAGTTTGGGGGATGGGGAACCTAAACAGAGCCTAGAAGGTAGCTGTTTTTATGAGATTTAGATAATGAGAGGGTCAAGGTGATCAGAATTTACCAGCAAGATACCAGAAAGAAATGAGTTTCACAAACACAGAGTTTCAGATATCTGCAGTGTAGTCCTTTTAAGTCTTTGAGTGCTAGTCTGAATGTGTTTGAGAAGAGTAACCAAGCTGGGAAAGGAACAAATAAGTCCTAGAGCTCACAGGGGGCTGGATAGAGTTTGTGATTCCAGCAGCAAAATAGAAAGATATCTTAATACATGGACTATTTGGTAGATTGTCAAAAGATATTGTCTTATAGCACTAATATATTCTAGACTAAAAACTATACTGGGTTTGACCTAACAAACCTTGTAAGCAAATATCAAAAAGACCCCAACTTATTTGAAATAATTTAACAGCATGCAGCAATAAAGTCAAACACTGCAGAAATACAACAAAATTCAAGACCAAAAATAAAGTATTATTTAAAATATATGTTATTCAAAAAAATTTTAGCAGACATACAAATAAGTAGGAAAATATGATCTACAATGAGATGCATCAATCAATAGACATGACCCAGAGCAACACAAATGATAGAATAAAAATTTATTTCAGATGGTATATTAATTTTCTAGGGCTTCATAACAAAGTACCACAGGCTGGTTGGCTTAATCAACAGAAATTTATTTTCTTATTATCACTGAGGCTAGAAGTTCCTAATCAAGTTTTTGGTAGGGTAGGTTTTCTTCTTAGACCACTCTCTTTTTTATTTGTATATGGTCTTCTCCAGTATTATTACATGGTTCTAATCATAGGTCCTAATCTCCACTTTTTATAAAAATACCAATCATACTGGATTAAGGCCAACACTTTTATTTAACATCAATTACCTCTTTAAAGACTCTCTCTTCTAATTAATCACTCTTTGAAATATTGAGAGTTAACATTTTATATTATGAATTTTGAGGCTGACATAATTCAGCCCTTAATAGATGGGATTAACGAGGGATTAGACACTGCAGAACAAAACATCAATGAATTTGAAGACCCAGATCTCAGAAGGCTGATGCAGGAAAATTATATGTTTGAGGTCAGCCTTAAACTTAGTAAGACCTTGATTCATAATAAAGCATGATAAGGGTCAAAAGAGCCATGGATGTTACTCAATGGTTAAAAAAAAAAAAACTCCCTGGGTTTAAAAAAAAAGTACAGAAAGGAAAATTGAATGAAAAAATATACATAGATAAACTGTGGAAAAAATTTAAAAATTTAATTTAACATAAAAAATGTTTGAAGAAAAAAGTAGCCAAAAAATGCTCAAAATTTAGGGAAAATAATGAGTCCTCAGACTGAAAAATCTCAATGAACCCAAACAGAAAAAAACACACCAAACTCTATAATCAAATTACTAAAAGCAAGAGACAAAGAAAAAGTCTAGAAGGCAGCCATAGAAAAAGAAACGTTATAAACAGATGAACAAACTAAATTTCTTGCCAGAAATTTTACAAGCCAGAAGACAAGATAATGTCATTTGAAAATCCTGAAATTAAAATAATCTGTTAACACAGTTTTCTGCAAAAATGAAAGACTAATAAAGAGAGGATTAATCACCAGGAGACCTGTACTACTATTATCTTCAGATTAAAAAAATAATGATACCAGATAGAAATTTGGATTGATAGAGAGGAATGAACTACACTGGAAATTTTAAATATATGGATACATATAAAAGATATTTTATATTTTAAATTTCTTTAACAAATATTATTTTATGTAAAATAATAAGTCTATAATATCTGAAGAAATAAAATATATGATAAATGCAAAAATAAAATATATGATAAATGCAAAAAAAAGAAAAAAAAGATCATAGTGGAGGAAATATTCGTGAAATGGACTGATTTTTTTTTTTTTTTTTGGTGAAACATGAAACATGAAACCTGTAAAGCAAATTGCTAGAGCAACCATTAAAAACATAAAGATATAATTAATAAGCCAATAGTAAAAATAAGAAACCAAAGTAAAACAAATTACATATATCTTTTGGAGAGATACTGTGTTTGAGACTTTTAGAGGATGTTATTTATATTAAGGCGATAAACTATCCATTTAACATTTTGATATAACAAACAATTTGTGTCTTCATACCTATACTTTGGATAATAATGATCATCACATTCCACCATCATTAATAACCCCATGCCCCCTCCCTTCCCCTCCAACCAAAATTCTAAGCCTTCTAAGAATAAATGTACTTTAATAAATTTTCACTTGATATTCTTACTGTTAATATTCTACTTATTGCCTATTCTTTTTTAGAATCTGAAAGGAAACTTTTAAAAAATCACATGTATATGAAACTGGATTTTAACGTATTATTTCTTGATAAAATTAAGTGTGAGTTAGACAAAATCTGAATGAAATATCCATTTAACATTCTGAAGCCACTACTTCCTGGGAAAGCACATGTTTTGAGATGATAAGCACAAACCTTTCCAAGAAATTTGTAATAAACAAGGTCTTTTTCATTCCAGCATCTGTTAGGCAAGGGGAAAGCCATGCTGGGAACTCAGAATCTAAATGCCATTCTAATGGAAAGAATATTTTGGGGGGCATATTTCCCACCTTGGTATCACATCTAATTTTGATGAGTGCTTCTGTGCCATCTCCACATCTACAATGAAATATAACTGAGGCAGTAATTGTTTGAAGGGTTTTTTTTTTTTTTGGCTTTTTGTTTATTTATTAGTTTGATCTTGATATGTCTAATTATCTTTGAGCTTATCTTAAGTTAGTGTTTACTGAATCTGTGGATCTATATCTTTCATCAATTTTTGTAACATTTTGGTTTGAGAATTTCTTTAAGTATTATATTCTGTGCCATTTTCTTTTTCTTTTTCTTATAGGACTCCAGTGACAAGAATGTTAGAATTTTTGGTATTTTCCCACAAGTATCTACTATTCTCTCACAATTTCTACTATTTAGTTTTTTTTTAATTAATTTTTATTGTAGGTTGTTCAAAACATTACATAGTTCTTGATATATCATATTTCACACTTTGATTCAAGTGGGATATGAGCTCCCATTTTTACCCCATATACAGATTGCAGAATCACATCAGTTGCACAGCCATTGATTTACATATTGCCATTCTGGTGACTGTTGTATTCTGCTGCCTTTCCTATCCTCTACTATCCCCCCACCCCCTCCCCTCCCCTCTTCTCTCTCTACCCCCTCTACTGTAATTCATTTCTCCCCCTTATATTTTTCCTCCTTTCCCCTCACTTCCTCTTGTATGTAATTTTGTATACCCCTGAGGGTCTCCTTCCATTTACATGCAATTTCCCTTCTCTCTCCCTTTCCCTCCCACCTCTCATCCCTGTTTAATGTACTATTTAGTTTTAATATTTTTCTCTGTTTCTTAAGTAGATAATTTCTCTAAGTTACCAGACTCTTTCATTTATTTCCTATATTCAACCTTTGAACTCACCTGTTCATTTTGAAACTTTTATATATTGTGTTTTCTTATTTTAAAAATTTCACTTTTAAATAGTTCTTAATTACTGAATATTATATTTTCCCATTTATATTAATAATATTTACTTTTAGTTAATTGATTAAGTTATATTTTCTACTGCAAAATTATTCTGCATAATTCTAACATTTGGATTGATTTGTGGTTAGTATGTGTTGATTGTATATAATTTCATTATGTTTTTCTAAATTTTTAGACTTTTTATACTTATTATTTTTGGACTATATACTGCACATTTCAGACATTCGGTTCCATTAAAATATTGTTGACAATGTTCTTGATTATGTTTTTTTAATTAGACTTTTAACCTATATAGACCATTATCACATATATTTTTTTAAATCACTTTTTTGCTGTTGTTGTTTTGTACTGGAGATTGAATCCAGGGAAACTTTACCATTGTGCTACATCCTCACCCCTTTATATTTTTTATTTTGAGGCAGCTTCTCTTTAAGTCTTAGGGCCTTGCTAATTTACTGAGGCTGGCCTCAAACTTGCAATCCTCCTGCCTAAACTTTCTGAGTCACTGGGATTATAGGCATGTGCTGATACACCTGGCATCATCATTCGTTTTTGATAGTGGTTTCATCATTTAGTTTCCAAACATTTGCTAAATTGCTTTGGATCTTTGCCTTTCTTGTGCCACTAAGGGTTAAGTCAGAAACTCGTTTTAGATTGTAATTCAATTCTGAAAGCATTTTCTGTGCTACTTTGGGTCTTCCCATGCATTCAAAGCTCAGAGATAAGCTCAGAAGAAATTCTGATTCATAGATTGAGTTAGGGAATTCCTTTATTTAACCATTTTCTACTATATCTACCTCTATTTTTAATCTTTCAGAAGACCTTTTGACCAATTTCTTGACCAAAAATAAATAAATAAATAAATAAATAAATAAATAAATAAATAGTTTTAGGGTTTTTTTTTTTTCTGGAATCTTAAGAGTTCATGCCACCATCATATTTCTGTGACTGAAGTTCACTTTCAGCTGAAGTTCATTCTCAAGTCTATAAAATGAGACTACAGAGAAGAAATACCAAGAAATTCATACTTATATCGGTTCTTCCCTTCAGCTTTGAATTTCTCTCTCTACTATGCCTGCATTTGTATACAATTCAGAGTTATCAGATTACCTTCTATGTTTTTGTCTCCAGATTTTAGTTATAATCAGTTGAGATAAGATAGTGTGAGCTCATCCATTTTGGTTGGTAATAGAGATTTTAACATTCTTCAATGATCACATTATAATCTACTTTATGACTATTCTAAACTGTAGATTTTTTTGTATTTAGGAATTATTCTCCTCCTCCACTGCTTGTTCCTTTTTTCTTTGGGTTCTTCTGTGTAACGATATAAGTGAATTTATTGAAAAATAAATTTATTGAAAAAAATTAATTTCCCAAATCTCTGATTATTTCTTAAGAATAAGTTCATCTAAATTAATTCAGTGGATGTATGTGTATACTCAAAGCATGTACGTATACATTTCATTAGCTCAAAGCATTTTTAATGAAAAGGCGTTTTGATTTTATTTTGGAATTGATGGGACTCATATGCTGCATGACATTATCAGCTCTGTGGTTAAGACAGAAAACTGGTGGCCATATTGAGAATGGGCTTAATGGGAAGGAGAAGGAGGATCATTCAAGAGTCAATTATAATGGTTTGAGTCAGAAGCTCTAAATGCATAACTAAGGTATTGTTCAAAATGAAAAAAGATAGATAGGTCCTGTTTTGGAAACAGAATCTTTATGACAGAGAGGACAGGGGTTTAGGATAAGTCAAGAGTGACCTGGGTTTTGGATGATTCAATGAGGAAACAGGAGGAAGGAAGGAGAATAAAAATGGTTCATTGGAACTTTGTGAGGAAAGTGTTTTGCCATAGGAAAAATCTAGTTTTCAGTAGGAGTGAGGAGATAAATGGAGAAAAGTAAGAAAACAAAAACATTTCTTTGGAACATCATGAAGCAGGATAGCAAGGAATCAAATTCATCCAGGAGAAAATGGAAAGAGGAGAGTTAAATGATAGAGAAATTGGAATGGGGGAGGAGGTGAGTGATCCCAGGAGAAAATGTAGAGTTTGATAGAAATAAAGGAACAAAATTAAGAATAAAAAATCATAAGTACCCAGTGGGTCAATGGCCTTTCTCTGTGAATGCCATTTTGTTCTTCAGATGACTGTGAAGATCTCAATGCTTTAGCAAGAATTTTGCCCCTGCTTTGTGGTGAGGTCTCCACAGTTTTCTTTGCCTCTTTATGGAAAATTTTAAAAAAAAGTTTCTTTGGTAACAGCTAAAACTACTTCTAGTTCTCAAACTCCCTCATCTCCCTCCCACCAAATTATGTAATCTCTGTCCCCATTCATAGACCCCAAGATTTCTTTCACTCACCAAGTGTCACAGCATTCAAAGATATGAACACAGCATCTTGCAAGTTATATGAACTTGAGGAATTTGCCTAACTTCCCAAGGGTGAAGTTTCCTCATCTGTAAAAGAAAGATGCTGGCTTAGATGATCTCAATGTTTCTTTGCATCTCATTCTTTAATTACATCTTCAGCATAATCATTTTTGTAAGTCTGTTTTGTATACATTTGGAGAATATAAGCAACACAAGCTGCTTGGAGACTGACTCATCCAGTCCTTGATCATGAAACCATTCCATATGTAGTTATTACTAGATTAAGTCATAGCTTGCAACATGAACTATGAGTGTTAGACAGATACTGCTTTCGGGCAAATTGTGAGGCAGGAGTTGTGGATGGGGATGTGGAAGCTGTACTAAATCTTTTTGACCCGAGTTATTTTTACCAAACTAATGATTTTGGCACTGGTAGCCAATGATACCTATTTATCAATTGATTAGTAAAACTCTGTAGTGGAGACAGGACACATGAAATTCTGAACACCCACTTTCTAATATAAGGACAAATCATACCAAGACAGAATTTGGGAAAGACTATGAAATGAGTGAGTAGGAAAATCAGAACAACCACACAATTTCAGAAATAGATTAAAAAAAACACACTCTCAGGGCTTTATGAAGTATCCCTTATATCTATATCAGGACTGATATTTAGATGTGGCCATATTGTGTTTGCAATATTAAGATGTTTTCAGGTCTCTTGAGTGCTATTCTACTATCCTCTATGGCAAAGACTCTTGCCTAGGAGTTTCTGAATATTCCTTCCACTCTGCAGCTGAAGGAGCAATGCCTGGGGTATCTACTCTCATACAGTGGACTAAAATGAATATTTGTGTGTCTGGCCTATGCAGAGATCACATATTTTGATTTTAACTTCTGCCTTACTTAGAATTGCTTTGTAAATTTTTTTATGAGGTACTAACTTTAAAATGTGATATTTCAGATAAAATAAAGATTGCCTGTATATTTTTTAATGACAAATGAGAAGATGTGATAAGATTGGCCTACATTTCCATTTCTATATGCTAATATTTTTGGAAGTTGCATAGTTCTTGACAATTACAGATCAATAGTACACCCTCCCTCTCAGAGAAAGCAGGCATGCTTGTGCTTTATTCATTTTTTATATTTATTTATTTATTTATTAATTTCCTCATTTCCCATGGAGTGTGACCACATTCTCTGGTCTGCCTTCAGGAGACCCCTTACCCACTTTGCTGTCAAAAATGTCCTGTTGTGAATGAATAAGTAGCTCATTTTCTCCAGAGGGATATGAATGTGTCTTCTCTGATATAAGGAAAAGATACAAATAACAAATAAAGAATTGCGTGCTTAAATGATAATACTTCTTATTTTAAATATATTTATATACAAATTCTGTTAACACTCACTATTTGCAAAGTCCTGAATTAGAAACTGTAGATAGAATAAGATCAATAAGAGACAAGTTTTTTTTTTAAGTATAAACTCTGTTAAAATACAAATATTCAAATTAAGGTCCGATGAGTAATAACTTAGAAGCAATGCATACAGGAGAACTTAAAGTTGTCTAGACAAACCAGTGGATATTTAACAGAAAGAAGTTGACATCTGAAGAATGTTAAGGGCCTTTTCAGTTTGAAGGAGTGTCCCAGAGAGGGGAACTATACTCTTGAACAAGAGAGTGTGGCAGTTTTAAAGAATGCAGAATGTCTCAGTGTCATGATAGAACAATTGATCAAGGAGAGGTATGTGATGCAGACAGGTACTTATGAGTTATGTTAAATAATTATCATTTATTATAAGGGCAATAGACAAATATTTTGGCAGGCTAATAACAGGACAATACTTTGATTAACAACATTATTTTAATTCAAGTGTGCATCATGGATGGGAGGGTTAGGAGGCAGTTCCAGTAATCAAGGGAGATAATGACAATGTGGCCTAGAACAGAAACAGTGAGAGGGAGAGAAATTCATAGATCTAAGAAATATTCAGAGGAAAAGATTGGCATTATGCAGTAGTTAACTAAATATTGGAGGTAAGAAGCAGGGAGGAATAAAAGATAGTTTCTAGATCTGCCTTGGAAAATAAAGTGGATGAGGTTTTCTTTCATTGAGATTGAGAAGACAAAGAAAACAACATATTGGAGGGGGAAGATGATGAGTTAGTTTTGGACAAGCAGAGTAAAGTGAGACACTTTACTGAGATAGATGAATATAAAAGAGATTGGATAAAGTGAGATAGATGAATATAAAAGAGATTGGATTTTAAGACAAGACAACAGTCTGGGAGTAGAGATTTGAGGATCATGTTTGGGTAAAAACACACTTGATACATATATATAGAAACAATCATGATGCAAGAAATAAGGCTTATAATAGAAGAATGCATTATTTATTGGCAGAACATTATGTGGTTAGACACATACATATTGGAAACTTGAATAAAACCAAAAAAAATTTTTCAAAAAAAGCTGTTTTTAGTAATGGATAAGCTACTCATGTTTAAATGTTGATGGAAAGAAACCAGTGGAAAGTGAGAGGCTGATGACCCTAGTGAAAAAGCACAAAGTGAAAAGATCAAAGGAGGTTGAGAGAAGTTTTAAAAATAAAATTAGCAGTTCCAAATATTCAGTTAAAATTCATTTTTGACCCAAAGTCTCCTTTTAATTATGAATTCTGTGATTAGCTTTTTGAGTAATATTATACCAGATACAAACAATCTCCACTGCATTTACAGTCCATTTGCAGATAGCAATCTGGTCGAAAAGACATTTATTCTTATTCATGTGAGCTTGCCTTCCAGGTCACTAAATTGATGACATCTTAGGAGCTTTAAGATGTTAAATATGTGCACATGGAATATTGCTAGGTCCATTAAAAACTACTTTAATCCCCACCCTATCCCTTCTTTACCTCTTGAATTCTTGAAAGGTAGCTCTCAAATTTTTCTCAGGATAATTTCTCTGATGCTCCCATCCTCTACTCTTACTAATAACTTCTGAATTCTTATTAATTAAATCTAACATCTCTATGTGGGAGCAATCCGCACATGCTAAAGCTAAGGAAATCAAAGCATCACTGAAATCTTTGTTCACGGATGCCAGGAGGTAGAAGTTAAATCATTAACTTCCTCTATTCTTATTGGGCATTGAAGTGTGGCTTCATTTTTCTGGTGACTAACAGAATCAACAAGCCACAAATGTTCAGTCAAGTTAGACAAGACTTTAAATAAAAGGAAACAAAGACAATAACATCACTTTTATACTTTGCCCCTCATTTCAGAAAGTCAAAGGACAGTACATGCATGAACTCATTAATATTTCACAATTTTCTTATACTGTGACAAGCAATTTATAGTTAGGGTAAGGAGCTATTTGAATTGTCTTTGGAAAGTTTATCAGTAAAAGGCCAAACTAAAACAAGTGCTTCATGGTTTAACACTGATTACATTGAGAAAGTTTGCAAGCTAGAACACAAAGATTTTTGCCAGAAGTAATAGAATGATTTGGAATAAAATGTTGCTGAGTCATTGAAAAATAAATCACACTTTTATAATTTGTTCCAAATCTCCTAATATCCACATGCAGATAATTCCTATTTTCTAGAATAATCTCTTTATCTGGCCCCTGATCTCTTACAGAGACAGGAATGGAGACAGACTCTGGAATCAGAGATATGAATTCCATTCCCAGATCAAATGCTATGGAATTCTGGACATTTTATTTAAACCTAATTCTTTCATCTGTAAAATGGGGGAAAATATTCTCTCTTACAGTTGTCATGAACATTAAATAAGATTGTGATATGACTCATGGTGGAAACTCACTAATGATTCATTTTCTTTTTTCCAAATGGAAATTAACCTTCCAGGCTAATGCACGTTCTCTCCTGCCTGCATTGTTCCCTAGATAAATCCACATTCTCTATTCCAGCTCTGATTTTTTAAAAATCTTTCAGTTGTTATTGGAAATTTACAGAAAGAAAAGTAGACAATATTACCTTTATGAAGCCAGAACTCAATTTACAGCAAGTAATCACTTTCATCTTTCTAAAAGTGTTTTTAACAGTAGGAGTTCAAGACTCTGTTTTAAAGTTATACTGCATCAATAAACCAAAAAGAAAAGTTTGGTTCAGAATTTTAAAATTTTAACCAAGTTATACAATATTATATTTGTTATGCTAATTTGGCATTGACTTTTAAATCCTGAAATTAAACTACATAAACAGTATTTCAGAGATGGATTTGTAAATTATTTATATTTTTCCTATTAGAGAGTAGAAAATTAATACAGAGAGATCCTTTTTGGGATGACTTCAAGATTTATATAGTAATTGCTTTGGCAAAAAAGTTCTTTATCCGCCCCCCCCAACTTGTTAAAAGGTGTTAATTTTACATTTGAAATATTATTTTTAAAGATAGAAAAATTTATTTTTTTAACTTAATATAAACATTTTCTTTTGAATCAGCAGTTTGACTGATGGAGATAGAAGGAAGATATGTCTAGCCTAATGATTGTTCATTTAATATCCACCAGGCAAAGAAGGCTTTTCACTTCCTGATCTGCATCAGTCAATGTCATCACCTAAGTATGTGGATGGTTTCCTATATCAATAGGTCATAAGATTGTACACCAAGAATAATAATTAAGTACTGATGACTCATTTTATTTTTTATTTTTTTTTAAATTTTTGTTTATTTATTTATTTATTTATTTTGAGAGAGAGAGAAAGAGAGAGAGAGAGAGAATTTTTTAATATTTATTTTTTAGTTCTCCGCCGACACAACATCTTTGTTTGTATGTGGTGCTGAGGATCGAACCCAGGCCGCACGCACGCCAGGCGAGCGCGCTACCGCTTGAGCCACATCCCAGCCCCTGATGACTCATTTTAATGCTTTGTTATTATACTTTCCTTATTAACCTCATAGAGAATACTCCAAGTTAATTACTCAACGATTTTATAGTATTTCTTATTTAGAATGTGAGTTGACTAAAGGGAAAAAACAAATAAAACCCCCCAAACTAGACAGCTTTTTGGTCACTGTAATTTTGTACCTATAACAGTTGTCTGGTGACGGAATGAATCAATGAATGATCAAGTGAATGAAAGCATTAAGAATTCCTGATTGGCAGATGTCTATACTTTCTGGACACTTTAGTCTGTTTGATCTCTTGTTCTACATCCTCAGGAAGGGAAAGAGGAAGGAGAAGTCGAAGACAAATTATAGGTAATTCCAGAACCAGCAAAATACCTAAATATCTTTGCATTTCTAGAATTCATCAGTTCTTACTAATGGCCTTTTCCAGAATGGAGAAAGGCCAACTAAAAACTGAGAATCTTAAAATTGGTGGTACTCATTACATTTGATATTACAGTATGGAAAAGAAGCAAATTTCTATCTGGAAAATCTGGACAATCTCTTATTGTATTTGTTCAACTTATTCCTAACATAATTCTTTTGAGTAATTCAAAAACATTGCTTTATCTTCAAAGCATATACAAAGATTTAATTATAGTGCATAGTGATTGTTTTTTTTTTTTTTTTTTTTTTTTTTTTGTAAATAACTTGCTGATCAGGGGAGGAAAAACCTCCCAAATGGTTTTATAGTGTAGAAAAATGACTAATTTGTAAGAAATGTTTATAACAATTATACAAACACTTGACTTAGCAATTAGTTTCGGACAATCATCCTCTTTAAAGAAACTTGTATTTGTCTAATTCTCAGCATACTGTCAAGATTCTATATTCAGTGAATCAAAAAATATAGGTTACAAATTGTCTTAAGAGTAGTTATTGCCAGGAGTGTTGGCACACACCTGTAATCCCAGCAGTTTGGGAGGCTGAGGCAGGAGGATTGTGAGTTCAAAGCCAGCCTCAGCAACAAGGAGGTGCTAAGCAACTCAGTGGGACCCTCTCTCTATTAAAATACAACACAGAGGCCTGGGGATGTGGCTCAAGTGATAGCACGCTTGCCTAGCATGCGTAAGGCACTGGGTTCAATTCTTGGCACCACATAAAAATAAAGATATTGTGTCCATCTAAAACTGAAAAATAAATACTTAAAAAAAAATACAACACAGAGCTGATGATGTGGTTCAGTGGTTGAGTGTCCCTGAATTCAATTCCCAGTACCCCCCACCAGAAAATAGTAGTTATTTCTGCCTTTTCTCAGGCAGATTGTTCTAATACCTATATAAGTGCTCTTTATAAAGAAAAAAATTGTTCTTTAAAATTGAATTGTAAATATACAATTGGAAAAAAATTTCATACTTTGCATCTTAGATATTCATGCAATATTGATTGCTATATCTGTATATAGTTGTTTACATAGACATATATAGTTTGCATACATGTATATAAAGATATTTATGTGTGTGTGTGTGTGTGTGTGTGTGTGTGTGTGTGAACTTTCTATTTTGGTAATCTACTTTTTTGAAGTAACTCATTTCTTTGGTTGAATGATGTTTCTGTTTTTAATACTATTTATTTATAGTTTATAGTTTTTTTGTATTGAAATTCTTGTCCCAGAAATTGATAATATGTATTATAGCTATTGCACTCATATAGTTCTGAAGGATTTGGGGCACGTTTAAACATTTTTTTCTATATTTGTGAATATAGAAATTTTCTTCAATATGTATACTGCTATATTAAGGCATAATATGGTGATTTCTTTTAAATATTTCTAAGGGGATTGCTTATTTTAATTTACAACAGAAAATATTTAGCACAGCAATTTGAAAATTTATCTTTACAGATGAGGTAAACAAAAAGCAACATTTTTACTGTAAATGCAATCCCGTGTTGAAATATTTTCCTGTAAAAACTTCACCTTCCCTGTGTGGCCCTGCTGGATACACACAGCTCTTGGTGTCTCTTCACTCTGTCACTTGCCTGTTCTTCTCTTCCTTGCTTCCCAGCATCTGCAGAGATAACACTCTCTTTGCCCCTTCTTACTGAAGCCCTCACCATGTAATCTATTTCTTCACAGTTGTTTCTACCTATGATTGATTATGAATATTGGCTTGACCGCCCGTTTTGCCCAATTCTCTTAAGAAACAAACATTGAAACTCTTTTCCCTTCAAGATTTTGCTACAAGTTTTCTTTTTGTTTGTTTGTTTTGTTTTGTTGTTGTTGCTGTTAAAGGAAAGTTTGAAGCCAAATAGAAAACTGGAGCAAGCACTGGAGTGTTTCCCTCTGGGTACTCCCTCTGGAGCTCTTTATAGTGTGAGTAGTAGTCAAGCATATTTTATCTTACTTGGTTATTACATTGTTTTCTTCCATTTCACAGATGAGGAAAATTCATCTAGGGTAGGCAATTGATGTGTCTGTTAATTCTATGCATTAGAACTTAAATCCAGTTCTCTGACTCTGAGTCTGAAACTCATTGATGTATATGTATTTTGATTACTTTTCTGTGTTTGTGTGTGTGTGTGTAATTTAATTGCTCCTTCTTATTGAAGCCCTCACCTCTGTGATTTCAAGCAGTATGTAATATTTTCTAGGTTTCAAGAATATGGAAGAGGCATACATAGCCTTTCTGGAAGGTTGCAAATGATCATGAGGTTTCCTGTCTACATAAGCATCTCTAAAATTCTGGATGAGCAAAAGGTTAAATTTAGGGGGTGTTTGAATTAGATCCATTCTGGGAAGATGGGAAGCACACAAAACTATAGATGGGAAGCACACAAAACTATAGAAGCACACTAAACTGTCTTATAGGGCATAGGAAAGACTCATGTGTAAGGAAGCACTAGCTATAGCTTCTGATGTTTGATCCCTTCATGAGTCAGCTCTGAATTCCTAAAATAAAAAGTTATAAACCATAATGTGTCTTGGGGTCTGAAGAGAGGCACTTTATCAAAGCACAGTGGCAGTCCTAACCACAGAACAAGGTCTTTCCTCTGTGATATGCATAGAGCTTTAACTTTCTTTTGCATTTGTGCTTCCCAGCAGCATCTCAACAGCAAACATGGGACAACAGCACTGTCAGAAAAACTGTCCTAAGAACAGGGAAGAGGATTGGGGTCACAGGTGAAGGGCCTGGGGTCAAATTTGAAGGGTCAAGAGTCAGATTTTGGCACCCTGAAGATAGATTCTCCATGATACCCTATTTTCTAGGGTCAAAACCATTCTTTTCTTTCATTGCCCACACACCAATTAAAGTCTCAGTGTAATTCAAACCTTTAAGCATTTATGCAAAATACTTACTCTTCATGGCAATTGTTATGTAATACAATTACCAACAATTTCATATATCTTTAAAAATATACCATAAAATTTGCATATCATGTTCAAACATTGTAATGGTGCTTCACATTATGAGTTTATTAAATGAATAATTATATTTCACTGCAATTTTTAGTGCTTCTTAAAGTAAAATCTGGATCTACCCAGTAATTCTTAAGCACTTCTTTGTTCACAAAAAGTTATATTCTATTAAAATAGTCTCAAATAGAAAAATGAAAATATATACAGATTATAACTAATAAGGATCATTAATTCAAATAAAATTAATTTTCAAATGTTGAAAAAAACCCACCATTTCATAGCTCAGTGGTCATTTATTTGGTGAATTAACTGTTTTTTGGCTTTGTGTACTGTGATCCTTTGACACTTGAGACCTTGGAGGGATTGTGCTTCCCAGAGCTAGTCAATTATAGAGATAGTAGAAAATTTGACTGTGATCACACCTTTCAAATACAAACCAAACAATTCAGTGCTCCAACCCCAAGAACCTCCTTCATTGAGTTTTCACAATAGAGAACATGCTCTACCCATCCTATTACCTAAAGGTAATTACCTAGAGGTAATTAGGGACTCAGGGGCCAGAAAACTAGAAGCAGTCCCTATGTCCCAAAGCTCATGAAATTATTAAAACTAGCCAATCCTACTCCATTTACCTTGCTTCATACTATCTTTCCCATGAAAACCACAATAAGGTTTCTGCCCACAGTTTTTCCTTCTCCCTGAACCTTCTCCTGATGGACATGGGACTTCTCCATGTGGACTCCTGTGTTTGGGAATTTTAAGTAATAAATTATGTTTTAAAAGGAATCATTTCCTGATATGTCAGCTTTATTATTCTTTTAATTATTATTAATGCACTATATTTAAAATGGTTAGCAATATAAATAAATGTTAACATTGCAACTCGTATCCTATATCATGTAGTTAGATCTTTGACTCTCTCCTCACTCTGATGTCTTAGTCTATTACTATGCTTGTTTTTGGAACCAAATTTCTTCAGTGGTGGGGATTTTTTCAATCTACCCAGGCAGAATAAGAAGATAAACAGAATGTGTAGTGTGTCTCTTTTATGCTGTAATCAACAGAAGGCTTTTAAGGAAGTTCAGAAACCTTTATTTGAACCTCTAATGATTAAACATAAATGAGTGTTTACCAGTATAAACAAAATCTGCTATAAAAAACCCTGATATTTCAAAGAAGTTTTATGATATCAAGGAATATACTAGAGTGTAAAAATCAAACCAGGGGCCTAATCACTCAATATGTCACTTAAAGTGGGAATCTAGTTACAAGGAATAAAAAAAAACCCCATGAGCTTGATATCTGGAACCAGGATAAAACCCTAAGAAGTAATATGTCAACCTTTAAAGAGCTACTCAGCCGTGGTTGAAGCAGTTCCTATATTTGCCCTTTGCAGAGATTAGCTTGTTCCAAAGTATTAGGTGGGGCTTTATAGAGTGGATAAGGAACATCAGTGGGAAGACTGAGAAAAAGGAAAGACTAAGGAAGAGGCAGTGATCAATATAATTAACTTGGGAGGGAAAACACATTCCAAACACAGGACTCAAATATTGTCCCCTAAATTATTGATAGTATGAATAAGACGAATAGCATAAACTCTCCACATCCCTGTTATATGATCTGGAAAAAAGATATAAGAATAACTTATTCACAGTTTTGATCAAGATTACCAAAGTATTAAGATAACCTAAGAAAACACATAACACTGATATGTAATCAGCAGGAACTCAAAAAATGTTTCTTATTGTTTCATCCTGAATATAACACTAATTTCATATACGACTTTGAGTAAATTACATGATCCCTATAAATGACTTTCTTCAGTAAAAGGATACAACCTACTTTTTTGTGAGGGTTAAGTGAAATAATACATAGAAATTTGCTTTTTGGAATAGTTCATTTTAGAATCACTTCAAGAAATTATAGTAGATTTTTTTTTTTTTTTAAATCCAAAGTGCTTAAGCTTAGATGGGGATCTGATTTTTTTCTAGAAAGACATGTATAAGTATAAAACAATGCCTTACATATTTGTATTGTTTATAAATAGTTCTTAAACTAGACCATCTTGCTAATACTAATAAATAGATAACTACACACAAAGATCTAGGAGATATTAGATTCTAGCAAATTCTTATATCACAAAAATATGTATTGTGTAAGATGAAAAATCAGTGTGTTAGCAGCTATCTGTTACTGTGACAAAATATCTGAGAAAAGATTAATTTTGACCCACAGTTTCAGAGATTTTAGTCAGTTTCATTGCTTTTAGGCTGGTGGTAAGACAGAAAAATCATGGCGGAAGAGCGTGGTGGAGAAAATCTGCTCACCTCATGGCATATAGGGGTGGGAGAAGGAGAGGGGGTGAGAAGGAGGAAGAGGAGGAAAAAGAAGAAAAGGGGAGAGGGAGACATATCAACAGCCAGTAACAAAACAAAACAAAACAAAACAAACATACTACCCAGTGTTCCATTGTTCCAGTTAGACCCTGCCTCCTACAGTTCCATCACCTTCCAACAACACCACCATAACTAAACGTTTTTTTTTTTTTTTTTTTTTATAGTGGGAATTGAACTCAGGCCCCTCAACCACTGAGCCACATCCTCAACACTATTTTGTATCTTATTTAGAGACAGGGCCTCACTGAGTTGCGTTTGCACCTCATTGTTGCTGAGGCTGGCTTTGAACTTGAGATCATCCTGGCTCAGCCAGCATGCTGCTAGGATTATAGGCATGAGCCACAGTGCCTGGCTAGAAATAAAACCTTTAATGAACAAATCCCTAGAGGACATTCCAGATCCAAACTATAACAGTCAGGATACTTAAGGACAAGTGGTTGGGTTAATGACCAAGTTTAAAAAAAAAAAAAAAAAAACTTGTTATGATAAAACATTGAAAAAAAGACTGATGGAATGATGAAGGATCAGAATTTGGAGACCAGGGGAGTTTCTATGCTCCTCTACATACTCCCAGAGTTCTTGTGGAAGAAGGGAGGAAGTATGAGGACACTCAAAGAACGAGTGGAGGATACAGAGATTGTTGCTGAGGCTGGCTTGAGATCCTTTGGGTTTCCTATTAGTTTTCTAGGCCTCCCATAAAAATACACCACAAATCAGGTGTGATGGTTAATTTTATCTCAGTTTGACTTACAAATGTCTACATAGCTAGCTGGTAAGATATTATTTTTGTGTATACCCATGCGGGAGTTTTGGAGAAGTTTAATGTTTGAATGTGAACCTAGAGTAAAGAGGATTGCCTTCACCAGTGCACGTGGGCATCATCTTATCTACTGAAAGTCTGAATAGGAGAGGACAAAGGAAGAGGAATTTCTCTGCTCCAACTAGGAAAATTCAACTTTGCCATTCATCAGCACTCTGATTAAACTGTTTGAATTTAAACAGGAAGTATACCACTGGCTTTTTAGATTTTTCTCTAGTAGAAGGCAAGTTGTTGGAGTTCTTGTCCTCTGTCATCACATAAGCCAAAGACATGCAGTAAATCTCTTTAAATCTCTTTCTATATTATTTCTATTGATAATGTTTTTTGAAAAGCCCTGTCTAATACACCAGGTGGCTTAAACAACAGAAATGTATTGTCTCACAGTTCTGAAGGCTGGAAGTCTCAAGATCAAGGTGTTGTCAGCAATGGTTCCTTCCGAAGATTTTGGATGAACATCTTGTTCCATGACTCTTGTCTTCCAGTGGATTTCTGGTAATCTTTGGCACTTCTTGCCTTATAGAAGATTCTCTGTGTTTCATCTTTAACTTGTATCTTTATCTTTACATTTGTTCTCCCTGAATTTATGTCTCTGTGTCCAATCTCCCCTTTTTATGAAGGAACTGGTTATATTGAATTAGGACATACTCTAATGACTTCATATGAATTAACCATATGCTCAATGACACTATTTCCAAATAAAGGTGCATTTTATAGTACTGGGAGTTAGGACTGCAATTTTGAGAGGGCCACAATTCAAACTATAACATATCCCATTAGGGCAAGTTGGTTAGTTATGGTATTGAAAGTAACTAGAATACAGAAATTAGGAAGCATATGAGTGTAAAACCCATGTCATGAACTAAATAAAAGTTGGCATTTACAGAAGACATGCATAAGGAAAAGATAGTTTCTTCAATAAATAGTTCCTGGAAAACTAGATAACCATCTGCAAAATAATGAATTTTGATCCTTATCTTATACCATACACAAAAGTCAACTCAAATGGATAAGAGATCTTAATGTAAAATCCAAAAACATAAAATTCCCAGAACAAAACAGGATTTCAGTAACAAAATTTTGGATATCATACCTAAAGCTCAGGCTACAAAAGCAAATATAAATAAATGAGATAACATCAAACTAAGAGGTTTCTGTATAGCAAAGGAAACAATCAATAAAATAAAATGGAAGCTTACAGGTCAAGAGAAAATATTTGCAAACCATATATCCAGTGAGGGGTTAACATTCAAAATACATAAAGAACTCAGACAGCTCAATAACAGAAAACAAACAATCTGATTAAAAGATAAATAAAAAACTTTAATAGACATTTCAAAGAAGACAAGTAGCTAAGACCTATAAAAAAAAATGTTCAAAATCTTACATCACCAGGGAAATGTAAATCAAGACCACAATGGGCTGTCCTCTTATGCCTCTTTAGATGGGTCTTTATCAAAAAGGCAGACAGCAAGTGTTGGCGAGGATGTGGAGAAAAGGGAAACCTTGTGCCTGCCAGTGAGGATGTAGATTTATGCAGACATTATGGAAAACAGTATGGAAGTGCCTAGAGAAATTAAAAATAGAACTACCATATGACCCAGCAAGCCCTCTTCTGTGTATATCCCCAAAGATAATTTCTTCCTGTTATGTACATTCTAAAACAGAGCAATATAAAATTTAGATACTCAAAAACTATTCCTAATTAATAATTTCTTAGTAACTGGAGAGATCAGTCAAATTATAGTTTCACATAAAGGATAACACCTATGATTTAATTTGGGACTTAGTTTTAATCTAATTTGGTTTTCTTCATGTTAAAATTTTTCAAATAAAGTTTTAAATCACTTTAAATAAAAAAATATGTTCTGGATTGCAATCTAAATGAACCAGTCTTTCAGATGTTGACTCTTAGCTCTTCTTTCTTATAGGTTTCAATCATCTCCAAATGGAAGGACAAACAAAGGCCTTTAGCCAGGTAATGGTTCACTTGTAAAGGAGATGCCCTTAAGTTTGTTTACCTCAAGTGTCTGCAAGATTCACCAAAACTTAATCAATCTTGTCAAATAACTGTGCTTCAGTCCAAAATCAGCTCAAGATTGGTGTCCTGACTCCTTACACTAGCAAAATTTTAGTCAAGGACAAAACTGTAGAACTGATTGGTTGAGGAAATTTGGACTTGAAGTTGAGTAATAATATTTTAAGATGATTTCTCTGTAAATCAGTGTTAATAGGTGTCTGAACCCCAAGTCTTCCTTACCTTGTCTCAATTCCTAAAACAAGCCTATTTAGATCCTCCCGGATAACAAACGGATTGCAATGGTGGGCGTAATTCTACTCGTAAGATACTCAGGAGTATCTTAAATTCAGAACACAGGATGAAATCCAACAGATAGCCTTTGGAGATTATCCAGGTGTAAGGTTTCCAGTTACACATGGGAACACTGAGGATAAGCCATCTGTCAAGATGAGAGAATGACCATGAGAAGCTAGAATTTTGAATTCCAGTGGTTATTCTTAGCACATTCAAGTATAGCTATTTCTCAAAGGGTTAAAATAGATGAGTGAAACTATTATGATGCTTAAACTTTAACTGAACGCATATCTCTAAGCTTTAATTACTGGAAGATCTTTAAATTATTAAGATGAATGAGGCACCACCTCGGAGGACGACATGGTGGTGATCTGTAATCTAGAACAGACAAGGCAAGACATTTCAAAGAGCTCCAGGAGATTGTAAAAACCAGCACCACAAAGACACTCATTCATAATTTACTGAGTTTCATAAAATATTTTGATAGACAGAATACAATCAGATTAAGGAGATGAAGAACTTCATTTTGTCTCTCTTTTTTTTTTTTTAAACTAAGCTTGAATACAGGAAAAGTAAAACACAAACACTTTTTGTTATCATAATACTTCCTTAGAATGGTTCCAAAAGAAGCATAATTGTAGAAAGAAAAAAAAAGGGGGTTGATAACCAAACATGATGGTACTTCAAAATAAATTTTGAAAATCACAGACATAGAAACTATGAATCTAAAGGAATTGGCATTCAAGAGCTGTAGGGATATTTTTCAGTAAGTGGTCTGTACAAGGGAGGATTGACGTTAAAGGTGAGGGGCCCCAGTTGTGTTTCTTCCATCCCTTTCTGACAGTGATGTTACAGAGACAGAGCTCTGCAGAGTCTATAACGTCTTTTGAATTCTGCTTCTGCTTCATGTTAACTGTATACAGGATTCTAGGTTAATTGATTTGCATCTCAGTGGTAAAGATCAAATAGGATACTGTGTGACATGCATTGCCACCAGGCCTCACAGAAGGTAGGTGGCATTTATTAAATGTTAATTAGTGATATAAACAATATATTTTATTCTCTGTATTCAAAGTAATATATATTATCATTAGTAATAAGGAATAAAAGAGGAAGAATGGGCTATTTCTCATAGTTTACACCCTTGTTTCTTTGGAGAATCATCTTCTGTCTGTATAGGATGCAACTTCTGGAACCCCTAATGTAACTATGGAAGGTTGATCCAGTGTTTCTGTTGTTAACCAACATCTCTCTTCTGGCAGGCTGCCTCAGAGTCTGACCTATCTTATAGCCAGAGGGTCCAATTTCAATTAATTAAATTTTAATTTCAATTTAAGTGATTGGAAGGATTTAGGTTTGTAAAATACAATGACTGGATTTATTAAACCACATGATGTAGCACTGTCTTGCACTTAGAAAAAAGTCCTCGAAAGGTTTGGGAAACAGGCTTTTTCTTTCCTCTTCTAGAACCCTAGTCTTCTCTTCTGAGTCTATTCCTTAATGTTCCACATAAGCAAAAGCCCCCCATGGCCTCTTTCTTTTGTGAACACTTGCAACTTCCTTGGCTATATCTCATTAACTTTGTACTAAACAAAAACAAAAACAAACAAACAAAAAAAGCAAAACAGGAGAGTTTTGGAAACAACAACAACAAAAATCAGAAACAAAAATGTACCCTCATGATGTTACAATTCATGACAGAGTGGTGTGAGCCATCCCAGGGACTTTTACATTCCATTCAGTTGTAGAATTTAAGTAAGTAAAACAGAGGAATATATTTGTAGGTACATCGTATCTCCAGTTCCTCCCGGATAATATCATTTCAAGATCTGCCTATTCCCTTGAGAGACATTAGGCAGCAACTCCTTGGGGAAAATAAAAACAAACAAACAAACCAAAACCTCTTTAAAGCTTAAAAGGAAATCAGTCTTCTGAATATTTAAACTTAATTTGTTGTTTTTGTGATTTAGTCTCCGTTGTGAAAACAAGGTTATGATATATACTTCTTGAAAACCAAGACTATACTGACTTTAATTTAGCCTAACAATTGAGCACTTGCTGTATGTAAGACATACTACTTGACAGCATAAGAATAGTAAGATTATATTATTTATACATTGTTTTGACTGGATAACATACACTTAGTAGCTTCTCTAAATCAGCATTAACCTCATTTGCCCATTTGTTCCCAGATTAATTTATATATAGTTTAATATTGATACCCACAACCTCTTTTTTTCCCCACAACCTTTCTTAATTGTGTTATTGTGTCTGCCCTCCTAATTAGATAAGATGTATCTCTACTGCATGACCTTTTTCTAGACATTTCTGCTCATCATATAATAGAGTACCTGGTCCTTAGTAAATAACTTGGCACCTAAGTCTAAAAATTCCAACTCTTTCAGCACTTCCCAGAGCTGATAAGCAGAGGCTATACAATGAACTATTTGAGATAAAAGACCCAATTCCCAGTAAAGAAATTCAGTTACTTCAATGCAGAACTGGGGCCAAAATAGAACTTTATCATATTATCTATTTTCTAAATGTTTTATGACAAATTTTGAGACAAACTTTAAACATTAATACTTTCCTAATTGATAATATTAAGATCATGCAATATATAAAATCATATCAAACACATGAACAAATACACTTTCCTGAAAAAAAATGATATAAAGTACAACATAAAATTCAACAATATTCATTTAAAATTAGAACTAATTTTAGTTATTTCACTACTAGCAACATTGATAACTTACTGGATTTAAAGACCTAAGCCCTTTTTAAAAATATTGTTTTTTTCTTCTATAAATCTTTGCAAGTATCTATGCATTTCACTTGAATCATGAATATTTTTCAAGGAACATGTGTTTCTTATGTCTAAAATTTATTAATTAGGGAAATTGGCCTGCCTGTCATATCATCTGTATATAACAAGGCAGTGAATTGATGTAATTTCTTGATATTTGTAATAATGTTCTCATGCTAAATGACTTCATATTCTTTACTATGTCTGGGTTTAGCTTTTGTCCTCACCTTAAGCTTCTTATAAACTCTCATTAAAATATAATTTAAGAACATGTTTATTTAAAAGATCATTTCCTTTAAAGGGAATAAAACCCTCTTTGAATTTATAAAAAAAAAAAAGAGAGAGAGAGACAGAGTCTTTTCTACCTTCAAGTTAATAGACCCTAAAATGGATAGATTTTTCTTAATGCATATCAAGTCTCAATGAAGCAATATTTATCTCACATCAACGTTGTACACAATATCACTTGTGATTATTGGTTAGTTTTTAAATGGAGTATAACTTTTACCCAGTTGATTTGAATGCACATTTTCTTGATTTTTTTTACATTCATTTTGACATTAAAATTAAATATAATTTCTTTTGAACATACTTCAAAGAACACTAGCATTGTAGGCAAAGTAACTGCCTTCAATTACACTTGGAAATATCTGCCCTCCTTATCACTTTGAATCAGTGACTCAGCTTTTCCTTGCATAGGCTAATGCAATAATTGCCCTGGTCTTAATACCAGGGAAGCATCAGCAGAGAGCATGACCAGGAAAACAAGGGAAAGTTCCTATACCCAGTCCCATAAACATTCTGTTTCCTATCATCCTCTCACTGTGTCGTTCCATAGTTATTGCCAAAATTTGGGAATTCTTGAGACATTGTAATGTTTTAAAGCATTAACAAAGAATTTAAAGTCAGGCTGTCCTGGAAAATTTGTGAATCTGAATTAAGAACAACCAGAAATAAATTATTAACATTTTGTAGGAAAGTCTTCAGGACGATAATTGATAAGAGAGCACAGAACTAGCCACTGAGCTTAGATGGGTGAGACAATGCAAGAAGGTTCAGAGGAGAAATGATTGGGGTATATATTACCCTAATCAGTGAATTAATCCCTGAAGCGATTAACAAACTGGGGTAAACTGGGGGCATGGCCTGGGGGTATATATTCGTATCTGGCTAGTGGAGTGCCTCTCTCCACTTTCCGATAACTATATGAGCTGCTTCCCTCTGCCATACTCTTCTGCCATGATGCCCTGCCTCATCTGGAGCCCCAAGGAATGGAGCCTGCTGTCTATGGATTGAGAGCGCTGAAATCCTGAGCCCCCAAATAACCTTTTCCTCCCCTATAGTTGTTCTGGTTAGGTCCTTTATTCAAAGTGGCAAAAAAGCTGATTAAAACAGATTCCTTTATCATGAAACAGAAGCACCATAACTCCTTCAGTAATAAATAATATCTACTATTAGTCTTATTTGTTCATCAACTATTGCTAACTAGGTATTCCATTTTTAGGAGGAAAAAGAAGTATTTTTCCCAAAGCACAAACTTCTAATTTTTCAGGTATAAAACTGAAAAGGAAATTTTTAGTAGAGAGTGTAGTAACCCATGCTCAGACTAACTGCAATCATTTTCTTCAAGGCCTTAAAATAATGCATCCTGTGACTATACAGTTGCACAGGATAGATCTCCTTATGTAGCTACAATGTGACAATGTAGGATTTCCAGTCTACATAACTTTGTAGTTTAGGAAGCATGAAGAAACTGGAGGTTGTTAGAAATTGTATATGTTACCTATCTATGTTAATCTATCTTCTGTTACTATAACAGAATAACTGAGACTAGGTTATTTATAAAGAAGAAAAGTTTATTGTGCCCCATGGTTGTGAAGTCTAAGAGCATAGCACTAGCATGTGTTTGGCTTCTGGTGAAGGACTTTTGGTAGAAGGGCAAGCAGGCACATGTAGAAGAAAAGCACATGTGTAAAAGAGGGAACAAAGGAGCTGACCTGCTTTGTAACAAAACAGAACTAGCCCATTTCCATGGGGACTTCATTAATCTCTACATTAAGATGGAACACCCATGACATAATAACCTCTAAAAGACCCCACCTCTTCTCAACATCATTACATTGGGGACCAAGCCTCAACATGAGTTTTGGTGGGGACAAAGCTATTTTAATTATAGCAATATCTGAATCTTTGATCCAGGTGATAAGTCTCACCAAGATGTAAAGTTCAAGGCAGCACGATTAGAAGTAGCTTGGCAAGCTCTTTTTGGGAGGAGAGTATGGCAGGACTTCTCCCAGGACAGGTGGAATACTGGGGCCACCAACTAAGCATGTTGCTCTGGGGAAGTGGGAATCATGAGGAGCCATGTTAAGTCCCATTACTGAACCTTCCAGGCTTTGCTAAGAATCCCTTGTTATAGCTCATCCCAACAAACTAACTTCTGTGAAGAAAAAAAGAAGCATGGATTTGTGCTTCCCTTACCGTTTCATTGGTTGAATGTTCTCTTTCTCTTGTGAAGAGCTATATATTAATGATAAACAATAGAATCCTAACATAAATATTGCATTAAAAAGGAAAATAGTACTGATATGAACAAGCTGACCATCCAACACTAGTTCTATTTCCTGTCCCTCTGTATCTGAAGCACTGAAATTCGTGTCAAAGTATATGAACATCTCATAAAAATTAAATAATACTTATGCTGTTAGGAGAATCCAGGATGTCCTCAGGAGTGGCTGAGACCAATATGGAGTTCAGGGTTCAGGAGTGAATCCGGATGTAGCCAGTTGGTTCGGATGTCCTTAAAAGAAGTAGAACAACCAGCCCAAATCATCTTCCACCAGCATGTACTGGGCTGGGTTAGAAGTGTCTCAACTTGGGCAAGTAAGATTCAAAAAGCTATTGGATTCTCTTCATTTAAGAGAGTAAAATCAAACATCAGAAAAGGTTGCTTTTAGTCTAGGAGTTGGCATGAGCTATCTTTAAAACCTTGTAAATTAATTTATTATTAATTAATTTATTAATTTACAAGAAGCACTAGCTCTGTGTCGCTATTATTATTGGATTGAGAGACAAACAAAGGTGAAGGGGATCTACCCTCATGAACCTTAGAAACCAGCAGGATAGCAAGTACTAAAAATTATCATATTAATGTACAATAAATACTGGACAGGAAGTAGTTGACTAAGGATTCTAACAAGGAGACTGAGTTAGCAAAGGTCTCTCTGAGAAAGTGAGTGACATTTGAACCAGGACTTCTAAATTCTGCACCTTAAAATTACTGGGGAAGCTTTAAAAGCTGTATGAGTGACTGACCCTACGGCAGATCAAAGGAACTGTATGTAACAGTGAGGACCCATCAATAGTGTTCATTAAGATTTCTCTTAAGTGATTATAATTTATGACCAACATTGAGGGTCAGTGATTTATGTTGGTATCTGGAGGTGGGAAGGAGCTGAGTAGGAGGTAGAAAACTTTCTTTAAGTTTTCAAGGTAAAAAGAGTCACCTCTGTAAAAGTACCAAGAAGAGTCTGTTAATATTTAGGAAAGAACTGGGAGATGCATTAGGTGAGACACTGGATCTTCAACTGAGTAAAGCAATTTGAAGGATTTAGGATTTTACCCTAAGTACAACTGAAAGTGAATAACATTTAATATGGAACTAATATGACCAGTTTTTACAGATCCCTGTAGCTCTTCTCTAGAAAAGTACAGGAAGGGTCAAAGAGGAACTGGAAATCAAGGAGGTGAGAGGCTGATGACGCTGGCACTGGGTTCACAGCAGGAGGAATGAAGAGAGTTATTTTGAGCTATTTCAGAATCAAGCTGAATTAAATAAAGGAGGATTAGGGAGAAGTGTGAGAAGATTCCTGGGTTTATGGTTTGAAATGCTGGGTAAAAGGATGCACATTCGCTGAGATGTTTAACACTAGAGAAGATGATGAGGGGTTGCTCTGTACCTGTAAATGTGAAGTACCTGTGAAAGATCTAGCAGAGGTGTCAAGTAGGCAGTGGGATAAATGGGGCTTTGGAAAAAAATCTAGAAATATCAGTTTAGAAGGCAGCAGCTTATAGAAGAATCTGAAGCCATGTGTGATAGGAAAGCTTGGAAACAACATAGAATGAGAGATCCGAGGTAGTTCCAGTCTTAGTATTGTTACTGTAAAATGAACAGATTGGATCTGACCAGCATTTTCTCAAATTTCAGTGTGCCTCAGAGTCCTCCACGGGGCATGTTAAAACCTTCATCATAGGGCCCAACCTCCTAAATCTCCTGATTTCGTGGATCTGGAAGAGCACCTGTGAATCTGCATTTTTAATCTATGGTAATAACACTGTGCCATCTGCAAAACATCATAAGAAAACGTGTCCAGATGCCATCTTATTGTATGATGAAAGGATTTTAAAAAGAACAAAGAGCTATGATCACAGAAAAGGTTGGCTTTTATGCCTTCATAATTTGTTTTTAAAAACATTTGGCAAATAGGACAGTTGTCAAATATTTAGTGAGAATCTTCTTCATGCAATGTTTTTTACAGATAAATCTGTGACTCTCTCAAAGTAAGGTAGATATGTTCTCCTGTTGTTGTTTCATCTGTTTCTGAAGATCCTAATGAGATTTAGAGATTCCAGTTCTTAAAGCATCATTTTTCTCTCACAGTCAAAGGAGCCTTTAGGTATGACAGTAAGGGAGATCAACAACACAGACCACATGTGAAGAGAATCAATTAGATTGTAAGAATATTGTTTCCATTCTCATTGCATTGTCTTATGCAAGCTTGGCACAATAAAACAAGTAGCTTATTATTTAAAGGAAAGGAAATTTAAAATACATTATCATTGTTAGATATTGGTAACTAAAATTAAAAATAAACAAACAAAACACTCCTGTACTAGATTTCTTCCACAGCCACATCATCAAAGTTGAATTACACATTTTTTTTTTCCTCATAGAATTGCCAAAGTATATAAGTTATTCAACTTCAACTTACCTCTTCTTTGGATGGTTCATGGATAAATAAAGCTGATGCTTTAAAAACAAGTAGCTAATCAAACTTTCCACACCCTTTGAGATCAATATAGAGAAATACATCAACTCTTCTAATTTCTAAAGCAGCCCAGTGACATTATCTACACAGATTTAACCACAAATTCTTCTTCCAAAATCCTGATTTTCTAACAGACTGTGTTTGTGTTCAAGAGCAGTATCTACAGGTGGCGGAAGGAGATGAGGGGCTCATTCTGTGGGAAATGAACCTATGGAGGCGTTTTAGAAACTTGCTAGAGTGAATAGAAACTCCCCCGCTTTGGGCTAGCCTTTTGCTGTGATTTTCAAAATATCACCCAATAAAAGTTAAAGGCTATATCAAGAGACAAAAAGCAAAGGATGCTTTTCTATTCCTTTTCCCTATGCACAACACACAGCATTTGCATTGCTTCTAGCTCTCAGCTGCAGAAGCGCTTATCCAAAGTCCAGGATCTCAAAGTTGGGAAACTGACTTGGATAGCATGGAATACCCACAGACAAACTCCCAAACCAAAAGGAAAATGCTGCAAAGAAAAAGGTAGTTTCTGCCTTTTCTTAGTTTAGTGGCAGAAGTCGTGAACTTTAGTTGATGATAAAACTCTTATCTTATTTGACATAGGTTTAGCTGACATCCAAACACACTTCCTAACCCCAATTAAGCTATTAAAGGAAAGCTTATCTCTAGTCTCTAGTAGAAATATTAAGCTATAAAGAAGTAGACTTATGAACACTGAGGTTCTTCTCGTGGGAGTTGTCCAAGCATTACACGTCCTGTCCTCTTCCCTTGCTGAATAACAAAGGAAAAGGCATAAAATCTTGGTGTGACGAAATGATTCTTAATCCATTTGCTTCTCATGAAAAAGGGAAAGAAAAAGTATTGCTTTTTTAATGATTGTTCAGTCTATTAATTTTAATTATGGAGTCTTCAGTCCCATAAAGGGGAATTTGACTGAGGTCTCCTATTACGTAAGATTGAATGCCTGACAAAGGTTCTGAGACTTAATTAGCAAAATTTCTGAATCAGAACAATGGAACTAAGCAGAGGTTCAAGTATAAATGTATATGCACTTGAAACACACACACACACACACACACACACACACACACATGCAATTTAAATATATGTGGAAATAAATCATATTTTTTTGAAACTATCAATTATGAAGGTGGGCTAGTTCAGATCTTCTGAGAAACAAATATCTAGACAGGGTTTGATATGTAAGAGATTTATTCAAAGTTTTGATTTAAAGTTCTCATTTCTTTTTCCTTCCTAATCTACCCTATCTCCACTCCTAATTCTTGTATAGTGGTGTTATTTCCAACAACTATATTTTAGATGGAAAAAAGAGCATTGTTTTAGCTGAGTTAGTAATAATACTAGGTATTTAATGAGTTTCTATTAAGTGCCTGATATCTCTGTGCATGTGTTGTACATTTAATACCGACAACAAACTTATGCGCTACAGGGAAGGGGACATTATTATTGTCATTTAACTAATGAGGAAATTTATTGAAGCAATTTTCCCAAAAGTTATATCTAATAAATGTTAGTGTTGAAAGTTTAGTGTAGGCCGTCTAATTATCTAGCCCATTCTCTTAATGGAATTGTCTCCTTTAAAAAATGAAAAAATCAGGAAATATATCTATAAACAAGCAATCTTGGGCATCTACTTTTTCTGTGAGCTCTGGAGGATATTAAAGAAGTATCCCTTACAACAAGGGTACAATAAGAAAACAATATCATACAGATAAATGAACATGACACTATATATATAATTAGACACTGAATTATATGGCTGGAAGTACTATTAAAATTCAGACAAAGGATTATAAATAAGTACTGCCAAGGGGTGGTAGTGCAGAATGAACAGGGTTGGAACTTCTCTTTGGATCACTCATAGAATTTAAATCCCAGAGAGTAGAAGGGAAGGCCTTATAGCCAAAGAGAATAATAGGAATAAAAACTCAGGAATGGTGAGGGGTTGAATCATGAGACAGGCAGCATATCTACCTAATCACAGCAGAAGGTACATTTGGGAAATTCTGGGGCTCCATAGATGCTCCTGGAGTTAGTGAATCAATGAATAAGTGTATAAATAAATGATGCCATATTTGTGAAATTATAAGAGGACCAATTGGTAAAATTAAATCATCTTTAAATTTAATTTTTCTCCCTATTTTCCTGTCATTAAAATAATGATAAAATACTATGAAAAAAATTAAAAGAAAAATGTGACTTGGGGTATGTCTTCTATTTTGACTAGGTTTACCTCTAAACACTTCCCTAAAAATCAACACCTAGAACTAACTCTAAGAGAAAATGTTACCAGTTTCTCTGATGTCAGCCATCTGTGATTTTTTTTTTAAAGAGAGAGAGAGAGAGAGAGAGAGAGAGAGAGAGAGAGAGAGAATTTTTTAATATTTATTTTTTTTAGTTTTCGGCAGACACAGCATCTTCCTTTGTATGTGATGCTGAGGATTGAACCCTGGCTGCACGCATGCCAGGTGAGCGCGCTACCGCTTGAGCCACATCCCCAGCCCCCATCTGTGATTTTTAATAAGAAAAAATACAGTCATTTGTTAACAGCATCCTTTATTGAAGCTGATTCTTAAAACAAAAAAAAATTTCTCAAGGGATGAATGACATCAGGGAAGTATGAAAAGCCTAAGGTATAAAATAAATTACATATTTTTAATGAGACAAAGAAGATACCTGAACACGTAAGTATTTTATTCTAAATAGAGAAACATTTCCCATATATATGTGGGATGTGAATGGTAACTTGATAGGTCAATTTAAAATTTCTAATATGAAGCATTGTTCCAAGCTTGAAGGAATTGGGGTCAGAGAACACAGACTCTCTTTCTTTATCAAGCAATAGATCATGCAATGACAGCTCCTGTGAACAAGCAGCATCTTCAGAATCTCAAGGCTGCAGGAAGGTCAGCATGTGGCCCAGCTTTCTTTGTTTCCCATCTCCACTCAAGCTTGGAATGCTTTCTGTGTAACAATGGAGGGGACAAAAACAAACTTAGAGGTGACCTTTGCCAGGAGGGAAAAAATTTCCTTGGTGTTGTTAAAATAATCATTACTATTCAATTTACACCATTTGTTGGGCTGATTCTCCGTCCTCACACAGGAAGCATACAGCAAAAAGAATACTGGGTAAAAAGAAAATGCAAACTTCACCACTCTCCCACCTTCTGAAGTTAGTAAACTGGAATATATTTAGTAAATTAGGAAGTTTCAGTACTTTTTGATCTGGAACATCAATTGTGGTCCTGCTTTGTCAACGAGGATTCTCATGGCAACATGGGACAGCAGTCTCCAAATCAAAACATCTAAATAAATAAATAAAGCAATTTAGTGGCTACACACATTGCAAACCAGAAAAACTCGGATGGCTATTTGGATTGATGAAAAGACTTATTAAGGGTGCTATCTCCCAAAAAGCGTTAAATGAGACATTAGTTCCATGAGATGTTCGCAGCTGTGACAGGAAGAATGGCCTTCTGATTAAAGGCTGGGTGAAACAAGACATCTTCACAAGAGGGTCTCTGCTCCTTTGTATGATAAGGTGCATTATTAATTACAGGGGAGGGAGGTAGGATGTGGAGCACAAGATACACCCCAAGCAGTCTGATTTAGGCAAAGTTTTTAAAGAAAGGCAGAGAAAAAAAACATGAGCTATCAATGAGGCAACCCATTTTGAACTCCCCCGCAAAATTTGTGAAACTTATTTATTTACTTAAAGTGAACCTAAAACGATTCTTCAATGCCAAGGTACATTTGAGTTGGGCAAAAATAGAATTTTTAAAGGTGCTTTGTGTTCCTTGTTTCCTTTTCAATTTTCTAAACATTCTGCAAGTAGAAAAATATGTCTCTAAAAGTAGAACTTTGAGTCAAACTTAAACATAAGAGAATGTAAAATGACATATTTTTTAAATTTTTCAGAAGGAAAATGCATAAGATGGAAAAAATTGTACCATAACACATAAATCAAAACTTGTAAAATAAAAACCTGGATATTTTGCCACTCTTAAATGCTGTATTAGCATTCCAAATAAAAATGATCATTTAAATAAATTATTTTTTCCAATCAATTGTTAAGGAATAGAAATTAAAACTGTACTTGATTATAATCTGATCATAGATGCTTACTATCTATCCTTTGAAAATATTAACCTTAAAATTTGGAGCATTGTATATTTTCTGTAAATTGAGATGAAACTAAATCTATGGATACATGCTATTTTAAGCAATAATTCAGTTGGCAGTGCTTTTCTTTTCTTTTTTTTTAATTTTTTAGTCAAAAAATTTTAATCTATTCTTTAATTTTTATAGTTGAACACAATACTTTTATTTTATTTATTTATTTTTTATGTGGTGCTGAGGATTGAACCCAGGGCCTCGCATGTGCTAGGCGAGCGCTCTACTGCGGAGCCACAACCACAGCCCCTTGGCAATGCTTTTCACATTCATAATTATATCAGGAAATTTTCATGAAGATTTTAAACAAACTTTTAAATATTTTACATAAAGAATAAACTGCAATTAAAACATTTTTTTAAAATAAAAGTGTCTACAAAGATGAAATGGGAGAGCTGGGCTACTTGAGAAATAGCTAGTGAGAAAGATTTTATAGAGAAGTAGATAGAAGGAGAAGCTGCTGTGTGAACAGAAAGAGAATGAGAGAAAGGAGAGCTGAGGGAGATGAGGTTCTCCTTGGGTCTGAAATGTTCTGTAGCTTATTATTTGTGGGCTAAAATATAAAGGTGCCCTCTGGCTTGAGAAATTACAGAGTGGTTATGTTGTATCAACCCTGATCAAATTCAGAATACTGTATGATATATGCCTCATTTATTTTCCCAGATCTTCATTAGTATATAAGGAATAACTATTTAATTTGCAATGTGCAGTCATTGAAAAAGAAAAAGGAGGAAGAGGAGGAGGAGAGGAAGGATAAAAAAAGCTCACGAAAAATGCTATGGAAGAAAATATTTTCTTATTTCCTCACACAAATGACTAAGGAAAGAAGAACTCAATACGTTTTCAAATGTTTGGATCTAAAATTTTTCACAACAGATGGAAGATAAAAACGTGTTCTGATTATTCACAAGAAAATCTCACACTAAATGCCCAAATCTTTTTCTTACCCTGATCCCTGCCCCCACCTCTTTTGGGTCATATCTTTTTTTTAAATTTGTTCTAATTAGTTATACATGACAATAGAATGCACTTCGATACCCTGTACACAAGTGGAGCACAACTTCTCATTCCTCTAAGTGTACATGGTGCAGAGACACACCCATAGTGTAATCATACATGTATGTAGGGTAATAATGTCTATCTCATTCCACTGTCCTTCCCATCCCCACAGCCCCTCCCCTCCTCTCACTTCCCTCTGCACATCTTGAATGAAATGAGGACATGTTTTTTTTTTTTTTTTTTTTTTTTAACTTCTTTTCTTAAAAACAAAAACAAAATCTATTTAGATTAATTATGCACCTGGATATTGATTAGTTTAAGATAGTCCTAGCTGTAAGGGGCTGAAACCTGTCTTAGGCTCTTAAGCATGAGAGTATTTATTACCTCATATAACAGGAAACATAGAGGTGGAGAGACTTAAGGTCTGGTTAATTGGCAGATCAATGGTAGTAGCAGGAGTCCCTGTTTGCTCTTCTCAGCTCAGGCATCCTCTATACCGGCCCCATCCCTAGACATTGGGTAGTATGGCTGCCTAACTTTCAAAAACATATCCAGTTATGACAATGCCCAGAGATAGCGTTTCCTCTGGTGGATTTTCTTAGAAGTAAGGGAAACTCTTCCAGATTCTATATAAAAAAAATCTTGTATTCCATTGGCCCAAATTGGTCCATGAGCCTGTTCCTCAAAGTCACTAGGATTACCATTAATCTGAGTCCACTACAGAAGCAGGAGGTGTGATCAATTTATCTCTAGGCACATGACTGGTTTAACATGAGGTAAATATCTGAAAACAAAATTTTTAAAGATTCTCCTAGGAAGAAGCAAAGAAAGAATGAAGGCTCCGTGGAAACCAGCAGCGTCCTTCACATGTATACATGTATAACCTTTAAAGACAAAGATGCATAATATTTCTGGAACTTAAAGATTAATTTAAATCAAATATCTGAATAAACAGCCCATATTTGCATAATTTTCCTCTTCTGAGAAAGCCTGCAAATCCCTAAGAGCTCAGTTTCCAGGAACCTCATTTTTTAAACATTTACTTGGACATCCTAGTTCATTCTTGCAAATAGCCTGCCTACACCAATACTTAAGAATAATGGCAATGCTCTCAGGCAGTTACTCTCATCAGCTTCCCAAGGAAAAGAAGTTATAACATAGACATTGGTGGCTCTTGGAGGTCTGCTAGGGCATTGTTCCCCCTGTATGGGCATGAGAACCCCCATAAATAGCAATTGTCCAGGGTTCATCCTTGTCTGGACAACTGGTAGTTGACTGTTATTAAACAATCCCTGTAAAGAGAGTCATGGATAATTAATCTATTGGTACACAAACTCAGTGGTAAGAGTGAGATTTAAAGGACACCCCCTCTCTTCATAGTCACTTCAAAAAGACAGAGATGAATGCATCTCTCATTTCCACACAGTATGAAACTAGAGTGGTCCCAAAGGACTGCTGGAATAGGAATAGACAGTGACAATGACAAACAACTGCAAGGATATGAAGAGAATACCATATCTGCCCAGGAGATAAAGATTAGTGTCACAGGTCTCTGTCTGCTTCAGCCTTTTGTGCCCCCTTAGCCTCACCTCTTCTGGGAAAGGTGTCTTTAAACTTTATAACTCAAAGAAGTTCTTCTATGAAAGGGGACGGATATTAGCAAGACAAAGTGGTTATTTTGGTGTGGTCGGTTCTCCATTCTTAGAAAAGCAAGGATCAATGTGAAATAGGGTTTGTCAACTGCAGCACAGGATATTGTTAGAGGGTTAAGCAGAGATAGAGGAGTAGGTAAGAGGAAAGAAATCAAAAGGAAAGGGGACTACTACTACCCGCGGGATGTGGTACCCAGACGCAAATATTCAGAGTAAAGAATAAAGAAAAGCTTGCACCTTGGGTCAATCATAAATAATATTGGATTCTTTTTGATAACAGAACAAGTCTAACATACTCTGCAGGCCATAAAAATAAGGGAGCACATCCCATAGGGAGTTACCCTCAAATTTCAAGTTCTAGTTATTCCCAAAGTTCAACTCTGGCTCCAGCAGCTGAGAGAGCACGAGCAGCTGACTTCCTCTTCACACCTAGGAAGACAATTCTCCCTCTG
This sequence comes from Callospermophilus lateralis, assembly GCF_048772815.1. Classification (NCBI taxonomy): domain Eukaryota; kingdom Metazoa; phylum Chordata; class Mammalia; order Rodentia; family Sciuridae; genus Callospermophilus; species Callospermophilus lateralis. Next base: position 66,575,313 of record NC_135314.1, read on the forward strand.
TAATCTCCCTGGACAAAATAGAAAATAAGGTTTACTCCATTATTAAGAGGAGAGAAACGTTAAAGTTAGGTATCCTCACAGGCAACCCCAGAACTCCCCTTAGTTTCAGAACCACTGACCATATGACTGCTTTAGTGTGAAGCAAACCACAATGTAATTATCGTCATTTTTGTTCACCAGGAAAGGAGAAGCTTCCAAACACTCCTAGGAATAATGACCAGTAGATTCTTGACAGCTGAAGTACAGTGCCCTGCCATGGGGAAGGACAGTGGTCAGCAGGCCTAGCTGTGCTGGACTTCTCCATTTAATTAATACCAGAGCAGAGTTAAACACTATTACCTAAAAAACTGGCTGGCATGCCTACCATGATGGCCCTTACCTGTGACTATGCCATGGCTTATCTCACTGATACCCATGGTATTCCTCCCTCCTTCTCTCCAATGTGAATGTATTAGAGCTAGTCAAAACAAATGGAGTAAATTCTGTTTCTATCTAATTAAAAATCGTATGTCATTTAGAAATTTCCAAAAAGATTCTCTGAGGATCCCATGAATCAAGGAGGTTACACGAGATAAATTCAACTGTTCTTCAAGCTCCAACATTCCAGGGTTCTCTTTGGGTGGTGGTAATAGGCTGGGGATCATATCAGAAGGAACCTTTATTTCATGAGAGGCACATTTGGCAAATGAGAAAAATGGGCCACTTGCTTGCTTGCCCCCCCGTGGAGCTCAGGGTTCACCTGTGGGCCTCCTGGAGCCAGCGTTTTGTGCAGAGACCCTTAGCTGTGAATCCTGGGGCATGCCATTGCCATATATGGAGAGCACACCGCCTGCACCAGTTAACTGGGATTACCAACCTCTGCAATGTTGGTGTCTTGATCCTCAGCGACTCTGCTTTGAAGCTGAAGGGCAGAGCACAAGCATACTTATGTATCTTAATTTGGTAATCATCGCATGCTTTTCTGATGACAAACAGGCTCTGAGGTATCCAAGTTTATACTGTGCATACTGTTGATATTTGATAGGACATTAAATTAAACCCTGGCTTCTCCATTTGTCTAAATTTTGTCACTTAAACTCCAAACACTTGTCATGGATAGATTTGGAATGTGGTAGAAAGAAATTAGGAATGGGGCTTTTTACTTTTCCATTCCTGGAATCATACTTTTGTTTTCTTCTTAGAGATTTTCAGTTGATTTTTCCCTATCTTTGCCTATCACTGTTGTCAGATTAAAGTGACTATTAATTTGAAGTTGCCCCCCAATGCCCGCTTTTTTTTTTAAGTTACTAGAGTCAGACAAATACTTCCACACGAACTTCTAGATCCATAGACTATTAGTGCTCAAATAACTCCTTGGGATAATTTAGCCTAATTTCTTTATCAGGATATTTATCCTAATTCTTACAAAAATGTTTGTATATTAGCATCAGAATAAGAATCAAATTCTTACCTTGCTACAAAGCAACCATGAACATATCATCACACCTCTCTTAGCCTAGGTGTCTTCACTGTAGAAAAGGGGTCAATTAGAGAGACCTTTACAGAGCTGTGTGATCTGTGAAAGGTGCTAACATAATGTGTATAAATGTGCTTAGCTCCAGGGCCTGGCACAGAGTCTTAGCTCAATAACTGTGTTTTTTTCCCTCTAACTCTGTAATAGCATGCTTTGTTTCAATTTTAACTCAATTTTAAATTAAAATGATGTATATCATGAGGCACCTAAATAAGATTACATAAGATGTACCATTTTTAAGTAGTACTTTTTCTCTTTTTTGTTATTCTGAGGATGTGAGGGTAACTGTGAGATCAGTTTATAGGATTCTAGATGAAAAAGGAAATTGCAGGGAGAGAATCAGGAGGATACACTTATTTTAAACTTTCCAGAGAGTAGGTATAGGAGCAAAGAAGAAAAGGAAAGAGAAGAGTTCCTGAAAAATTCTGGGATGGAAAAGGAAATGAAATTTTATAGACTTAGAGTATAATTTAGATAATGCTATGAAGGGTAAAGATTTAAGATAGACTTCATGGCAATGAAAAATAAAATCCTTTAATATGAATAGTGTAAGCCTAGTCAACATTTTTCATATTCTAAGAGGCAGAGGGTGAAAGCCTGAACTTAACTAAAAATAGATTTGTCAAACTATTGTCTGGAATCAAGTAGGTAAAAGGCAAATTCTTTCCTTCCTGTGACTTTTTCTGTACTAAGGAAATTGTCAAATTTAGAATCATGACTTAAAAGGATTTTAAAACATTAATATTTCCTCTTAAGAGTAATATTAATGAATCCATTATTATGCTTACATGCATGTATTTGTTTATTCAGCAAATATTTATTGAATATTTTTGTTCACTCTTTCATGTGCTGGAGTATAGTTGTGAATAAAAAGATAGATTTTTTCCTGGTTCTCATAGAGTTAACAACAGCCAGGTGTGGTGGCACATACCTGTGATCCCAGCAACTTGGGAAGCTGAGGCAGGAAAATCTCAAATTCAAGGTCAGACCCTCAGCAACTTAGCAAGACCCTGTCTCAAAATAAGAAATAAAAAAAGGAGTAGGGATGTGGGTCTCTATGGTAAAGTGCCTCTGGATTCAATCACCAGGAACAAAACAAAACAAAACACAAAACAACCAGCAGAAGGGAGAAATGACAGTAATTATACACATGCATAGGCATATATAAGCTTATGGTGATAAGTGAGAAATGCCATATAGAGAAACTTATAGAAGGGGGCTATACATAGGGAGCAACAGTGAAGGAGAGGACCATAGTTTTAAGCAGTTAGGTCAGGAACATCCAAAGGTGGAGTTTGCCTTACATTTTTAAGGAACAGGAAAGGAAGCCAATGCAGTCACAGTCTAGTAGTGAGAGGTGTTAAGATATTGACTTTTACTTTAGTTAAAAAGATTAATTTATAAAAGTTTCAAGAATGGCAGTGAAGGGCTGTCATGTAGCTCAGTAGTAGGGTGCTTGTCTAGCACATATGAAGCCCCTAGGTTTGACTCCCAATGCTGCACCAAAAAAAAAAAAAAAAGGAAGAAAATTAGTTCCATTCATTTTCCCCAAGATCTCTCAGCCCTCAACACCCTTCTTCTCCCTCTTGTTTTTTTGCCCAACTCAATCATCCAGTGAGGCAGGGCTGTGGCTGTTTTTCTTCTAGTCTTCTTTGTCTTAGTCCAGATCTTCATCATTTGCTTTCCGGACTCCTGCGTTAACTCTTAACTCTTTTTACTGTCTCTCTCTACTATCTCAAATCCATCCTTCTTGCTGCCAACTGATATCATTTAAAAACACTAATCTGTTACACTGATGAAATATCCTTTGAAGTTTGTATTTTTTCTAAAGTCTGGTTCTTTACAAGGTCCTGTACAATCTAGCTTTGATGCATATATTCACCCTCAAGGATGCCACTCCTCAGAATGTGCTCCAGGGTCTCCAAATATGTTTTGAGCTCCCAACCCAGGGCTTGTCCATGTGCATTCCTCCCACTAGAACATTTTTATTTAATCCTGAGACCCAACAAAAAGTCACCTACTTAACTGGGTTTGATTGTACACATTTGTAATCCCAACAACTCTGGAGGCTGAGGCAGGGGGATTGAAAGTTCAAGTCTAACCTCAGCAACTTAACAAGACTCTGTCTCAAAATAAAAAATTTTTAAAAAATGACTGGGAAAGTAACTCAGTGGTAAAATACCCCCTGGGTTAAATCCTCACTACAAAAAACAAAAACAACAACAAAAAAAAGTTCACCTTTGAGAAGCAGAAGCAGGAAGTAGTCATTCCCCATTCCCCTTTTAATTTTAGTTTTTTGTTCAAGTAGAATCCATGCATCCTTCTTCTGGTAACTCATAAAAGTGTTCCCATTAGGTCATACCATGTTTTATCCTTTAAACGATCTTGAGATATATATATATATATATATATATACACATACACATACATACATGCATATGTATATGTATATACATACACACACACACAAACACACAAATACATATATGCCAGATTCTAAGTTCCTGAAGTATGAAGATTATGTCTAGTTCTCTTCTGTATCCACAATACCTAGGGCCATTCCTTATACCTAGTGAATGCTCAATATTTTTTTCTTTTAAAAAGAAGAATAAATCACTATCTGAATGGGTATATACAAATTGTTGGATATAACTGTTACATATAATTAATTTAATCAAAAGCAGTCAGAGAAGGTTATCACATTCATTCTTTGACTTCTATATATTGAGAATGCTTTAGGAAATTTATTTTCTTTTGATCAAATGTTTTGGCCTTAAGCTTTTTTTTTTGATAAATTAAGATGGTTAAATTTAATTTTTTTTTGATAAATTAAGATGGTTAAAGGATGGTCTGCCATTCCTTGCAGCTGTAAGACATTACTCATTCGTTTGAACATATTTAAGTGCCTATTATGTACAAAGCGTATGACTGCACTAAACTGCAAGTCATCATCTTTTGTGCCTTTTATATTTTTACCAAATCAAATACTATGAGGCTATAAATAAATGTGTGGTATTTCTTTTCAGTCTATCATAAGCTTATAAGATTAGAAGATGTTCAGGTGCAACTTAAATACATAGCATTATAGGAATTCAAGACAGAAAATGGATACTAGAAATTTAAAATAGCATTTGATGCTGACTGACATCTTAATTCCACTACAGACATGGAAAAACCCATGTCATCTTTTACACATAAGATAAAGGGATTTGAAAGGATATCTTGTTACTATACATGCTGGAACATATCCATAGAATTGCTATAATAACAATTCAGCATTCTAAAACAAATTCTTTACATTAAACAGATGAGAAAATACACTGATAGCTATACTACTTGAACTTGAAATCTTATCATAGAGTAGAAGCAAGGAATGAAATTTATCATGGAAGGGCTAAAATAATGTCTTGTAATCTGCCAATATTTCCTCAAAAGTAGAATTTCTTTCTTAATCAAAGAAGCCTGTTCCTGAAGACTGCTAACAGCATAAGGCAAAAGAGAACAAGCTGGGACTTTTTCTAGGAGTGAGTAGAATGTGAAATTATTTCTGGATTTAAAAGGTATAGATTATTTTTTCCTTCTTTTAACTCCTTTTATTCTTTTTCTTGAAATTTCAAAAATTAAAATATGCTCTTATATAACGTCTGTCAAATAGCTATTTAGATCCTATTTCGACTTTTCTTCCTTCATGTTAAACTGTGACCTTGTATTATCCAAGGTAATGACCCTTGGGTTCTTGGGTGAGGAGAATTTGTCATCATGCTCTGCTCTGTGAGTAATCCATGTGGGATTTTCTATGGCACACAGGAGCCATTTAAAGAAAATGAGGCAAATGCTGTATCCTGGCTTTCTTGATTTTGCACTAGAACTCCCTGCCTTTAGGCTATATCTTCTTGAATTCTAAAGGAATCCACAAATGTTTCATCAGCAAGGGCATTTAATTCCATATGGATACAAAGGTATAGGATTGAACTACATACACACTGCATCTAGTAAAACACTTAATAACAATAACAAATTAATTAAATTCAATAAATAGTAAATAAATATTTCACTTCCTCCCTTTAATCTAAGCAATTATATGATTTCTCCTTGCTTTTCTGAGTCTTTTTGACATGTCTCTCCTCACTCATTAGCTGTCAGCTTCACTGGCTTTTTCCATATTCTTCTCCCCTCCTCCCTCCCCCTTCTCCTTCACCTTTTCCCTCTTTGCTTCCTAAACTTGTTCTTAAGTCAAAATCTTTGCTTTAGGTTTAATTTGTATTAGGAGTATTCTTCATGTAGCTCAGTGGACCCCAGGAACGATTTTCCTCCCACAGGGGCACTTGGCAGTATCATTAGGCTTTTTCGTCACTGCAGTAGAGGGTGAGGTGCATCGAATGGGTGAGGATAAGAATGCTGCTAAATATTCTGCAGTGCATGCTAGAGTCGTCTCCAAGAATTATTTGGCTTAAAATGTCAATCTTGCTATGATGGGAATTTCTTACAGCTTCTTCTTTCTGATCACTGAGTCCTAGGTTTAACTACACATCACCTATTCAGAAAGGTCTCTTATACTCATCCTATATAAATATTTCCACCCTTCCTGTTATCTGATGACTCTTTATTTTTTATTAATGTTTTTTGAACATTTTTTCTAAAATTATGATTTAACATAATTATCCCTAAACATAATATCTACAGAGTAGGGCTTTATCTAATTCACTGTTAAATCCTGAGTGCTTACTGAAGTGCCTGGTATATGATTTTTAGTAAAGAGTTTTAAGTAAATAGTGGAAGATAAATGAGATTAGTAAGTCATAACTAAAGTTTCTATCTACATAATTCTGAAAATTTAAGCTTGAAGGAAAAAGGAAAAAAGAAAACCCTCTGGTCTTTCTGTGGCTGCCTTATGGTGCAAATGTTTGGCTTTCACAAATTTAAAACATTAGAGAAGTTATACTTTCAGTAATGGCAGAATAGCTTTTATTAGATTATCCTTCTGAAAGACAATTATGATAACTTTTCAATAAAATCTAGAAAACAAACAAACAAAAAGCAAACATACACCTGAAAGCAAAGGAATGAGACAAATAAACTGTAGCAGGGTTAATCTTTGAAAGAGAGGGACCAAACTGGGTGAGTTTGACTCTTCACACAAAGACTCCCATGTGCAATGGGATGGATAAAATTCAAGTGGATGCAGTCACAGTGGCTTGAGCAGCTGAAGGATGGCACTCAAAGCTACCTGAGTAGTAGAAAGTTAGGGAGGAAAATCCTAGAAAAGGAGGTGAGCATAGAAGTCCAATCTGTGTATGAATATTGCCCAAATTCTGGTTGATCCTGAAAAATGTGTACACACAGGAGAGACTATGAGCAGATGAGTGGGGATGGTGGGAAGAGGAGGGGGGAAGGAGACAACTGGAATGTTTAAAGACCTTCACGGAAAAGACAGAGATTAGTATCTGGGTGCGGTCAAGGTGACTGCCTCCAATGATAAAGCCAACTTTTTCCAGAAGAAGGTAATTGTTATGGTTTGGATATGAAGCTTCCCCAAGAAGCTCCTTTGTTACTGCAGAAATGTTTGAAGGTAAAATGATTGGAGTACTGGGCTGTGGATGTGGCTTAAGTGGTAGTGTGCTCGCCTGGCATGCGTGTCTCTCTCTCTCTCTCTCTCTCTCTCTCTCTCTCTCTCTCTCTCTCTCTCAAAAAAAAAAAAAAAATGATTGGAGTACAAAGGCTGTAACCCAATCAGTCCACTCTAGTTTGAATGGCCTGAGGGGATGGTAAAGGTAGGCAAGTGTGGTGTGACTGGAGGAGGTAGGTTATTCCGGCCATGCCCTAGAAGGGTTCATATTCTCTTTGGCCCTTTCTCCTTTCTCCCTCTGCTTCCTGGATGCCATAAATGGAGCAGTTCTGCCCCATCAAGCCCTTCTGCCATGATTTTCTGCCTCACTTGGCTCCCAGAGCAATGGAGTCCACCAAACATGGACTAAACCTCTGAAACCATAATCCAAAATAATTTTTTTCTCCTGTAAATTGTCCTTGTCATATATTTTGGTCACAGCAATAAAAACATAATTAAAACATGCTGTTTTTAAAATTTTCTCTTTATCACTTATTTGATCCACTTGTTTTATGTGTTTCTAGGTGTATGCACGTCTTCATGTTTTATTTTGAGTTCATTGAGCTTCTTGGTGTTTGGTGGATTACTTTGTTGGCCATATATCTCTTAATATTTTTCTTTTATTTTCATTTTTCCTTTTGGTACTTCAGTTGCATTCATATCAGTGTGCCAAAATTTGTTTCAAATCTCACTGATATATATATATATATATATATATATATATATATATAGAGAGAGAGAGAGAGAGAGAGAGAGAGAGAGAGAGAGAGAGAGAGAGCGCCCTTTTTAGGTAATTTATAGTATTGTGTCTTGAATTTCAGTGATGTCTTTCTTCTCAGGTGCTATTTAACCAGTGTTAGTTGAAAGCAGGGTGATGCAGGGTGATTCTTTGGTTCTTGCTTTTAAATTTTGTTAGTTGGACCAGAACAGCGTTCATTCTAGAGCTACACACTACTCATTCAATCTAGAGCTCTCACTACTGAGGGAAGACCCTTCTGGATACTTTGTTTAATATCCCCATGAAAATTTCATACCTGACTGATTCGAAGAGGGATTACTATCATTCCTATATGAATTCTGAAATTGCTCTATTTTATCTTTTGGTGTAAAATTTCTCCAGCTATTTTTAGCTTCCTTACATGTGTACACTTGTAAGCACTCTGTAGAATACTTGAAGGGAACTCTCTGAAGATCTCAGAGTTCTTTCTCTGTGTCTCTCCAGTACTCTGCCTTGTCTGTCTGATCTTTGATTCACGGTTCCATTTTCTCAACTAAGGCAGTTGTACTCCACTCTGTCTGGGTTCCATACTTTGCATTATGAACTAAACAGTCTTTCAAGGTAACAACCTGGGGCAATTTAGTGTTTTCCTCATTTATTTATAACTTCTTAGGGATCACTGTTCTTCATTGATTGATATTCAATATTTTGAAAACATTTTTATTCCTCTTACATTTTACCCATTATTTATTTGTTTGTAGGAAAGTAAATTGGTACTATTTGTCAATATTGACTGAAAGCATAAAAAATACTTTTATTAAGCCTTTATTTTGAAATAAAATTAACTAGCCAATTTAATTTTTTTTTAAAAATGCCAAGGACCTGCAATAAAAACCAAAAGTCTTGTGCAGTAAGAACAGACTTGGAGGAACTACACTTTGTCTTTAAGACTCTCTATTAAGATACAATAGTTAAACTAGTGTGGTGTTGGCATCAGGATTGTTTATAAAGAGTTTGCAAATAGTTTCATGCTTATATGTGTAATGGATTTTTTTCTATTATACAACATGTCAACATTAGGTACAGTCATCAAGATACACAACAGAACCCTTGAAGTTATTCCTCTTATCTAACTGAAAGTTCGTGTTCTTTTACAAATATCCTTCCAAGCTCTGGTAACTACTGTTTTATTTTCTGCTTCTATGAGTTCCATGTTTTTGTTGTTGTTGTTTTTTGTTTTTGTTTTTGACATTTCCATATGTAAATAAAATCATGTAGTATTTTTCTTTCTGTGCTTGGTTTATTTCACTTAATGGAAGTCTTCATGTTCAGAGATCTTTTACTTATATGAATCTTATCTATGTATATTTTTCATATTAAAAATAACTTTTTTAAAAGTTTATTTATTCATTCAAACTAACAGCATAAGCATATTACTTTTTTATTTTTCTCTCTATCCTTGCCCTTCTTCCTCCCCCAACCCCCAGGGATTATTTTCTAAACTCCAATGATGGTCAAGATGGCCTTGCTTAAATTTTTGCAAGTCTCTTAAGGTCTTCCTTAATGGAACACAGCTGGAATCTCTGTAAACCATTGTGTTGTTATATTTCACTGTAAACTGGGAGAGAATGGGTCTGGAAAATGCAAATAGCATCTTACTATTATTATGAAAATAGTTTTGGTTTGTGGACTCCTGAAGGGAATTCAGGGATCAAACCTGAGAGCTGCTACACTAGAACAAATTTTTTTCATCTCTTTCTGCCCCCCCCCCCCCATTCATTCTTATTCTGTTTAAGGAGTGACTTTGATTGCATCTATGAAATTAGGGAAAGACACTGAGGATGTGTGATTCATTGTCTTCCAGTCTTCTCTTGGGTGAAACATCCTGCCTTCAGGTAGGATGTTTTCTCCTCCCCTAGACTGTGAATTCCTATCATTATCAGTGACTAATTCACTGGTTCCAAAATGAGGGAGCCTCTTATTGCTACATTCCTTAGCACTGCCAGTAAGAGAGGTGGTATTTTGATCTTTAATCTTCTGTCGTTCATGTTTTTCTCTTAGTTTATTTTGAACTCAAAAAAAAAAAAAGAATAATATTACTAAACCTTTCCAAAGTATATGTATATATATGATGTATATATAAAATAAAATGTATGTGTATACTTATTAACAAGTCATCAAAATTCACATCATGTCACTGAAAAATAATTATTTTCTGTATAATCACTTTAGATGGTCGATAGCCCTTTGTATCAAAGGGCTTTGCTTATCTAGTTTCCTGTTAATACAATATTAATTACCATTTATTGAGCTATCACTATGAGAAAAGATCTCTTCTAAATATTTTATATACATTGCTTTGCCTTACTCTCACAACATTTTAGCAGTTAAGTTTTATCATCACTATTTAAAACATGTTCAAGGGAATTGGGTAGTGAGGAGCAGAGCCATGATTTGAAATCTGATTTGTTGCAAGACAGAATCAAAGCCCTCAACTGAAAGGGTTCGTCCCTGGCCTGACCTTGGGCCCCACTTTTGAGTTGAGTTGTACTCACTAGGGTCTTCTTCATCAGGGAAGCAGGAAGGGGAAGAAGGTTCCTAGCACTTTCTTCCTCTTTTCCTTTGTCCCAGAACCCAGGCCATTCCTTTCCCACTATTGCTTTGTCAATATATGTAGACTAAATAAAGTAGATAAGCCCCTCAAAGGCAAAGATCCTATTGTACATATTTTGGGTAGTACCCATTCTAACTAGTATTATGCTAGAAATAGCATGTCCTTAATCATGTTAAGGGTAATATATGTGGATAATGGGATGAAACTTATTTCATGTATTAAAGAAAACTATATTATTTATAGTTTTATTTTGCTTGTTAACAAAAATGCACTATTTATTTCCTATGGCTATGTATTCATTCACCCATTTAAAAAAAAATCTAACAGGCTCCTATAATAGACTTTATTGGGTCTGCTTTGTTTTCATCACTGGTTAAATTTATTACTTACACCCCTTAGACCCCATAGCTAATTCTCCATCTGACTTTTTGTGATTTATTCATATGGGCCCTATTGTGGTGGAGGGAGGTGGTGCATATTTCTACTGGTCTTCACAGCATATAGAACTATGTTTACTGCAGAGTGCACATAACTTTCTGCCTTGCTGTTAATTCGTGTTTTATTCTCCCTGTGAGTCAAGACCCTCAGCACATCTGTATACAATGTGCAGAAATGCAGAGATGTCAAAACCTGGGATACATGCAGTCCAGCGCTTGACAAGCAGAGTGTTATTAGCATTGGTAATAAGACTACCTGGGTCTGTCTGCAGAGGTCCCTCAGTTTGAGATCATTTACATTCACCACACACAACATTCAAACCCGGCTCCTAAATAATCCGGCTTCAGAGAAGACAATGGAAGCCCTCACAGAAAACTTAAAAATTCAAGTAGAAATCTATTCATCCTAATTAAAAGTACCTCTCAGACTTGCCTTCTGGCAATTAACAGGGTTGTATGTGGTCCTATTTTTTAAACTGACAACAGCAATCTTAGTTTGGACAGGCTCAGGGAGCCCTCTCTCCTACAGCTCCACAGTCCTGTTCTCCTCTGTAAATAGATTTTCTTTGACTTGCAACAGCAAACACTTCCAACATTTGCATTTCACTCATTACTTGTGCTGCTACAGACTGAGCATGACCCTGTCATAAAAACAAATCCAGCTGAAAACCACTTAATGGCATCGGTTATATAACTATTAGATTTCCTTAAAACACACTTCCTAGGATGGAAAGAAAGAAATGGGATCTATGCACCACGGGATTATCTTGGTCTAGTCTCATTTTTCATTCTTCTCAACAAAACCTCCTCCTCCTCCAGAAACTCAAATCATAGGAGCTCAGCTCTTGTCCACAGTAAGTCATCAGTGGAATGTCGTTCTTTGTAGTAGAGAGCATGGTGGGAATTTACAACCGTTTTTAATGCATTGTTTTCCCTGGACAATTATTATTTTGACAGATGCATAGGGTGGTATTTAGGAATGGTTGGCAACTAGATTTTTTAAAGTATGGGTTAAAAAAAAAAAAATCTCAATTGAGTTTGGAAATCTTGACTGGTGCCCTTCTTTTGATCTGTCACATTGTGTTACCTTCCACCACATTACTGTACAACTCCTCAGATTTAAAGGAGCCAGCCTTTTCTTTTTCCAGGTCAGACGCTAATTTAGAAATTTGGTGTGAAGTAATGATGAATAATGGATGAACCGGCTTTGGCTTTCTGAATTGGAGTCCCACATTCTGAGGAACTTGAGAAATCTTCAAAGCCAGTTGGAATTTGGGAACTTTAGTGCCAGGAGAGACCCATCTGAAGGAATCCTTAGTTTTTCCACCTGTCTGGTGCTCCACAGCCAAATTTGTCTCTCTCAGGTATAAGTGCATATCAGATCATAACAGAGGAAAATGATGAAATGTTTGGCTTTAGATGGTATCTAGAAATCCTGCTTTTGTTACCTGCTAACACCTAAAGTCTTGGCACAGGTGTGGAAAGCATGAAATATCAACTTTCATAATTCTCCCATCTGCCAATAATTACCCATAACCTGTTTCTGCTTTCAATGCTTGACGTTTACATAGGCTTCACATTCTTTCTTAAAGAAAATTGTCTATTTCTTTGATAAACAAAGTCCAGTGAGTTGGGATTTATTCTCCAAAAGATTTACAGTATTGCAAGGAAGTTAAAGAAATATTAAATATTCATCAATAATATATAGTCAATGCAATTTGAGTTTTGAAATATCCTGCCTGAGAAGATATTGAGTGATTCAGAAATTTCCAGAAATCCTAAGTTTGTATTTTGTTATTTTTTGGATTCTCTAAATTTTCTCTAATCATAGGACTCCCATGGTAATCTCCTGGACATGATGGAGAAATAGAGACTGAGCAATAGTTACCTTAGTCATAATGCAATTAAATTTGCAATTATTTGAAGAACTCTTCACAAAGAACTCCAAATTATCCTGTTGTGAGACTTCTAGTGGTAATTTAAAGTCCTGTATTGTCAGAGTTCTTAATCTATGAAAATATAGAAGATAGTTTAATAGCTTTTATTTTTTTAATTTTTTTAGAGAGAGGAGAGAGAGAGAGAGAGAGAGAGAGAGAGAGAGAGAGAGAGAGAGAGAGAGAGAATTTTTGATATTTATTTTTCAGTTTTTGGCAGATACAACATCTTTGTATGTGGTGCTGAGGATCAAACCCAGGCAGCACGCATGCCAGGCGGGCTACCTACCGCTTGAGCCACAACCCCAACCCCAGTTTAATAGATTTTAGATGACCCAAAGATAGAAGTGATGGTGAATATACTGAATGAAATAATCAGCACCACTTAATCTTTATGGGCTAAAATAATGGGCCAAATATATCAAAATAAAACCTGAGAGAAATTTGAGAGCATATGTCTGGACTCCACAGTATACAACGAGGGAAATGTTTCTTTAGAAGAGATATGTTAAAAAAAAGATGATCTTCCAACACAGCAAACACAATGTGGTATAACAATGTGATGTGGATAACACAATAAATTGCTATCTTAGACACTTCAGTAAATGCACAATACAAAGGATGAGGAAAGGATGGTGCTGTGCTCTTGGAGTACAATTGGGTTCCACAATTTGTAAGAAAAAAGAAACCAAAGAGTGAATAAGTAGCAAGCAACATGCTATCATATAAGGAAGAGTCAACACTATCAGATAAATTTAACCATAACTATGAAGCTTCAAACTGATTATATGCCAATGTCTAGGAGATATCAAATGGAAAAAGGATCTACTTTCTCTAGAAGACCTCCAAGTTAAATAAAGAGTAATGGGTAGAAGTTACATGGGGATGAACTCATTCAATTTATGACAAGAAATGGCAACAGATGCACACTGTTTCTTGCTGGAAATATTTAAGCCAAAGCTAAATATTACTTTGAGGAAACATGGTAGGGAGAATTCTTATGGGTATTGGGTTTAGTAGCTAGTTGTGGCTCCTCTCCCCCTGAAATTCCTCATTATCAGTCTGATACTGACAACGTGCCCAAATGAACAGATGTAGAAAACTGGAACTTTGGTAAGAGATTATATATTCCTTATACATAAGAAAAAATGTTACATAGACAGGATGGAAGAGGAAACCCAGGGAGTTTCTGTCCTTGGAAATCTTTAGAGTATAGGAGAGATAATTACTATCTTGCCTGAGAGACTTCCATGGTAAAGCATGTAGTTTCTTGGGATACAGTTGTGTACCAGAATCTATAGTCTATCTTTAAAATCATTGTTGGTCAAACTCTTTCTACAAACCTTTAAACTCGGTCAACCATGCATGATTTCACTTCATGACATAGAATAGGTTTCTTATGAACCTTTTGCTTGCCCCAGGCAGAGGGAGAATCAAGGTATATCAATGGCCCCTTCTGTACTTTTCATTTCCTACCCTAAATGGTTTGAAGGATGTGAGTTAAAAATAGACCATTTGATCTTATAATGATATTAACAATTCTGCCCATTAGAAAAAGACCTTCATAACTTTAATATTAAGATTCTTTGACATTAAGTAGTAAGAAGAAATAGTGTTGAAATGGTGTTGAAATAGTGAAATGGTGTTAAAATTATTCCTAGAGAACACATAACCAATCTGAATTAAAATTATACATTTTATACACACACACACACACACACACACACACACACACACTCCCTCACTTTGATGTATATGTGTTAGAAGAAGGGGCAGCAGGATACAGAATCAAGGTCAGATGGGGGTCACAGAAATGTTTAGAGGAAGTTAGCCTCAATTTCCTGTTAATAAAAATCACCTGGGGATTAAAATTTCTCTGGGGAAGCATATGATTGAGTAGCCTTGGACTGGAGCCTAGGGAGCCTTGCTTTTAACAAGTATCACTGGGGGTTCTTATGATCAGACAAGGTGAAAGCTCTGCTAGTGATTTCCAGTCACCGTTCAAGCAAGGTGGAAAACGATAGATGATCAGGAAACTGTAATAGACAGACCTGGTATGAAAGTTAAAAAGCAGTGGGGAGGTGCCATTTTCCTGCAAAGATGTCACAGAACTGATCTGCTCATTTATACAAGTGGTGCTACCTAGAGACTATATTTTCTTTAAGTATCAAGTCATGAATCATTGAATTAGTCCATACATTCGACTTCTGCCTGTCTTTTTCTTTCTACATGCATTTTGAAAAGAATCTCAGGTAAGCTATTTGCCTTGCATTAATCCATCTTCTGCTTTGAGGTCATTTTATTTTATTATTTTATTTTTAAGTAGCAACCAAACCACTATTGGATGTTTAATGAGCAAATGTGCCTTCTCCTTGTGAAGAAAAACAAAGGGTATCACCAGCTGCTTCTCTGTGATGTGTGGGAGGAGATTTTAGTCAATACTTGCTCCTCTGTTCTTACCCACTCCTTCTATGTCCTTTTTCCTTCCCTTTGCCTTTCAGAGGCTGGCCATTTGTCGCTGTTCCCTCTTAATTTGGTTGCAACCGTATGTGCAAAATTATAACATTCAGTTCTGCTTGAGGTGGCTGCTAGGATAAAGTTTGAGACAAAAACTTGAAATAAATGGTTACACTAGCCAAACTACCTTTCAACTAAGGCAAGATATTTTCCTGTCTTCATTTCTCTCTCTCTCTCTCTCTCTCAAACACACACACACACACACACACACATACACACACACCCTCATCCTTTATCAAGATTATTTTAAGCAGTGTTTTTAAGGCATCAGTGGGATTTCCAGGGCTAATAGAAATATTATAATCTCTGAGTGACTGTGAGCTTTGCACTAACAGTTTAATTCTTCTGTTTGCTAGTCAGAAAATAAATAAATAAAATAAAGGAAGGGTCTCAAGGACAACTTTGATCTCAAAGATTGATTGTAGATGAGGAGTTTAGACATTAATGTTGATGTCCTCCCACTGTCCTTTAACAAGGAAATATTCAGAATAATAAACTTACCTTTAACAAGGAAATATTCAGAATAATAAACTCAATTATGAGATTAAATAGATTGGTTTATAATGAGAAACGTAGCAGGGATGAATCATGCAAAATACTTGCATGAATTCCTCCGCTCTTTGAATGGAAGCTCACATTACTTAATGGCCAAGGTGCTTGCTCTCTGTTCTTCCTAGTTATGACATTGCACAGAAAATATGTTTATTATTTCTTGTTTGCTAGCTACATGAGTATTCCTTGTCTTTGAGGACAAAGCTTGCAATATTCTTTCAGATTATCTAAAGGTCAAAAAGAATTTGAACTCAAATCTTGATCTCCCACTACGTTATGGAATTCTATTTTACTTGTATTTCTTACCACGTGTAGCTGTCCTTTAAATGGGTTTCAAGCCCTGTATCATTCAGTTATATCAAACTGAATATTTCCCTGCAAAAATATTGGTAGCATCGAATTTTAGTTAATACACACCACAACTCATCAATTGTATTAATTTCCAATAATTTTTTTTGGGGAAAATTATTTTTGATTGAGTTGTTTTAAAAAGAGCCTGATGATAAATAAAGCTTTTATATTTTTTCTTCTAGAAGCTCTAACCTTTTGATTAATGTTTATATTAATGTTTACTGTTTAATATCCCTTTGTACTTTTTAGATCAAACATACTAGACATATGTGCAACTTTATTGATATATTTATATTTATTTGTAATTTTATTTTATGTATCTGTAAATAGGGTAAATAGCATAAACACATAGGCAGGAATGCAAATCAGGTAATAAATCATATCAATGAGAGATCTGAGAGTTAGTGAAAGAAGTGATCTTTCCAATATTATATATTCAGGAAATGGATCAGCCAGTTTGCAGATTCAGGTTTGCGACTCCATGTGCAGCACCCTCTCCATTTACATTACTCTGTCTAGTGGTAATTGCCACAATAGCTTTTCTTTTTAACACATTGTGCAGCTTATTTGCATTTCTCTCGTAATTTTTTTGGCATCTGTTTCTCTAATTCATCTAATTTTCAAGCTGCTTGTGGTTTATATAGTAAATTAGATAATTTCCTCAAAGCCTATATTTAGTCAATAATTGCTCAATTGGTAATTTGCCTATGAATTGTTTCAGGTTTCCAACTTAAAGATCAATTTATTTAACTGATAGCTACTGTTCTAATTAGTAATTTAGGTGCAGATGTTTAATGAAATTAGCCTTGGATACAAAAGAACAACACACATTTTCAACTTATTAAGCTCACTTAACATTTACCAATTTTGGAAATATTGGAGAAAATTATAAATGAATTATTTAAAATAACTGGAATATAAAACACAAATCCCCTATAAATTATAGAGGATGAAAAAATGTGCATATTTTAAAGTTAGTGTATCTCTTGCATTCCAGGGCTTACAGTAAATTGTAATTACCACAATTGTTTGCTGGGCAGCTACCATGAAGGAAGTAGTATGAGCTTGTAGGAAGAAATGGGTTTTTCCTTTATACTGTTCTGGATTTGAATTTGGACAAGCTGTGGAACTTTCTAATGAAGTATTTTTTTAAACAATTTTACTCATATCTTTGAATATAAATTCTTTTTTTAACATGTTGGTAATCATACCATTCCATGATCATAAAAGTAAACTGCCTATCACAAATTGTCAATCTCCTTCCAGCCACTGCTCCTTATTTGCTTTTCTTAGCACTGTTGTGAGACTCGACAAAGAGAAAGGAGGCTAAGATTAGAAATTCATCCTTGTGATGATCTATCCTTCAATTCTTCCTTTTTGTTCCTCTTAACTTACTCTTTCATCTATGACATGCTTCTTAAGTGCATCTAATTTCCAGGGACTATTCGATGAACAGAGGCCATTAAGAACCTTTTGCTTACATCACTGACCAAGGTCATGAAGTTTGTCTGACTCTAGTCCAAGTCTTTTTCATGGCACATGTTATATATCAAGAAAAAATAAATAAATCTTACAAATAAAAGAGTGAAGTTTAAGTTGCTACAAGATACTAAGACAGAATGGCTGGAAAAAAGTGGTGGCATTGACAAAGATAAGGAAGTGAGAGCAGGTGGCAGTTTCTGAAAGAACACAATGAATTTGACTTTATGCAAACAGAATTAGATTTAGCTTTGAAATTGTGATTCTAGTTTGGAAAGACTAGAGAGATAGATACATGAGTTTCGAAGTCATTAGAAAGGAGGGGGTAGTAAACGTCACAAGAATAGATGCACTCTCTAAGGGAGGGACCAAAGAGAAGAGAGCAGATGGCAGAGGAGTAGGTTAATTAGTAAACACCAACTAATGGCTAACCAAGGGTTGCCAAGCAAGTACCTGCCAGATTTGTTTGAACAATAGCTCTCTTTAATTGTGTTTACACTAGTAATTGGTTTAGCCAACCCTGTCCCCCATATAGTTTCTGGAGAAGCCTGGGTAACTTTGGATCAGTTTCAATAATTGAAAATCAGGGTTTTGAAGGAGCCACAGAAATGGACTTTGTACTAAGCATAGCCACCTACCTGCTTCCTGGGAGTCACCTTCTTCTTGAACTGAACCCCTCAGGTTCCCAAAGGAACCATGCAGTTCTCATTTTGTACCTTACTGCTCTGGAAAGCTTCTGTTTATTTTTTTACCTAAAGGACAATTAAAATGAATTCAGTGGCTCAGCATTTTCCCCATCATAGATTTACGAGTTCTCATTTATTAAGGAGCTTACATGTTCTCTCTTTTCCCTTTTAAAATATTTATAACAATCTTTTATTCATTCTGAATTTTGCAGCTCTTACCTTTTCCTGAAAATATCAATTCACTTCATTTATCATTTCTTTGTTTGCC
This sequence comes from Callospermophilus lateralis, assembly GCF_048772815.1. Taxonomy (NCBI): domain Eukaryota; kingdom Metazoa; phylum Chordata; class Mammalia; order Rodentia; family Sciuridae; genus Callospermophilus; species Callospermophilus lateralis. The sequence goes on from NC_135314.1 coordinate 66,593,987, forward strand.
ACCATTTTATCCTTCAATCTCCAGCCTTATGATACACACAAAAAGGCGTTTCCTGGCACTTTCTGAATTTCCTTAAATGGAATGTGTTCACATTGAGAAAAAACTTTCCTTCCACATTCTGCTATTTGATTCCAGTGTATAAGCTTTAAAATTACCTTCTTGAAACTTGCTTTCCTGAATCAAGTGTGTTTTATTAGTCAAAGCTTAATTTACTAAATGCCACCTGAAACCATATCTAAGGACAAGATAATTTACATCTTGATGACTTCCTTTTTTTTTTTTTTTCAAAAACACAGATACTGAACAAAAAGTCCTTCCAAAATGCCCACTCTGTCTTTTTTGGTGACCCTCCACAAATCTATGATGATGCCTAGTTAACATGTGGCATAATAAATGTATTAATTAATAATAATCACCTGTCACACACTGATTTTGGACTTAATTATGACACAGTGAACCCTACATATTTATTCTTCATTCAGCTTTGCATACTTTTTACTTCTTCTGAGAAAGCTTTAGCCCCACATCTGCCTCTTCATAATCATGTTAAAAGTCCATGTCCTTTGTGTCCTTTTCCATCCATTCTAGATGGTCAAGTTTCCATTTTGCTCACTTTGTAAGAAAGCTGTCGTAACTTCCCTTCAGATTTCAGGGCAGACCTGGAGGTGCTGACAGTAAGGTCCTGCTAATGGAGTTCCAGTGGCACCACTATTAACACCGAGCTTGCAGATCCCTGCAAACCAGGAAGGGTGGAGCAGAATGAGCTTGCATGTCTGCCAGGTTCAAGTTTCAGATTTGTGGGTAGATTCAGGTCCATGACTGAAATATTCTGGTTTATAGAAGGATTTCCCAAAATATATTTATAAATGCTTTTATTTATTAACAAATGTTACAAATAAAAGCCTTCCATGGCTGTGGGTTAAATAATGTTGAAGATAAGTTTTTGTCTTCTGGCATCTCAGAGTCCTCAAATACCATATAGAAGACGGTATTTTCTACAGCTCCAACTTTTCTGTGCTTCTTGAATATTATGGGACCATTTCTTCAGACCCTGTTTTAGGAAATATAGGCATATGTTATACATTTCAATACAAAATCTTAAATGGGTTGATTTATTTTCTATTAACTTTATTTGATACCAGGTTAAAATTGAGCAATTGGTTTAGATTTTTAAGTTTTAATATTTGAATGATGGTTTAAATTTTTTAAAGTTAAATAGAACAACATTCTGATAACTGAGTGGAGAATGAACTATATTATTTAGAAAAGGCTACTGTAGAAATCCAAGGGACAAATGACAGTGTGACAAAGAAGGGTAATTATTAAGGGAGACTCATAGAAATATAAGTAATAGATTGACAGGAATGTCTTATGGATAGTATCTGGGGGTCACTTGTATTTTAGGATGGATCAAATTACAGATTAAATGGATGGAGGAAGGTTTTTTACTTTTCATTTATTCTGAGATGGAGAAATATTACACTAGCTTTGATAGAGTATGTGTGGTTCAAAATGTCTGATTTAGAAATATAAAGTTGTGGAGGAAAGGAAACCTTGTACACTATAGGTTGAAATGTAAATTAGTACAACTACTAGTACAGAAAACTGTATGGAGATTCCTCAAAAAAAAAAAAAATACTAAAAAGAGAATTACCAAAAGACTCAGCAATCCCATTTCTGGGTATGTACCCAAAAGATTTTAAATCAGTATGTCAAAGCACTGTATGCATTCCAATGTTAATTGTGGCACTATCTGAAATAGATAAGACACTGAATCAACCTACAATAATCAACAGATAAATGACTAAAGAAATTATGATAAAAAGGTAGGAGATTTTGTTTTTTCAACAATGTGGATGGAATCAGAAAACATTATGCTAAATAAAATAAGCCAAGCACAGGATGACAATACCATGTGTTCTCACTTAGATGTGGAAGCTAAAATAATCAAACTCAAAGAGGCAGAGAATAGCATGGTGGTTACCAGGGTCTGGGAACAGGGAGAATGGGGAGATGATGATCAAAAGGTATAAAGCATCAGACAGGGGGAATAAGATTTTTTTTTCTTTAAGGCATGTATGATTCATACAATAAATAATGTACATTTTAAAATTGCTAAGAATAAATTTCATATGTTATAATCATAAAAATGACAATTATTTGTGCTGGTTGTTATTAATTAGCTTGATTTAAGTATTCCACTTTGAATTCAGAAAACCTAACATCATTTTTACCCCATAAATGTGTATTCTTGTCAATTTAAAAATTAAAAAAAAAAGAAATGTAAAGTTAAGGTTGCAGAATTATTATCATATATAAAGGCTGAACAGAGATGGATATAGAGGACTGGTTTTATTGGAGTCTTGTATTTAGAATCCATCAGCATATAGATGATACTTAACATCAAGGGACTCTCTGATATGACTAGACAGAGATTTAATTTCCTAGGGTTGTCATTATAAAATATCACAAATATGACTTAAAAGAACATAAATTTCTCATCTTACAGTTATAGAGGGTAGAAATCTAAAATAAACTTGTCATCAGGGCAATACTCACTCCAAACTGTCTAGGAGAGAATCTTTCCTTGTTCCTCTTACTTCTCGTGGTAGCTGTCAGTCATTGGCATTTCACATCTTGAAACTGCAGTATGTTTCTTTTTCTAACTCTAATTATTACACAGTGTTCTCCTCTGGAGTATCTGTGTTTCTCTGCCTCTTCTTTCTTGTGTGGGTATCAACCATTTTGGATTAGGGTCCACCCTAATGGCCTCATCTTAACTTGATCACATCTGCAAAATCTCTATTACCAAGTAAGTTCATACTCACACATACCACCTGGGAAGGACCTCAACGTATCTTTCTTGGGGTTAACACAATTTAATTCGTAGCAATTCATACAGAGAATATTTAGCAATATGTTGGGAAAACATCCCATTATATTATCTGGATATAAAGATATCACCCCAACTCATGTTATGACAATATTCTCACACATGTCTGGCTCTCCAAACCATTTAGGGGCCCCATTTCCTCAAAGAGGATGCACACTCTTAATACTGTAGCAGCATACAACTTTTTTGTGCTTTCATCTTCAGAAATTTATTTTGCCCTTAACACTATTTCTCTAGGTAAAATAAAAGGAGAAAGTTACTTATGAGTAGACTTTTGAACTTCAGAAACTAAGAGCCTGAATAAAACAATAGAATTACAAGAATGCTTTTGTTACACATTTCCTTAACTATTGGAGATGAAAATTCTTTAGTCTGGGGAGAAAGGGAAGAAATCTAGAGGAGCATTATATAATTAAGCCGAAGTAAACAAAAACCGAAAAACAAACAAAAAACCCAACCAAATAAGCAACAAAATAATAAGAGGAGTTTCTGGTATGGTCTCTGAGATGAATCCCTACCTGGTCCTCTTTTGGTTGGTGAGATCAAGGATTCACATATGGATTCATGGATATAAGAAAGGAGACCTGTGCTCATGGGTTATCTGGAAGTCCTTGGTTTGGCAGCCTCATGGATTTTCCCGCATTACCATGGTGTGAAATCTTCACAAAGAGAGACTTAAGGGCTATTGAACAGAGAGGACTTGAGACAGTCTCAGAATGGGTAGACAATATTTTGTGTAAATCCAAGATGGGAGCAAACTAATAGCTGAGTGGGAAAAATGAAAGACTTGAGGTCTTAAAGGGAAAATGAAGGGAAGACTTCACAGCAAGATGCCAGTGGGAATGTGGAGTTGGATCTTGCATTTGTTGGTGTAAGTGCACAGTAATGGTGGAGAAAGCAATGGGTTAACAAATCTTTCAGTGAATGCCAGAGTGACAGACAACTCTCCTGGTCCTATAGCTTGATGCTATGGAGGAATGGAGATGAGCTTCCCATGCAAGAGAGCAGGGGAGGAAACCCTGAAGTGATGGGGATTTCACTCCAGAATAACCAAAATTGCCTTTTCTGCTACAAGACACAATGATGTCTCAAAATAGAAACTTAGTTCATTTATAGAAAACTAAAGTTAACTTATTTGTTCCCTCATGAGTTTATGGTCTGAAATCTCATACCCACTACACCTTGGCTTGGTTTTAGCCATTAAGCTACATTGCCTTCAGGTGGTGGAAAATGTATCGGAAGTCATTCATTTTTCATCAATGTCTTGTTGGCTTTTCAACAATGTCTTGTTGGCTTCCAAGAAATTCTGCAATTGGACATATCTAGGTTTAAATTTTTTTGTTATAATTCATAGTGCATATTAGTTATACCAAGGAATGGGTTTCTTTTTGACCTTTCCATACAGGTATATAATGTTCTTTAATAATATCCATACTCCCTACTGCCTTTTTATCTCCTCCCTCAATTCCTTCCCCTTTTCTAACAGGCCTCCTTCTATTTTCATGTAACTAAAAAAATTATTTTATTATTTTTCTAGATTCCATTTATGAGAGAAAACATGAGATACTTGTCTTTCTGAGACTATTTTATTTCACTTAAATATAATAATCTCCAGTTCCATCCATTTTCCTACAAATGACATGATTTTGTTCTTTTTTATGGCTGAATAATATTACATTATACATAGAGGCCACGTTTTCTTTATCTGTTCTTCTACTGATGACCATTTAGGCTGATTCCATAATTTGGCTATTGTGAATACTGCTGCTATAAACATGGACATACAGGTATCTCTTTTGTATGCTAATTTTGATTCCTTTGGATATATACCCAGGAATAAGGTAGCTGGATCATTTGATAGTTCTAGTTTTAGTTTTTTGATAAACCTCTGTAATGTTTTCCATAGTGGCTCTAGTAATTTACATTCCCACTATAGCATATAAGGGTTCTTTTTTAATATAAATATCATCACCAGCATTTGTTAATTAATTAATTAATTTTGTTAATAGCCATTCTGACTGGGGTCAGATGGCATTTCAGTGCAGTTTTTATTTATATTTCCTGATGGCTAAGGATTTTGAGCCTCTTCATATATTTATCAGACAGACCTATGGGATCGAGAGTGGTCCTCTGGGAGACTGGACCCTTGTTTCTATCACGGTCATATCTCAAGTGCATAACATAAGGATACTGTGGGAGAAGTACTGCAATACTGTGAAGGATGAATGAGTACTTGACTCTCTTTAGTACATGACTTTCTTTAGTTTCAAATGAATCCTATTGCGTGATAAAATGAAACAGCAAACACAGGAGACCATGCAAGAATATGGCAAATGAAGCTAATCATCACCTTTTTCCTTCTGGAAAAGTAATCAAAACTGGAGTTTTGTAAGCACCGGCTCAAGGAGTAATAAAAATATCCTTCAGCATTTCTGAGCCTTAATTTTCTCACATGTATTGTAGTGATAGTTCATTATCTTTTAAATTTTTCTTAAGCTACCTATTTTAACTTATTATTAGTATAATAACATACAGTATATAATTAATAAAATAATAACTAGCATTTAGGGTAAGCACAAGTATGCTAAGTTCAGCTTTTTGTGTATTTCATCTCATTTAAGAAGCACCAAGATTCTATGAGATAGCAATCACCCTTCTTCCCATTTTAAGATGGGGAAATGGAGAGGAACTACAACTCAGGATCCTACAAGCTTGTTAGTGCCGAGATATGAACCCAGGGCTTGGTTTTGGCCATTAAGCTACATTGCCTTCAGATGGTGGAAAAGGTATTTGGAAGTAATTCGTTTTTCATTTTTCATTTTAAAATGTCAAGTGCTTGATATTTTGAAAATGCCCTGTAATATCCACCTGCTTTGGTAGTTGGCACATCCTCTTTTCTAGTCTATCAGAAATAGTAGAGAGAGGAAGAACACTTCTGCCAAGAAGATAACTGCAAACCAGTGAATCTATCGGAGCCATTGAGGGCACAGAGGAGAGTCACTGCCAAGAGACATCACTGAAGACAGTCTGCAATTGTCCTCTTCCACTGATTGCAGAAGCAGGTCTTGCTGACTATATTGGAGCTGCAGCAAAGTACAAAGGAAAGCTCATCCATTCCTTCAGAACCCTTTGGTCACACTGGTTGCTTAGAGAAAGCACGAAGCAAACATGCCTTTTGAGCTCTTGGCTTTTCCAATACTGTTGGGGTGACTCTCGCAGTGCATGTGTCTCTCCTTTTTTTCTTATTACAGCTGGTGGTTTCAGGTGCTTTTAAACACTAAGTATCTGATTTTCTGAAATGGATGGAATATCATTGGAAAATACTACTTCATACAATATTTATTTCTCCTTTTTCTTCCCAACTCAAAATGGGACTTTAAAATTGCCTATTGCATTGTTTTCTAACTTTACCTTGTGAGTTTAACTACCATTTTCTCTGCGATATACAATTCCCAGCAGTGCTATAGCCAGATATGAGTTTGTTAGGCATACACTTCTGAAAACCTGCCGCTCCTACAGTAGCCTGGATTTCTCTATTCCAACTCAGTATGCTGAATTGGCCACTTTTCCTCTGAGCTCTCTCTTCCTATCTATCCTAAGGAAATGCATGAATATTTCTGAGCTGGGAATTTTGTTGCTAAACTGAAAACTCTTCTCTGAATGTGATGCTAATTCTTTATGACTTGCAGTCATGCTTCAGGGTTTGCCATACATCATAGGACTTTGTTTCCAATGTTCATTGCTTGATAGATATGCTGAAGAAAATATCCCATTCCAACTTCTTACACCCCTCTCTTAAAGGCCTTTTCTACTCAACATTTAAGTGTAGATCAGATGTCAGTAAACTACTGATTTGCAGAACAAATTTCCCCCAACACCTATTGTGTAAATATAAAGTTTTATTAGAATATGACTGTGTGCTCATTTATTTATATATTGTCTATGAATAATTTTCTGCTATGACAGCAGAATTGAGTAGTTTTGGAAGAGAGTCTATGGTTCCCAAAGCCTATAATTTTTACCATATAGCCGTTTACAGAAAAAGAATTGGTAACTCTACTGCAGTCTATTGCCACAATCCTCATCGTACACTGTTTTTATAACTAAAATGACCAACACTCATTGCACCAAGAGAATCAGTTTGGAAGCTGATCTCTGCTAATTAGATGCTCTCTCCTAGGAATTTGTGAAGACAGTAGACAGGTGGTTCATTTGTAAGTGGGTCTTTACTAATATAGAAGAAGGAAGCTGCTCTGTAGGACGGATCTTGATTCCCCATGAGGAAAAAAAAAATAAACATTTGGAAATAGCAGCTATGTGGACTCCTGGTGACTTTTCTGTTTTTGGTTCTAGTCTCTTACAAGGCCCAGATTCATATTTTGACCTTGGATTTCAAGATATAACCCTATATGTTTCCAGTAAACTTCCCTTTTTCATTAAGCTCATTTTATGACCCAGTGAGTTTAGGTTTCAGCTAGGCCAAGGGTTTTCCTTTAACATCCATGCTTTTATGAAGTTTGCTTCATTTTCACTTGGCTGCACAGTTCTTTTCTTGGGTAGCAAACCCAGGGATTGTGTATCTGCCAACAACATGAATTACATTGGGAATTGATTCTTTTGGAGAGAAGTAAGGATGCTGGTGGAGAAGCAGGGTGAGGAAATGACTACTCTATGATAATTTAGAAATGTACAGAATATTTGCTCTCTTAACTTTTGTGTTTTTATGACAGTGTAGATTAAAAAATATTTTTATTAACTTAAATTTATTTAAAATATGGTACAGTGAGGAGGAACCATCTCTAGGCTTTGGAAGACATTTCTGAACATCTACTTAGCCTGATAAACAGCCAAGAATTTAAAATGACACTTTGATAAGGCTGGTAGATGTCATGTCTGATATTAGTAATTTTCCTTTTGCATTGATTTCAATAATATTATACTCTGAAATGTGGATCCCATGAACTATTTTAAAAACAAACAACACAGCGAACAAACAGGATCAATAATGTCAATATGAGGTATAGTCATTAAAATATCATTCTTAGAGTTAGTCTTTCCTTAAAACTTGGATGTTGTAATCCTTTGTTCCTAGATAGAGACAGATGTTTGATGAAGGGACAGCTTGAGAAGAAAGTAGTAGAGTTTAGGGCCTATTGCCTATTTGATTACTGGGTACTTTAAAAAATTGTAGGACTTATAAAACTTTTAATTATTCTTCTTTGGAACAATAAGACACTGTCTTCATAAAATACTTTTAATACAATTAATTGCTTAATTAAAAGATTTCAAGCAGACTTTCATGGATTATTTGGAACATTAAAGTCAGATTGAGAAAAGATACACTGGCTCTAAAAAGAACCATCAGGTTCTTTAACTTTTTATCTAACAAGTTCCTCACCCAGCAGAATATCTTCTAATGCAACATTTTATTGAATTGAGAAGGCATAAAAGTCCTATCCCCACAATAAAGTTTTTTTTTAATTTGAGTTATTTCTCATCTGTTCATATATGTCTTATAGAACATAAAATGCATAAATTTGTTCTATTGAATCTTGTTACTCAGTAATTTTAGGTAATGTTTCAAAGATACTCATTTTCCTTATATTTGTCTGCTGACTTTATTTTTAACAAATTCACAGTGCCTTCCATGTGCTAGGCACCATTATACCAAGTACTTAACAAATCCTAGCTCATTTAGTCCTCACAATCCTATGAGGGAAGTGTTATTATCTCTGTGGACAGTTGAGGAAATTGAGGTGGAGGACAGTTAGCGTAACTTGCCCAAGATGACAGGGTCTCGAAAGTGGAGGATCCAGGATTTGAAACGACCATTCAAGTCAGGAGTTAATACTTTTGACCACTCCGGGTCCAGTCAAATACTTACCTTAATTTCATCTTTGAGAGAAAGACAATTTTACTCCTGGAAAATTGCCACTCACAACATTGCTCTGTAGAGTTAGAGAGGAAAAGGGATGGAGAGGTGTGATACCTGCCCTCACCCAGCATAAGAGATGTGAACAACACCCATAAAAGAAAAGACAGATCAATTCTACAAAGTAATATTTATTTAATCAGTTTTTATATGACATGGGAGTCTTCAGAGATGAAGACCCAAAGACTCATATAAAATTATTTTTATGCTTAAATTTGATGAATTTTAATGGAATTAATGGAAGGCCCTGTTGAAATGTGGTTGAATAAAAGTGGTCTGACCCAGTGGTAATGGACTGATGGTGGATACCTTCTCTGTGTACCATTTCTCTCTACAAAATGTAGGACAAGGCCCCTTTGGTAGTGGGACTTTTATGATCTATTATCAGTCAAAGTAGGTCAGAGTACTTCCTTCATGGCCGACTGTTTCACAGAAACTGAAGTTAACATTAGAGTAATATTTCTAGTTTTCATCACTGGATTTTGAGGAAAGGAGTTCTAGCCATACGATCTGTTTTGGGCGAAGAAAGCCAGGCAGGAGAAAGAAAGACAGGAGAAGGTCAGAAAGAAACTGTTTCTGAAGTCCTTCTAATGTCCTTCCGTCCAAAGCACTCAGCATGCCAAAGTGCTGTACTTTGGGGTGTTGTTTTCTGAGCCCAACAGAGGTCTTCTTGTCTGGAAATATGCTGTTGTTGGTCAATGAGGGCTCTTCCTGAGAGATTTGGCCACCAACAATTTCTAACCATATTCCTTTTTCCAGGCAGAGGCAGAGATGAAATTGTACAAGGTCAATGCCAATTCCAAATTCAAAGTCTCTTCTGTTCAGAACCTCGTCTGAGGTTAGGACAAAATGATCTGATGAGCGTCTTCTATTCTAATCTACTTTGGGCATGATAAAAGGTAGATTTACTTCAGTCAACCCAATTTTCTTACATTACCACATTAACTTCAAGTTGTCGTATGAGTCAAAGGCAAACACATTGACAGTCACAAAGAAAAACATAATTTCTGAAAATTTTCTTTCCTGGCTAACAGTGGAAATCAGTTCACTGTTTCATTAGTTTAGCTTATTTTGCTATTATAAATTTAAAATGAGGTTATCTGACTTAAGTTTGAATTGAGCATGTTCTTTCATATTTGCCTTTTCCTATGGAATAATCTCATAATTTTTTCTTTCTCCATTCTCTTATGTCTATTTTCATTCTCCTCCTTGTTTACTCTTCAGTTCAAGAAAACAGATCCACTAAATCTCTACTGTGGCCAGGATTCCTTTCAACATCAGGGAGAACAAGGACATTATCTCCACCCTAAGTAGCTGAAAGTATCACTGGAGGGAATGTTATTACAACAGTTAATTATAGATCAATCAAATTAGCACAACAGTGGGGAAATACCCAGACTGTAGTATGCTGGGGTCTACCATTAAAAATTGACACTTAAATGTAGAAAACAGACTGACATGTGAGAGAAGAGTTGAAAGGGAATCTAACAACAATGCCTGGAATCTGAGAAGACCCAGGAGTGGAGTGGAACAATGGTATTAATCTCAAGATATCCTGATGTGATCCAAAGAAATAAACCATTATGAGTAAGTAGAGGAAAAATGTGCTGGAGGCCCCCTTTTCTTGTGCTTGGCTGAGTCTAGCTATCACAGATTCCTGTGAAATGGGTAGGCATGAGAGATTCCCACATAGAAATCACGTCTGCAGGCTGGCATGAGACACAAAAGGAGTGCAGAGGAGGGAGGCTGAATGAATTCTGCTGGGAACTGGGAACTGTTGTTCTAGATGTTATTTCATTCCTTGAACATGGCCTTATAGATTATCAAGTAGCAGCTCTCCAGGAAAAGAGTTTGGAGTGTGTGTGCAAAGATTGGTAGATTATAGAGGCAAATGGGTGCATGCTAAATTTGAAAAAGGCCAACTTGTCTGGTTTACTCTGGTTGGAGTATCAATTCTATCTCAGAGCCTGTTGGTTTGATCTGAGTAGCACTCCCTCTCTCTCCTATTCTAATCATGTCCAGTGTTTCTAGTGGGGCTGTCAATTGCATTACTTCCCAACCCCAAGTGGGGATAGAACAAAGACACAGGCATACCCAGTAAAGTTCCTTTTCTCCTGAGTATGGTGTTTCTGTTGGTGTTTGGATGCCTGTGTGATCTCAAATACCAACTCTGCCATGTCTTCACTGATGGTCTTGGGCAGGTAACTTCACCTGGCTGTACTTCAGTTTTTCCATCTCCAAAATGGGAATGATAGTGGGCTTGTAAGGATCAAGTCACTTAATATATGTAAAGTAGTTTATTAGGCATCTTTCCATTCTAACAAATACATGAGATAAACAACGTATAAAGATAAACGTGCATATTTTAGTGCATAGTTTTAGGAATTCCAGTGCGCAAACATTTGGCCCCATTGCTCATAGGCCTATAGCCTTAAATAATATGTAAGAACTATTCACATGGTATTTACATTGTAAATAATCTAGGGATGATGTAAAGTATGCTGGAGGATATGCATAGATTATACGTAAATATTATGCCACTTTTATAAGGGACTTGAGCATCCTCAGATTTGGGGTATCTGCAGAGAATCCTGGAACCAATCCCACACAGATATCCAGGGATGAATGTATTTATTTAGAGTGGAGGAGAAGGTGTTTTGCATTTTTGTTCAATGATTTGGGGGGAAAGTTAAGTAGAGGTTGGTGGGAGACATTTATTTTGCCACCTGGAGCAAGTCTGCAGCAGCAGTGACTAAGACTAGCATCCAGAGAGCAACAGTTTCAAGATAGCCATCCATGCACCAGTCCACATCTGTTTACTACCTATGGTGTGACCAACACATTTTTTACTAGTTTGTGGTAGATTTGTGACACTGCTACTGAAAGTGACATGAATGAGTCAGTGCTTATAAGAAGGCAATGCAGAAAGTTGAGGCTAAATAGGATTAGTTGGGGCAGGGCTGCTAATTGAGCGTGGTCTTTATCATTTAAGCCATGTGATAAAAAAAGCAAACTCTTATCCCTAGGTGGAGAATAGAGTATTATGGCTTTTTTTTCATACCTGTAGCTCCATCTGTGTATATTTCATAATTATACTATGAAGCTATATTTGGCAGATCTTTATTACAATAAAGGGAGTTCTATCTCACATGACTACACAGAGATTAACCACATTGATTTTTTTTCTCTTTGAAACAGCAGTGATGGAATTAGGTACATAAAGTGGGTAAAGTTCCACTCAGAAAGGAATTGCCTTTCACTAGTGTTTGTAATTCTCATGAGTAACATGGAGCATTTGCATAATGTTATGCTACTGGGCTGAGCTGCTTTAGAAGAAATTGTGGGAGAGGGGTATGTGTTCAGGCTCTATTTTAATATTGCAATACACTTACAGCCTAACTTCAATTTCTCCTCTGAATTACTCTTCCAGATGGAGTCTTCTAAAATAGTACTCTGAGCATATCACTTCCCCTACTGAGAAGTTGCAATGGCTCACTTGTCTATTTAATATAATACAAGATCCCCAGTCTGACTTTGAGGTTACAATCTGGTTCCTACTGCAGTTGGTTAACAAATGTTTTATGGAGTGCCTACATTTTGCCAGGAATAGGCTAGATTAGCTCTGTACAATAGAAATATAATGTAAGTCATATACGTAATTTTAAATTATTTAGTAGCCGTGTTAAAAAAACAGAAAAAAAGAATGAAACTTTTTAAAAATAATGCGCTTGTTTAACATATATAAATATAAGAAACACCAAAATATAATCAATATTAAAATTTATTAATTAGATATTTTAAATTCTTTAACAATAGATATTAAGAATCGGATGTATATTTTGTACTTAAAGCACATCTCCATTCAGATGGTCAATTTTTGTTGAAAATCCTTAATCTGTATTTATATTTCACAAGATGTGCATTTTAGAAAGTAGAATTGTTTATCTAAGTTGTTCTAAACATCAAGTTTTTAAATAACTGAATGAAGTATCAGATTTTAGATTTAGATTTTAATTAGCTAAAATTAAACAGCATGTATAATCCAGCCCTTTAGTGTCTCTAGCCACATTTTAAGTGCCATATTTGCTCAGGGCAGCTGTATTTAAGTGCAAAATTCCAGCAGTGCAGGCCCTGCACTCAGGGAGTTACAGCAGCTCACCCTTCTAGCTCCCTACTCAACTTCCTCCATATAATGCTGAATGGATCAACAGCAAGTGCTGTTTCAAAACCCTTGCTCATCTGCTCCAGGTACAATTGTTGTGTCCTTCAAAAGGTGTACCTCTGAGTCTGCTGACCTTCACAGTAAGCTCCAATGTTAACCCACCCAGAGCAACCCCTCTCAGTTACTGAGTTCTGCGTGCTCTGAACTACAGTACATGACCTTTGCCTTTCTTTGGGCACTGATCACATACTACTCTGACGGCTTTGCAGTTACATAAACCCTAATTTGATATCAGGTCCTGCCACTCACTGGCTCCATCATCTTGAATGACTTCCTTAACTTTTTGATACCTCCCTTTCATTTTGTGTACAATGTTGTTTTCTCATCTGTTTTATAGATGATTGTCACAACAAACTATTGAGGTTGGGATGCAATACTTTTGGAAAAATGCTTAGCTCAGCACTCTATTTTAGTAGTAGTATTAATTATATATGCCTCATTTTGCATAAGTATAACTTCGAAATAATAATAGTAATAGTGATAATGGTAATGATAATATAATCAAGTTTATGCCAGTCAACATTCAATTGCTTTATATATTATATCAATCTTCCAAAGAATTCTTTGAGATATGAAGCATTATTTTTCCAATATTATAGGAGAGGACTAAAGCAAAAAGAAATTAAATGGCTTGCTTAGTGTCACACAGCTAGGAAGAAATGCAATTGGTAATTAAATATAAAAGGGATGGGATATGGTCTGAATATATTTTATTAATATTTTATCTCATATAGCTTTTGAAGTGGTATTAAGAATTGAGCAAAGGATTTATAACAGAGAGATCATATTTTTGAATGATGATTATTTCATTGATTAGGGATATTTAAGTAAATATCATTGAACCACAAGTTCCTGCTCTGTAAAATATAGATAATAAAGCAAACCTGGAACAACCAGGAACCATATAATGTAGAGGTTAAGTACATAATGCTTGTATGCTTAAGTTCAGGTTCCACCCACCCTTGAAATTCTTAGCTCACAATATTTAGCAAGTTAATCTCTGTGCTGCAATTTTCTCCCTGAAAAATGGGAACATGATACTAAATTTATAGAGTTGTTTTAAAGATTAAATGATGTAATCCATATAAGCATCAGAATTATATGTAGACATAATAAACATTCAAGAACTATCTAGACATAATAAATATTTAAATGCTCTATGCCAGGGCCTATGTAAGTTCAAGTGTAGAACATGAAATACACTTAGTTAGCTTTCTATTTTCTTCTTCCTATCCTTCCTTTTTACACATTTTTGCATCCTTTATGGTCTGTAATACTAAATGTTATAAACACTACATACTCAACAAATAGTTAGCTGCATGAAGGGAAAGTTCCAACCACCCTTTTATATTATTTGTATTTTATACAAGCACCATTATTATTTTCTATATAAAGTGTAAAATAATTGCATGTGAGCCAAAGATAGTAAATCTTTAATGGCAAATACTATTTTGCATTTCCCTGGGGCTCGTGGTGATTTGAGTCATGTTTGAGACATTTTGAATTTCATGTGTATAAAACTACCTGTTATTTAGTCAGTATGGCCCTCTGTCTAATTCTGATAAATGTAAATTAAAATATCTTTCAAATTCTACTGCAGGAGAAGACTACACTGAAAATGAATTCATAAAAGAGGCAAATATTGTCACAAGTAGTAATAAAAAGATTTGAATAATGTAAAATGCTAGAGAAGAAACTATAGAGCTGTAATGAATATTATACATATTGTGCTTTATTTCTAGTTCTTAAATATAACCTTCTTCTGCATCTAAATCTCTTTGATTGTATTTCTAATTTCATTTAGCAATTGTTATGGTCTGTCCAATCTCTGAGCAAAATTATTCTCCTTATTTTTAAAAACCTGAATTCCTCCCTCTATTCTCATCAGACCTTTATTTTCACTCAGCATTTCTTAAATTAAAATTATGTATGTACAATATGCTTTGTGTCTTGTTCTTATATGTTGGCAAGGTGGACCTTTTTAAAAACTCAGTAAGTTTTTCTTACAATTGTAGCATGCTTCCTACACCCCAGTTAAAAAATCATTATAATCATTGTAATTTTTAATTTTAAAGGCTTTATCTATGCATATGTTATTTGTATATATTATATATGTATACATGTGTATATCTTTAAAACATATAATCATATTATCTATCAGGGATATTTTTAATTTAAACAAGTTGAATTATTTTTAATGACTATATGATATCCTATGATATGGTATCACTATAATTTATTTAATTCCTTTATTTTATTGGATATTTAGCTTGCTTCATTTCTAGTATTACAAATAAAGCTGAAATTCACACACATATTATACATATAGCCTTGTGCATACCTGTAGGATAGATTTTAAAGTATTTAAATGTCAAATTTACTGTTGGCATGCAGTACCAGATTATCATACATATTACCTTTAAGAAATCTCCATATTCATGTTGAGACAGATTGTGCTATAACCCATAATACTTTTATAAAGTTGTTAATATTGTTGGTAAAAGTCATCAGTTTGGGACAGTGACTGATAAGATGCACATTTGAATGTTAGTCATACACATGTTGTGAGTGGTTTATTTATTTATGTGCGAAATAAAATGTGTAGTATATATTGAAGTTTCAAAGGCAGATATAACCACAAAATACTACTGATAGGGAGCTTTGATTTTCTTCATAAAAATACAGAAAAGTAATCTCTTGCTATGTTAAGTTCTGCGTCTCTGTTATAATACCTGTAAAAAGGAGTCTAGTTGTAAGGTTTAAATGAAATAATTTCATGGGCTGATTCATGGTTAGTGCTTCATAAAATGCTAATGGTTTTTTCTTTTTCCCCCAAGAATTTAAAAAGCATGCAAACTGTCTCTTTCATGTGTTTACAGGTGCCAGGTACCCAGATTCCTTGATTGGAGGTTGTGTTCACTTGCATGCCAGCAATTCTTGAGTGAATTCATGCTGCCTACTGTTGTTTCGTTTCTTTTAAACAATATTCAATTCTCATATATGCAGGGTGATATAGAACAATTGCAACAGAAGTAAAGGATGACTGTATCTTAAATAAAAAGAGTTTTATGCTTTAAATATGATCTGGCTTAATCCCAACTTAAGTCACTGCAGCAAATTACAGCAACATCAAAGGTACAGAGGAGTCCACTGGTGTTTAGGAATGACATAGAGCACAGGTCAGCTTGCTCATTCTTTTTAATGTAAATGCATGTATTTTTTCAAATTATGTTCCCCAAAGTAAATAGGATAAAGAATGTCTTTATTATGTGTTCATCAAAGAGAAGAAAATGACCCTTGATTTGACTGACTTAGAATGTGTTTTGCTATTAAAAAAAAGAATGCAGAATTCTGTTTTAAACATTAACAATTTAAATAATTTTTTCTTTTAGAGTTTTAGTTGTTGAAGTCCTATGATCCCAGATATTCTGCATCTTAAGAATTTTAATTTGATTTTGATTTGATTATAGTATTATTTAAATAGGTTCTTGACTTTTAACTATTAAGGCTTGCTAGAAATGTCAAATATGCTCCCAGCAGTAATATTGCCTTTGTTGCATGAAAACAATCTATTCCAATTGAATAACTGCCAGATAAAATGGACTTTTGCTATTGACAAGTATTCAGTGATTGATTGTTCGTGAAATGTTGATATTTGCCTCACTTGTTTACCTCTTCAATCATCAACCAGGCATTTTCCCTTTTCCCTGGGAGCTGGCAGCATGAAATGAACTCTGAATAGTAAGTCACAAAGGTTTTCAGTTTGCCTCATTGATAAGGTCCTCAGTGATCCCAGAAAAGTGTTTTCACTTTATTAGTTGTAGATTCTAAGATCTACTAATAGGGAACAGTGTAGAGTGGACAGAATATGAGTTTGATTCAAAGACAATTCTGAATTCAAAAAATCTGAGCTCTAGTGCTTCATGGCAAATTATTTACCCTTTTAAACAATTTCCTCAACTATAAAATGGATATTTGAAATCTGTTATGCAGGTTTTTGATACTTTGAGAAGAATATCTTTCTGCTAACTATCGATCAATCTGTCTATCATCTATCTAAGCTTGGCACCTAATATTAAGTACTTTACTAAAATTAGGACCAATGGGCTAAAGGCTTTGGCTAATGTCTGTGATTTTTGAACATCTTTGAAAAGCATAATTTAAAATAATATTTATTACCAAAATATTGCTTGAGAATGAGAAGATAAAACTTAATGATCCAGAAGTAGCTACACTCACTCTATTGCTTCTAAAAGAGTAGCCTTCATGGGCAGCCTAAGCATGCCCTCTTCTCAGACTGCTTCTGTGAGGGTTCTTTCCCCACCTTCTCTCTCCCACAGACAGGTGTCTGCAACAGGCCGATTTTCTCTGGACTACCATCCTCTTAGCTCCATCCTAAATTAAATGTAAAAATCTACTGATAGTTTTCTCTTTGCCAATCTCTATAGTCCTATCGGAATAGTACAGAAGATAGATTGAAACCTACAGCTGAAACTAATCAAGTTAAGTGTCTGTTAAAGAACAAAAATACTAACATTAAACAAGAATTTGATTCTTATGAGATGGTATTCAAAATAGGCAGGATACAGTAAAAAATTATTCTTCATTACACTTGAAACAAAAGTTAAAAAGGAAGAATTCACATCAAGATATAACATATAAAGAGAACTAAAAGCAAAATTTTAACTCAAAGATTATTATATGAAAAGGTGACTATAACATACATATGATAACTAAAACATAAAGAAGGAATAGTAATTGGGCCTATGTAATGGCAAAGTTTTTACAATAGAAACAACAAAATATGATTCTAAATAAACTGTGAGCAAATTTATATTTTGTAAGTACTAGAACAGTAACTAAAATATTATTACTAGGGATATAGTCAAACTCACAAGAGACAAAATGAAATACTAAAAGTTACCATTGAATTACTTGCAGTAAAATATAAAAAAAAATGACAGTATAATTTTAGTTATCTTATACATTTTGTGCTGTTATATAATGAACTGATATAGTTTTACATCAACAGATTCATAATTTATAACTTTTAATACATTAGAATTTTTACTTTTAACTATGTAAGATCCTTTTCTAAGTATCTTTCTCTTCTTTTTTCTTTGCAGTGCTGGGGATTGAACCCAGGCCCTCATACATGCTAGGCAAATACTGTTCCACAGAGCCATATTCCAGCTTAACTACATAAGACTTTATTTTAATTTCTAACAAGTTAAATCTAACAGAAATTTCAATAAACATCTGGAGTGTTGCCTTCTGTCTGTGGTGATCCACCTACAAATAAATACAGATCTTTTTTCATGTATGTTTTATGTATGTGTGCACACCTGTGTACTGCATTGTTGTGTCTACATTTGTGCTTATGTCCATATATCATGTGCATGGTATCAAAATTGGAATATGAATAGATGAGCACTCATACATTGAAATGTAAATGACAACAAGAAATGGATCCAAATACCTTTTAGTTCAATTTAAAAACAGATGAGAATGAAGATGTCTTTAAAGTTACTAACTCACAGTTTTCCTAGGTGGTTAGACAATTAGTAGAGTGTTGGTTTCTATGAAATGTCTCAAATATAATATCCATTGTCTGGGATTTTTCTTCAACAAGGAAGAGATGGCTAGTACTGTTCTCTACACTTATCTGATATATTGGTTTTTACAGTAAGAAATGAATAAATTAGATTTAATATCAATTGGATTAATTATAAATGTATTTGTTATGGAGACATCTGATTAATTTACAAAGTTAAAGTGCTAAAACATTAAGTGCTAAATATAAAAATGAGTACTCTTGACTTCTTTAATTCCAAAGATAATATATTTAAACATTATGTGTGTTTTCATAAATTGGTAATGAAAAAAGGTTTAAGATTGATTTGTTTCTGTGTCTTCACTAAAAACAAAATTAGTAAGAGTTAAGATTCTATCAGGTGTAATTCTATATACAAAGAGTACAAAAGGTTTCAGCTGGGTTTCAATTAAGTACTATAAAAACAAAGTATTATGTCTTATTAAAATAGAGTAATTTGTCTGAATTAAGAAATTTAATAAGTATTGTTTCAGAATGTGAATTTAAAACATAGGGCAACAACTAGACAAGAGATATAAGAAGATTCTAGATATGGAAATATATTTTAATATACAAAGGAGAAGGAAATATGTTTCTGGATGAGAAAGTCTGTGTGTGGTAAATAAAAAGCTGTAGAATGTCTAAGCAAGTTGGAAAAGGTTTGTCGAGGGTGCATTTCAGAAAGTTTGCATGTAACTAAGTTGGTTATATATAATTAGCATAACCAGTTAAAGTTATTCAAGATCTTTTCCCTAAGGTCAAATATTAATGTATTGATATAAACCAATGTTTAATACTCTGTGCATTGAAGTAACAAAGATTTCTTAAAACAAGAATATTCTCTAATCTATCAAGATAATTTCTTGTGTTTTGCTAAGTTTTATCCTTTAGAGAAACTAGTCTTAAAGGAATTAGGGTTTGTACAACTCTAGTTAAACAACAAATGCTATTTTAGAATATTACACTGCATTACAGATTCTGAATTATTCTTAATAGCTAAACTCAGCTAATATAAGAACATCAGTGTAATTGTGGTGCTGTTATGGCCTCTTTGTATACAGAATACATTCATATCTTTCAAGTACACAAGTCTTTAAAGTATAAGGTTTAGAAGAATATTTTACCAAGCTAGTGTTTGTTCTTCAAACTAAAGTTTAAAGTAAAAATTTGGCATTATAACAATTATGTTTCTTGGTTCATAGCTACTTTATGAACTAACTATGTTTTTACTCTTGTTTATTTCATTTGATATTTTTTTTATAAACTCTATAACTGTTATCTGCTAGTGATTTACAGAAGTATAATTTCTAGTATAATAACCTGAGTTAATTTGAGATAATAGGCTATCACCAACAGGACAGACAGGATGTAAGGCTGACTTTTAGTCCCAACACAGGCCTCAATAAAATAGAAGGGGTAAATAAATGTAAAATTATAGACATTAAAGGTAAAATTCAGTACTCTTACCTTAAGACTGTTGAAACTGGCTTGCTGGGTATTTAAGACCCAAACTTGAAGACTAAAGTTAAGGAAATAAAAGGGCCAAGAAAGAAAATAGCCAATATGTGGCCCGTGCCATGTGTTTTAGTCAGTTTTTTTTTTTTTTTTTTTTTTTTTTTTTTGCTGCTGTGATTAAGAACCGACCAGAACAATTATAGAGGAAGAAAGTTTATTTGAATACTCACAGTGACAAAGGGCTCCATTCCTCAGGGCTAAAGGTGAGGCAGAACAACGTGGTGGAACAGTGTGGCAGAGGGAAGCAACTCACATCATGGTGATTAAAGCAGAGAGACTCCACCCACCAGATAGAAATATATGCCCTTAAGCCACACCCCTAATTCTCACCTCCTCCAGCCACACTTTACCATTTCAATTACCACTCAGTTATCCCTATAAGGGATTAATTCACTGATTGGGTTAAGATTCTCACAACCCAATCATTTCTCCTCTGAATCTTCTTGCATTGTCCCACATTTGAATCTTTGGGGGACACTTCACATTCAAATATTAACACCCTTTGAGTCAGCTCAAGCCCAGGGAACAAAGGGATTTCTCTAAGGGCTTTGCAACTCTGGACCAGATGACCTCCTGATGAAGGGGCTCTATGAGACCCAACAGAACATAAAGCCGAGCAGTTCACAAGCTGTAAAAAGGAGGGTCATTGGAGACGGAGATGTCCCTAATGCTCCCAAGGGAAGCCACATGGTTAATAAGACCCTAACTCATCGTAACAGATGGCACTAAAGGAACTAAGAGGCTGCTTTCAAGTTCCCAACAGTGATCCCCTGAGGAAACTCAGCTGAGTCTTAACAATAGGACAGTTTGACCAGCTTGGTTTTAAACACCTACCAAAACAAGTTATAACCAAGCATAGTCATTCCTGGGCATTTACAGGAAAAGAAAATAGTTCCTTTAATGTAACTTAAGGTGTACACTTTTGTTAGCCCCACCAAAAGTAAGACTGGAAGTTCCAAAAGGGGTATTCTTAACAGGAGAGCCTGATAACTATCAAAAGGGACTATCAGAATCAGAAGGGTTTTTTTCCTTCTTCTTCTTGTTTTTTTTTTTTTTTGTTTGTTTTAAATGAATTTAAGGCCTACAAATCTTCCTAATCTCCTACATAGGAAGGCTTAATCTATGTTTGCTAGTATGATTATCTATCCCTAAGAAACAGAAATAAAGGAATTTCTACTAAACAGAGGTTATGCCAATAATAAAAAAGGTCTTTTACAAAAGTCAGATGACATTAGATATCTTAACTATATCATATGGGGGCATCTGTGACATTATAAAAACTAAGTGTTGTGTTTACATTTCTGATAACTGGCAACACTGCTTCCTCCCTGCTCGAAGCAGGCAGACCAGTCATTGTCCATTTTCCCTCACTGCAGTAAGGATTCTGTTCTCAGAGGGGAAATTGAGGTGGGGGGTGTGGTGGGCAAAAGGACAGTCAATGGAGGTAATGAATGATAGTATCAGGTAGGAAAAATGAGGGCTGGTTTGACAGAGAAAGAAATAAAATGCTAAAACCTCCATAACCCTTCCCCCTCCTCACCTGTTGCCAAGGTTACCTATCTCTAGGGAACTATTACTCCCAAGAAAGAGGAATAAGTGCACCTGGGACACTCTTTTCCTGCCTGTACCCCTGTAGGGCTCCTTTCCCACCTTTTGGCCTACCTTTGGTCACAGGCAAGATAAGAGGTGAAGGGGTCTTGAGAACAGAAGGGGGAGGACAACCCACTTCCTCAGGTACCAACTTGGACCCTCTCTTTTTCAGAGAAGCCTCTGTTCCTCTCTCTGTTCTATCCTTTAATTAAAAGTGTTTGCTCTTGCCTCAGTGTTTCTCTGGTGTTCAAACTTCAACACCTGGTAAATGGACTCAATCCTGATTCTCAACACTAGTATCAGATTCATGAATCAGTCATCTGAATGTTCCACGAAGAGTAACAACAGTGCCAGCTTTGCTCGGGACTCTACCCCAGCCGTTAGGCTAGACTAGATGTGTGACCTATACTGACTGAGAAAACAAGTAAAGTAAGCCTTCTCAATGAGGAAAGCTTTCTGATTATGACTTTATATCCACTGCTTCACCATGAATATGTACAACCATTTTCTTACACTCCTTCTCTAATTCCTCTGAAGGTTACAGTCCCTAAGGGAGAAGGGTCTCCTTAGGAGGCAGGACATGTTCTTGGAAGCGAAATTTCTACCATACCTTGAGTTCTTGTTGGGACTTGATAACGTTGTTTGGCAAGGGTAGGATTGATAGTGGAACTAAGTTTAAATGCTCCCCTACCCACCTTTCACACTTCTGCAGTTACAGGTCTGTGCATCCCCTACCTTATTATGACCAGTGGATTTTTCTTTTCCTCTGACTTTACGATAGCTTATCTGGAAAGACACAGATAAAGTGAGAAAAAAAAGGAGACAGAGAAAAATTAGAGTCAGAGTGAGAAAAATTTTAAGCAAGCAATAATGTATTCCCAAACCTTTATTCTAGCATGTTTGACTATGTGGACTATATGTATGCATTCCAGAAAATGCCTTCAAATCTTGTGCCTGTGCTTGATCAGGCTGTAGTTTTTGTTAGAAATGCTAAATGTGTAAAGCAGGACTTGCACTCCTCCAGTCTACTCAATAACTAGTATTGAGAGTATTAGTTTAGATTTGAAAAGTCTCAAGTTGGTGTTGAGCTTTGAGAATATCCTGTTTGAATAGTTTCAGAATGGTAAAATCTATTATATTTAATTTTTATTTTTCCAAAGGTTATTCATTTCTAAAGTTATACCTAAATTCTCCACCTGCCTTTAGTCTTAAGGATCCTGAATAAGTAAGTATAAGAAAACCCACGTTTGAAGAATGTTATGAAGTCTGGTTATGAAATAATATGGTCCTGGGGCTATTTAGACATTAAGTTTCCTCAGCTGGAGATGAATAGACCTTTACATCCACCTTCTGACATATAATAGACAGAAGAATGATGAGAATGGTAAGCAATTTTCTTTGAATTATAGGGTTAAAAACTAATTGAGGAAATTTTACAAAAGAACCTTGGTTCCTTTAAATGTGCCTTATTGCAATTTTAATATTTTATGATTACATTTTAACTTTTATTTCATAAATTAAAGATTAACAGTCATGCCTAAACTGGAATATATTTTATCCACTTACAAAACGCATTGACTAACACTAATTAAATTTGCTTAATCAAGCTTAACAATGCTACATGCTGTTACTCATCAGAAAGTAAGTACCATACACATTTCCCAAAGTGCTCAAGCTGGAATACCAAAGGATTTTTTTTCTATTGGGGTATCCAAGGGTTCAGCCATCTGTTATTTAGTATAATTTTTAATAAAAAAGTTATTATTCATTTTTACTGCTAATCATTTGCTTTATAAACAAAACACATTTTATGATTATTGTTATTTTTACCCAACTACAGGCAAGGAGACACAAAAGAAAATGGTTTGTATTCAATTGTACCATGTTAATGTTTACAAACGGTTTAGCTTCAGCAGCAGAAAGACACAGGTATTGTGAAGTAATACCTAATATCAAATTATACATAGTAGCAGTTAATCACACTGCCCTAATGCTTTCAACATAGTGAGTTTTTTTTTTTAAACCACGGAAACAGGAAAATCTGATCACCTTTACACCCTGAAGGACAGGACAGTGGCTATGTCATACTTTATCATGTTTTGCTTTTGTTCATAGCTAATCTCATTTTGACTATTTTAACCCAGACCCTGCAGATATACAATAAATCATACCTGATAGAGCAAGACTAAAACCTGTTGATGGAATTGCCTTCAAGCTGCACTGAGCACAGAAAAAAACCCAAGGATTGAGATAGGGTCAACTTCAGAATAGAGAGAGGTGAATGAAGTTCTGTGCAAAGAGAAATTGTACATTAAATATACTTAGTGGGAAATTGCCGTGCAGTGTCTCCAGTGATAAGGTCCAGTATCTTATTGTGAAGCAAATACCTCCAGGGTGACATTTTCAGATGGTAGCCAGGAAGGTTCATAGTACTGGCAAAGACAAAAATGGTAATTCAAACTCAAGCATCAAATGGTTAGAAAAGGTGATAATAATACTATCTAATAGTTATTGAGCATTAAAAATATACTAGACACTGTTATGTGCCTAATATATATCATCTTAACTTCATATTGACACTCTGATTTGGCCCCTTTCATAAAGATTTTTCATAAAAGGACAGTGACTGAGAGGACTTAAGTAGCATCTCCAAGGTCATGTGGAATTAAGATTTATAGTCTCTCAGTCTGAGCCTGGGCTCTCATTCATGTTGATATTCAAGAGAGTTAACAAGGAAAGCAAGCCACCAGCCAACATTTTCTATGCTTATTGGAGGGAAGCAGCACATTCCAAAGAAGATGATTACCAATTGTACTTCTGGAAAGTGCAAAATTTAAGACTAATTTTAACAAAAAGATTCATTTAGCAAGTGTAATCCAGAAATCATGGGAGAGATAGGATGACCTGCAATAAACCAATGTGCTAATTTCAATCTGTCTTGCCAAGGCCATAGGACCTGAGTTCCCAGTTTTTTGAGGGCAGCATTTATTTGGAAGAAAATGAATTTTCCAAATGTTCAAGGGATAAAGTTAATTTTGAAATACTGGTTGGCATCTTTTACTTCTTGCATGTGCTGGGGAGGAGCTGGGCGTATTTGCAGAGGCATGAGCTATGCAGCTTTCCCAAGAAGCACACATGCAACAAGGGTAGTATATGAGCACCAAGTCACCGTGAGACTCAGCAGAGTAGTCCCAGCACTCCAAAGGAAGGGAATGTAGGAGGAGCCAGGACCATTTCTTTGGTTTCTTAGTGAGTAGGAACCCGTGGACATTCCTTAGAGTTTATGGTGTATGTAAGAAATTTGGAAGACATATTGGAATGTGAGTTTAATGATGCTCAACATAGTTTTTAGTTATCTTACATAGAGTTTTAAAAATACAAAGATGCTTTCTAAACTTATCCCATAAAGAAAGTGGGGGAAATTTCTCTAACTGATAGTCAAGATTTGGTACCTGGGATGATAATCTCCATATATGTTGCTGTTATCTATAAAGCTACTTTATTAAATTTTCTTTCTGTGGGAAGATGCTGCAAACAAAAACAGAACATAGTAATGAGGGGAGCAAGGCCGAGAGAGGAGAGCTCCCAAGCTCCTTCTCTCTCCCTGCGTCTCTTTCTTTTTTCTTTTTTCCAGCATTGGGAATTGAACCCAGGCCCTGTACATGTTAGGCAAGTTAGGAGATACCTCCCTAACCCCCAAGTTCCTCCTTTTATGTGTTGTTATTATAGGGGAGATATCAAAATGCATATCACTCTTCCCCTGACTTTAAGAACCTGATAATCAGCTAGGGAGGCCAGAGGCGAATAGGTTCCAAAATAAAACAAGTGTAGCATATAGATGTGAATTGTTCCTAGACCTTAGGGAAACTTTCCTTCCGTCTTTTAGCTTTTGGGAACAGATAGAGCTGCACAGAATGGGTCAGTCTTTGTACAGCAGTTCATGTTTAGGGCTATTAATAGTCATTGTTTGCTTGATTGTGGTTAATCCATAGGAAATTAGTGTTCTCAGAAAAAGTTAGCATTCTGTGTTCTGGATCTGCTTTTCAACTAGTTGAGCATCTAGAAAGCTCTAGTATTAGAGACAACTCCTCATCCTCTGCCTTCCCTTAGTGAACCTGCTGGAAACTTCCTCTCCTATCCATCTAGTTGATGTCCCTGGAGGGAGTTTAGGAAACCCCTTTCCACCCTTTAAATCAACATAGTGTGATGGCCAAGAACTTGAACTCAAGAGCCAGTCTGGATTTAAATTTAGTCTCGACCAATTCTTACCTGTGTTTGATGAGGGGAAATAACTTCTCTGTGCTTCAGTGTTTTGGACCATGAAATAAGGACATTGATTTCTCCTAAGATTGCTGTAAACATTAAGTGAGATAATGCATAAAACAAACCAGAAAAAGATATGGAAACATCCCATAAACTTATCTGTTAAGAGTTATTATAAATATTATAGGGTATGTTGCTACATTACATGAAAGCTGGTAAGTTAAAATGTACATAGAACTTAAGTAGCAATTCCGGGGATTTTGTAGGATTCTTTCTGGCATGTATAGAGCATCCTCTGGAACTAATCCCAGACTTTTTTCTTTCCCAGCAAACCCAATATTAATTGATGTTGCTATACAGACAGGACATATTAATTTTCTCCTGTGTTTACTTACATAGTTCATTGGACATTAATAGTAAGGAAAACACATCTTGTCTTTTCATGCAGAACAAACATAGACCAAATAGTTATGAAGAGGAGAAAAAAAAAACCCTCAAAACTCTTCAATGTTTTTTCTTTAAAGGAACAGCTACTAGAATTTAAAAGGCTTGTTCTTCTTAGCTATGCATACTAAAGCCATAAAGACATGTAAAAATGCAAACTTCCTCTCCCCCCCACCAAAACGCCAACTTTTAGTTCTTTTTTTTTTTTTAAAGAGAGAGAGAGAGAGAGAGAGAGAGAGAGAGAGAGAGAGAATCTTTTTTTGGTAGATGGACACAACATAATGCCTTTATTTTTATGTGGTGCTGAGAATCAACCCGGGTCGCACCTGTGCTTGGCGAGCGTTCTACCGCTGAGCCACAATCCCAGCCCCAACTTTTAGTTCTTTAGAAAGTGATATTGTTCTCAGACAAGCAAGATTTCCAAAAAAAAAGAAAAGGCAATGTTATAGAAGTGATAAGTTGATTAGCCCTGCTGTCATTAACACTTATCATGTCATCAGTATTGACTTTCTTTAGAGCACCTGGAGGTGATCGCAATTCTAATTACATAAATAGCCTTAACTATGTATTTTAGAATGTGCTTATGCCCATATGTATTTGAACCCTTTGGAGTAGTTTGGGACAAATTGTAATGCAAAATTCAGACTTCTGAGGCTCCAAGAAACTAAGCTTGATGTGGGAATAAAACTAAGTTCCACAGGATGAGTATCAGTGCACACATTTTATGACTCTGCCTTTTATCAAATGATGGCTTTTGTGCATGGCCACCTTTCAAGTTGTGACGTAAGGCATGCTGGAGACCATTGCAAAGAGACTTGCCCATTGTCCAGCCTTCCCTGAAGACTGTGCCCTGGGAACTCCCAGTCTACTTTTACCTGCATCCAGGAGGTCTTAGATTCTAGGCCCACATATTTTGTATCCCCATCCTGGTTTACTCCTTTGATCTTGCTTAATCTGAACTTGTGACTGACACTATCTTTATCACATTCCACTGGTGTTGGAGCCTTTTACATGTTCTGTTGGCATTTGTTCTTTCTACGACCCTGAGTCCCTCTGAGTCATCTCCCAGAATTTTGTGACATGTTTATTGAGATTAATAGCCAATAGGGAGCCTGAGGCCCAGGGTATTTTTCATGGTTTCTTATGGAGTCACCTCCATTCAAATTGGCTGTGAGTTATAATATACATTTTGGTAGCTTCCCCATCTTAAGACAAAACAGAGATATGAAACTGAAGCATCATAGATAAATTGATTGAATAATATTAAATAGGATAATGCAGGTAAAATAAATAGAACACAGCCAGGGTCATGAAAAAATATTTGAGAGATTATATTAGGTTTTGGAATTGCATACTTGGTTGTTTTCTGCTGAAATGGCATAGTAGATTTGTGGAATGGCAAATATATATGAGAGCAACTGACTTAGGTTTGTCCCAACAGATGAACTGTTCTTTAATTCCTTTTAGAGAATATTAAATCACACCATGTAGTCTGCTCTCTACTTCACCTTCCTGTGAAGTCAGTCCTCAATTGTCCTTGTAGGCTTTCATGTGTTTGCTTTTGTCTCACTGAAGTCAGTCCAAAAGACAGAGAAACTTACTTGCCTCTTTTTATTCTAGAGCATACTTCTCAAACTTGAATGTGCGTATGAATCATCTTGAGGCCTTGTTAAAATGCAGATTCAGATTCAATAGATCATTGGTAGGAGAGCCTGAGTTTATGCATCTCTAACAAGTTTCCCTCAACCCCAGCATGCTGCTAATGTGTGGCTATCACTTTGAATAGAAAGATTCTAGAAGATTTTAAACTAGTGTGACTTATCTTGGGAAATTAAAATGAAAGCATGTATCCTTGGGCATCTAATCTTTACTTTAGGGAGTAGGAGTAACAGTCAGTACTTAAATGTCTCCTATAAAGAAAGAGAATATTATTCTTCGTATTTCTTTGTAGTTGAGTTTCAAATACTTCTAAGAGAGGCTCTGTTGTATACTCTTAAGTTCAAAGCCAGATATATTTCTTCAGCATCATTTAGCATTTAGCATTATTTCAGGATATAAATGATGACCAAGGTTAACATTACTCTTCATATTGACTTTGAGGAGAGAACAGAATGAGCCCTTGGATAGTGAGCCATGCCTAATGTCACAGGAATACGTCACATGTAAACTCCAGTGGTTCTGTCTTATTAACTCAGTTGAAGGCTGATAAACTACCTTTCATGGGTAGTTCTAAGCAGAAGCATAACCAGATTGTATAAGGGCCTAGGAAAACAACTAAAGATGATTTCCAGCAGATTCTCTATGGCATAATGTGTTTTGACAAGTATTTCTTTCATTGACTTAAAACACCAAAGATTAAAACAAAACAAAACAACAACAACAAAACAAACAAAAAAACCACAAAGGCTTAACCCTGTGCTCCTGGCCCCTTTTTTTTCTTAGTCCAAGTAAAACATCTGTTTGGTAGTAGGAATGTGGTTCAGTGGCAGAGTGCTATGCCTAGCATGCATAAGGCCTTGGGGTTTGATCCCTAGCACACAAACAAACAAACAAACAATAAGTTTGTAATTTATATATTGTGGAATATTAATGCAACCTACAGCCCATTTTTTGCTAAATATAAAAAAATTCAAATACAGTGATTGTTAATGGTCACATGGAAGGATAAGATATTTACAAATATTGAAGTTCCTCTAAGCATGTCTGTTCTAGTCAACCTTGAAAATGGAAACTCTGTCAGCTTCTGTCAACGTGTGAAGCTGCATACCTAGGAATGTAGGAGTGAGAATTAGGAGTTAAACTTCCCTCAATTCCTTTCCCTACCTGAAATATCTTCACCTCTTCCACTTTCACACCCAGCTCAGGCAAACAGGCAGTCCAAATCTGCAGTCATTTGTGATTTGACAGCACAGAAGTAAAAATCCATAACAGCCATGTAGTCAGCACAGGAGCTGATATTGTGTTTCTGCTGACCATCAAAAGTTTCCTTACGTGATTCTGATGCTAATGCATGTTCAGTACATATAGAAAAAGACAGGAGTCTATTTGGAAATCTGCTAGTGATGCAGAAAAATGAAGAGAGATTAAGAGGCCAACTATCATTCCTCTCCTTATCTCAAGGTGAGGCAGGAATGTCTCTGTCAGACACAGAGATCACAGAAGGGAATATATTTGTCTTTTGATCTTTGATCTCACAGAACAAAAACTATGCCCCCCCCTCCCCAACAGCTTCTGGCAAGATAAGGAGATAAACCTGTCAGTGTTGGAGGTGGGGCTGGGACCTAGAATAAAGGATGTCCTTTATTTTGCCTCCCCATAAGGAAATGTTATTTCTTCTTGTGTGTGTTTAAAATTTTCTTAGTTTTGCATAAATTGTCACCAAAGCTCATGTGAAAAGTAGGCATTAGTAGACACTGGATGATATATGTGTAATGAATTAGGATTCATTTCTTCTGAATGAATAATTAAATTTTATACCACGTTTCCAGAAATGTGCCTTCACAATTGAGGACAGTGCTTAAAAGATTATGGTTCCTACAATGCAATGTCCCTACTTTTCTCCCCAAAATGACCATGATTGTCAGAGAAAACTTCTATAATATAATAGTGCTAGAGGTCACCATCTCTATTTACCTGGTGACATCTTCCCAGATCCTTTTGGCTATTCTTATGCAGCGAGAAATGTTCTTGTGGTTGAGATGAAAGGCTCTATCCTCTAGCAGGCTAGGAGAGCAAG